>NC_056743.1:1486094486-1486451986 GCF_019279795.1 Protopterus annectens | reverse complement strand
GTTCTGTGGCCTGGCTGGCATCATATATACTGATATGTATGCATGTCAGAGTACGGTGTCAGTCCCTAGGTCCTTAGGTTGTCAGTGTATGTGATATGCATTGTCTCTTGACTAAGGCCAGGGTATATTGGGCATGCCTGCATCTGCTTACAGGGACAGCCTCAGGGGATTTCTCCTCCAAGTCCTCCTGTGGGTGTGGCTGTGGTGACCTAGACACTGGTGGAGGGATGCTTATCCCTTCCATTTGCTGATCCTGCTGCAGCTGTTTCTGCAGGATCATATTGTGTACTATGGCATATACTGTGGGCATCTGTGCATATGTGGCTGGAGAGTACTGCAAGGCTCCACCAGATATATTGAGGCACCAGAACTGTGACTTCAACAGCCCAAACACATGCTATATGATGTTTTTGGTTTGTGTTTGTATCTCATTATAGCTTTTTTTGGTGAGTGTGTGTGTATTTCTGATGGGTGTCATGCACGGTTCCAGTGCATAGACAGCATCCCCAAGTAAATGGTTGTGTGGGATGTATTCCCTAGCAAACAACTGGTACAGCTGTGATGCTTGCCAGATATTGAAGTCATGATAACATATAGGGCTGACAGCACACGTATTCATGATAATGCCCTGGGCATTGCACATAACCTGGCAGTTGATGGAGTGATACCACTAGTGGTTGACATAGTTTCTACCCTCTTCATCAAGTGGTGCCTTGATGTGTACATGAGTGCATTCTGTGGCAGCCAGTACCTCAGGGTAGTGCACTACATGTTAGAAGAGTCACATACTGCTGGCCCTCTCCTCACGGGCTTGGGGAAGACAAATGTGCTCACTGACATGTGGTAGTATGGCATCCAGGAACTGGTGGCACACCCTGGCAGTAGTTGACTGTGAGACCCCCATCATGTCCATAGTTGGTCTTTGGAAAGTACCTGTAGATGCTATCCTAAGGTCTACACATACCTTTGTTTCCACTGGGATGGAATTCCCCTCTGTTGGCTTTGTGTCTGAGTTGAGGGTTGCAGAGCTCATTGATTTGTTGTAGAATGTCCCTGTCCACCCAGTAGAGCTCTACAATCTCCAGCTCATGTAGCACCTGGCAGGCTACCCCTGGGCCTGAACACTCTTCTCCTTCTCAGGCTAGGCCTATGGTCAGCATCATCAGCAGCTGCATTTATGTCAGCATCTAGCACATACATAAGTAGCAGACCTGCAGCAGCCCCTATCATTCTCTAGGGTAAAATTTCCAAGTCTGTACTCCAATGATGCAGGGTATGGGGAAAAATCAGATTGTAGGGTTTATGCATACTTTATAGTGCTCTGCTGTAGGTGTAGTCTGTGTGACTGGCTAGCTATGATGCATTTTATCTGCCAAGTACATCATTAAGGGGTTTAATGGGCCTAGTTTAAGTGAAACAGGGCTCATTAGTAATTAATATATCATTGGCTTTCTCAGCCATTTTTTTTGACAGCCTTCCTTGCTCAGCGGTGCAGAATGGCACACTGCAAACCCATGCTGCATAGATAAAACTTAGCAGTCACTAGGCACACACCCATGGAAGGTCACTCTTAGCATGGCTGCGTGCCATGCAAACACATTAATACCTGCTGAAACACATGCCCCTAAAGTAAACAAAACTTAGCAGTCACCAGACACACACCCCTGCCTAGCGGAGCAGCATGCCATGCAAACAGGCACTGCTCTGCTCTAAAGAGCTTAAAAGTTTGCAGACACACCCCCTTTTTATTTCAGCTACATCATCTGTGGACACTAACATGGTTCTGTGCCTACACGGATGGGATTTGCGGACACAGATACCCATTTGTGCTATTCAGTAACACCAACCCATTTGCATACAGATCCATGCACTGTACCTGGGAACTACATGGATTCAGGCAGTGCCTCATTAGCAACCACAGCAGTCCTACATTGTACATACTCCACACACGGTCCTCTAATACATTACTGTTACATACTCACAAATTCTGTTTTTTACAATTTTTTTTATTTTTTTTCATAATGGCATGTTTGCATACTGCAGCATGTCATGCAAACATACCCAGGGTATTAAAAAACAATAAATTATTTTCCATTATTTTTCATATGGTTTTGGACACATACTGGTTACTTTTGCATATATCTGTATCCGCTATACTATTTCTGTCATTGTAACTACACTTTTACAGCCCCTGGTGTCATTTTTACAACCTGTATATGGAATTGTTTCATGTACATTACGTCACCAACACAAGGTCTGCACGACTGCCTATCTGCTTGCTGGATCACTCAACCTGCCTCATTTGCATGCATTCCACCAGCTTATAAGGTGATTTGCATGCCACAGACACTTCTGTGTTCGCACGCTCATGCACTTCCCTCAACTCCCTTTACTGGATCGCACGTCTGCTTACTTCAGTGCATGCGTAATGCCACTCTGCCTACATGGCAAATAGCTCTGTGTAGGCTTTATTAAATTACCCCAAAAAGAAATGGAAATATACAAGACCAGTGAAGAAGAATCTGAATGGCATAGAGTAAAAGGTAAAAAAATATATAATTCTGTAAGGAAAAGAGTTAGGGGAAAGAAAAAGAAAATTTAAAATATAACATTTAGAAATAATAAAAAAGTAGAGGATAAGAACTTTACTATAACTATTTGTTAAAAGCTGAAAATAATGGCTTTAAATGTAAACAGTACGTATTGAATAAAATAAAAGTTGGTGTCAGCTCTTATGAACCATTCAGTTATAGTCAAAAAACAGAACGCATGTGAATGACTTTCAATTTGAAATGAACTTTCGATTTGAGATAAAGTTACCTTTCTTTGTAAACTCACACAGTCTTTTCAGACGGCAAGAAAATGAAAAGTTCCACTGTTGTTCCGTTACGAGGAACGTGCAGCAAAAAGCAAACCAAGTTTTAAGATAAACTTTCAATTTGAAATAAAATTACCTTTCTTTGTAAACTCACACTGAGAGCCCTACAACAGAATAACATGATTTGAATTATCTCGAAGCAGTTTGAATTAACCAGAGATAACAGCTGACGTGCAATTTTGGTTAGCTTTCCGTTGCACGATTCGTGTAACGGAACAACAGTGGAATTTTCTAACTACCTTGCCGTCTGAAAAGACAGTGTGAGTTCATTTCAAATTGAAAGTCATTCACATGCGTTCTGTTTTTTGACTATAACTGAATGGTTCATAAGAGCTGACACCAACTTTTATTTTATTCAATACGTACTGTTTTTATACAGTTGGTGTAAGACTCGGCAAAGTGTTTTGGCTGGTTTGCTTTATTTTTATTGTGTGCTGCATCGAACATTTAAATGTAAACAGTTTGAAAAACATTAAGTGGAGAATTTGTATATCACAATGGTATGCTGCAATACAGGCTGAAGTGATAATGTTAGAGGACATAAGATTATTAAGAAAAGAAGAAAGAACACAAACAGAAAAACTTTGGAATGGGAATGTTATATGGAACTTAGGTAAAGAAACATGTTCAGGCATAAGTGTATTATGTCAAAAAGATAGATGTTCCAATAGTTGAATTTGGTAGAATAACAATATTAGACTTAAGATGGAAAAGTATGTGTATAAAATCATAGTCTTATATGTATACTTTACAAAAAAAGGGAGAACATGTTCAAAAGTTTACTCAACTATGTATGCGTAAATATAAATATAGTAACAGCAGGTTATTTAGTTGTAACATAACAGAAAAGAAGGTTATTTGTGATTTTGAAATAGTCATGGAAATTATGAGGAGTGGTAAGTTAAAGTTATGGGAAAATAAACATTGGATGAGTAAGAGAAATGATATAAAAATTAAGATATATTATTTTTTATTGTCAGAAAGTTTAAAAATGAAACAAAAGGGAATTAAGTATAATGGGTTTTCTGATCATATAGCAATTTCAATGAAAATATAAGAAAATTAAGTATGTATTAAGATGGGAAAATGAATAAAAAGGAATTGGATTCACTAGAAAGAAATAGATTGCATTCTGGAAACAACATATATACATGAAAGATTTTTATGAAAATTGAACTGTATGGGGGATACAGTTTAAAGAAAAATATAAAAACATGTTCTTAGAATGTATAGATAAGAAAAGAATGAAAGAAAAAGAAAAATAGATGCTGAGTTAAGAAATATTTAAATATGTATTATATAGATAAGAAAAGAAGAAAAAAAAAAGAAAATATAAGATGCTGAGTTGAGAAATATTTAAGGATGTATTAAGGAAAGTAGAAAATATTTAAGAAAAGGAAAATGAATTGTATAAAATGAATCAGATTATGGTTCATAATCTGTTATACAAAAATATATATTACAAGGAAAAAAGAAGATGTAGCACCTCATTTGTGTAAAATAATGAAAGAAGGAAAGATAATAAGTGAATTAAAGGACAAGGAAGGAAAATTAATTAAACATCAAAAAGGAATATATGAAATAATTAAAGAACATGTATTGGATTTATTTGTTAAGAATGAGGTGAAGATAGATAAAGTATGGGAAGAAATTAAACAAAGAAAATAATGAATATCTAGAAAAAAGAATAAATGTTAAGTTGTCAATCTTGCCTTCATTCTTGCTGGATGGGTTCGGAGCCAATCCTCGGCTCCGACTCGGCACTTGCTTTAGCTCGAGAACTCCTTTTACCAGCTCGAGGCAACCCTATATCCCATGATGCAAGGCGGAACTACCTCAGATCTCGTTTGCCACTTAGCGAAAGAGGTCTCCTTTGCCAGCTGAGGTAAGTTTTTCTTTGTAAAATAAGAAAAAGAGTAGTTAGGGGTTTATTTTTCCCTTTTAGTGTCAGTTTAGTCTGTAGTTAGTTACAGCCCACCCTATTCCCTTGTTTTTTAAACTTTTTTCATAATCTTTAGTCTAAAGTTTTTTAGTCAGGCCTTCTTCCCCATTGGTGATTCCCTTCCTGTGTGTTTGTGTAAGGGATTAATTTGTGTGTTTGTTGGGATTGTTTGTGTTTCCATCCTCCTAGGATGTCAAAGGAAGGCAAGGTCTCAGGCTTCAAGAAGTGTGACCAGTGCTGTCAGAAAATGTCTCTGACAGACGGTCACACTTCTTGTGTTTATTGCCTGGGGCCTTTGCACCTGCAGGACTCCTGTGCTTTATGTCATGCTTTTAGCCAGAGAGTCCTGCAGGAAAGGAGGAATAAACTCATCCTCCGAGGCTTACTTAAGCCAGAAGGTTCTCCTCCTAAATTAGGGTCAGGAAAACCTTCTAAACCACCGAAGGCTCAGGCTACAGTGTCCAAGCCTCCTCTGGTGGCTCCGGCTCCGTCGGAGCCAACATCGGCTCCGGCTGGAGCCGATACATCTGCTGTTCGAGTAGTGGGTTCGGCGCTGACCGGCTCCGATACCCTGACTACTGTGGCCTTGTCGGCTCCGGCTGGAGCCGACACTCTATCCAGCATCGGAGCCGAGATATCCTCGGCTCCATCTGGGGTTCAAGGGACTTCGGCTCCGATGGCTTCGACCCGTAAGAGATCCCGGTCCCCTTCTATACTGAGTATCCACTCGGCTCCGGGGTCTCCTCTTTTGTCGGAGCGGAGCCATCGGAGCCAATCTTTGAGATCTTCCAGGCTGTCTGACCACGATTTAGAGAGGGTGGTAAGCAGGCTGTTGATGTCTCAGGCACTGGCCCAAATGCTCCATAGCCCGTCTCAACAGACTTCGGCTATAGCCCCAATCCTTGAACTTCCTCCTCCGACTCCACACCGCAGTTCGGAGCCGGAGCTTCTCGGGACAGCGACTGTTTCGATGCCGGAGCCGATACATCCTTCGGCTCCATCGTCCTCGGCTCCGATCTCCTCCTTGAGACCTTCCTTGGAGGGATCCGGTCGTCGGGTTTCCACTGTCGGCTCGAGGGGCTAGTGGCATCGGACCCTTGTCCGACCCCTCTCCCTCTCGGGCTTCGGCTTTGGTAAGCTCGGCGCCGACATCGACCTCGAGCCTTCTCTCTCCTTGGAGCCGGCCATTCCTGTTTCTTCGAGCGGGTGTGTTCCGGCCTCCCGGGGAGAGGAGCCTTTGAGGTGATGAGGAGTGTCCTGGCCTCTGAGCCTGGTCAATGGTCCATCCCTCTAGCTCCTCCCTCTTCAGTGCCTGCAGATGCCTCTTGCCAACCTCTTGCTCACAGGCCCAGGGATCCATCGCCCCAGGTTTCCCCACTGGGAATTTCCTCCTCTTCCGAGGTTTCTCCTGATCCTGCAGGGGAACCCCTCGGAAGAGGGCGTGTAAGAGGAAACACACAGACTCCCTGAGTCTACTACATCTGATACCGACTTAGATGAGTCGGAGGGTTCCCCATGGTCCCCTCTGAGGATGTCTCTTTCAGACATCCTTGAGCTCCTCAAACAGAGGGGGAATTGGCCCTCCATTGACCCCTCCGAGGATGAGTCGGTATACCTGGAGGCTTTTGGATCCCGACCCTCCACCTCCTGGGTGTCTCCGCCTTTCGACCCACTCATGCAGGTAGTGGCTCGTAAGGAGTGGGCGGCTCCAGATTCTGTGGAACCTGTCCCCAGAAGACCATCCAAATTCATTACGGCCCCTTCGGACAAACAGTTCCTTTCCAAGGGTGTTCCGGTGGATGCTATGGTGGTGGCGGCTGCCACTAAGAAGGAATTGTCGGATCCTTCAGTACCTGTCCATCCTCATAATAAGGACTCTAGGACCATGGACAGGTATGGAAAGTGGATGGTTTCTTCAGCGACCTTTGCTATGCGTTCGCTGAATTATCTTTGTCACTTCACCAGGCTTCAACGAGATGTTCTCAAGGAACTGGGAGAAGTAGTCCAGGATCCTTCTGCTGCTGGGGCTCAGGAAAAGATTGCCTCGCAGCTTGCTATCCTGAATTCCATATCTAACTCCTCCATGCGGCTCATATCCTATGCGGCCGATGGAGCGAGCAGGGCCGCAGGCATAGGAGTTGCTCTTAGACGCCAAGCCTGGATGCGGCTTTGTAATTTTGCAGACCACTTTAAGGCATCCTTCACTAATACCCCCTTTGATGGTTCGGCTTTGTTCGGACCTCAGGTGAAGGATACCTTGACCAGGTGTGAGCAGGACGGTAAAACTCTTTCTGCCGTTGGAGTCCAGTTTTCCACTCCTAGACCATACCCCAAGGGTCAGAAGGGGGGGAAGATGTGGTTCCGTAAAGCCCAAGGAGCTACACCAGACACACGTGGTCAGTTTACCCCCAGAGGCAGAGGGGGTAACAATAATAGACGCCGCCCTAGAGGCAGGGGGGGGTCCTCAGAACCAGGGCAACAGGGAGTCTCTTCCTGAGAAGCCCTTTCAGCATCCCTGAGGTGTTGCCCGGCTGTCCACCCTTGGAGGCAGTCGGGGGAAGGATTTTGCTGTACCCAGTAGCCTGGCAATCCCTATCTCAAGAGATGTGGGTACAGTCGATTATATCCGAGGGTTACAAAATCCCCTTTGAAAGGTTTCCCGTACCTCTTCAATCCCTTCCAGACATCTCACCCGGTCAAAGGGATTTGGCAGAACAGGAGGTTTCAAAGCTCCTAGAAAAAAAGAGCCGTCCAGACTGTGCCAGCAGACCAGGTAGGATCCGGCATCTACTCCAGATTCTTTTTGGTCCCCAAAAGGACGGGAGATTGGAGACCAATATTAGACCTGAGCAATCTGAACAGATTTGTCAAGAAGGCAAGATTCCGGATGGTCACGCTTCAGTCCATTCTGCCCTTTCTGGGCAAGGACAACTGGATGTGCTCTATAGACCTTCAGGATGCGTACTATCACATAAAGATTCACAGATGCTCCAGAAGGTTTCTCCGCTTTCGGCTAGGAACCAGTCATTACCAATTCAGAGCCCTGCCCTTTGGCCTCACTTCAGCCCCCAGAGTGTTTACCAAATGCATGGCAGTGGTCACAGCTCATCTGAGACGTCGAGGATTCCAGGTGTTTCCCTATTTGGACGACTGGCTCCTCTCCGCCACCACCAAGTGTCAGCTTCTTCAGTCCAGAGACTACACTCTACAGCTTTGCAGGAGTTTGGGAATTTCAGTAAACTTCGAAAAATCTTCTCTGCTGCCTTGCCAATCTATCACCTTTATAGGCGCAGAGTTAAACACCACCAAAATGTTAGCCAGACTAACAGATCAAAGAATTCTGGACATCCAAAAATTTGTTCGGCTTCTTTTGCAAAGCAACAAGATCAAAGCCAGATTTATACTGAAGGTTCTAGGTCTTATGGCTGCGGCCATTGTTCTTCTACCACTGGCTCGCTTCCACATCGTCTTCTGCAGTGGATGCTATTCACGCAGTGGTCGTACCACAGTCTCCCGATGAGGCACGAAATCTTGGTAACACAGTCGTGCCAAGCTCATCTGAACTGGTGGATATCTTCCCCTCTTCTTCATCAGGGCCGACCCTTTATTCCCCCTCCTCCAGTTGCCACAGTCACTACGGATGCCTCTCTGATCGGGTGGGGGGGGCATTATCAGGGCAGGATGGTCCACGGGATGTGGCAACCCATAGAATACCATCTGCACATAAATGTCCTGGAGATGAGAGCAGTGCTTTTAACGTTGCAAGCCCTCAACGACTTTCTTCCCACGGGGACTATTGCAGTACAGACGGACAACATGTCCGTAGTCTGGTACATCAACAAGCAGGGCGGGACCAGGTCCTATCCGTTATGTCGAGAAGCTCTCAGACTTTGGCAGTGGGCGATCTCTTCTCAGCAGTTTCTGATAGCAACGCACATCCCCGGCAGGTCCAACCTATTAGCGGACAGGCTGAGCAGATCCATTCTGATGCCTCACGAGTGGTCTCTCAAGCAATCTGTAGTGGATCAGATTTTTCTGAAGTGGGGCACTCCTTGTTGCGATCTTTTTGCTACTCCTCAAAACAACAAGTGCCCCGATTTCTTCACTCTCTTTCCCCTTCCAGGCCAACCTCTGAGAGACTCTCTAACCCAGGATTGGCCCCAGGGACTTCTGTACGCTTTTCCTCCTTTTCCCTTGATTCCACAAGTCATTCAGAAAGCCACCGTTTTGAGAGCCAAGTTGATCCTCATTGCCCCATATTGGCCTCGACAAATTTGGTTTCCGTCTCTGCATCGTCACCTTCTGGTGCAGCCCTGGCATCTGGACTCAGTTCCGGATCTCTTGATCCACCAATCGGGTCAGCAGCACCGGGCCATTCATTCTCTCAACCTCACTGCTTGGTTGCTCCACTTCCTACTCTAGCCAGGCTACCGATGATTTCGGACTCAGTCAGAGACATTTTAGTGTCTTCCTTGAAGTCGTCCACTAGGACTGTTTATGCTAGCAAGTGGCGACGTTTTTCTATTTGGGCGAATTCCAGAAATATTGACCCCTTCACTGCTCCTGTACATTCGGTTTTAGATTTCCTGGCGGAGGTTTTTCATTCAGGATCCTCGTCATCTACAGTCAAAGTACAACTGGCTGCTATTTCTAAGTATCATGTTGGCCTGCATGACAATAACATTATGTCTCATAGGTTATGCAAGGCCTTTCTCAGAGGAGTTTTCCTCCTAAAACCACGTATAAAGCATCCTCCTCCGCAATGGGATCTAAACTTAATGTTGGCATCCTTGATACTACCTCCCTTCGAACCGTCTGCTTCATGTTCTTTGAAGTTATTGACCTGGAAAACTATATTTTTACTGGCTGTCACTTCTGCAAGAAGGGTTTCCGAGATTCAAGCTCTCTGCATCCGTTCTCCTTATTTGGTTTTTCATAAGGACAGGGTATCAGTAAGAACTAACCCTTCCTTTCTTCCCAAAGTCGTATCTCAAACAAACATTAACCAATCTATAGATCTACCAGTCTTTTTCCCAAACTATTCCGACAGAGCTGAACAAAAACTGCATTTTTTGTTTGTCCATCGTCAGCTCAGGTACTATTTACATAGAACTAAACAATTCAGAAAATCGGACCAACTATTTGTCTCCTATGCAGAAAACAGGATAGGTCTTCCAGTATCTAAAGTGACCTTATCCAGATGGTTGACTTCCACTATTTCCTATGTGTACTCTCTCAGGGGCAAACAGCTATCTTCTAAGCCAAAAGCACACTCAACCAGGAGTCTATCCACCTCTGCAGCTTTTCAGGATAGACTACCCATTGATACCATTTGTGCAGCAGCTACTTGGGCCACACCTCATACCTTTGTCTCTCATTACAAGTTGGACTTGGCCTCTAGAGATAGGGCCAGTTTTGGTTCCACAGTTCTCAAGAGTCTGTTCCATTGAGCCACCCGGGATACAGGTGCTAGGGACGCGGTCCCATCCAGCAAGAATGAAGGCGAGATTGACAACTTAACATTTAGAAGTTATGTACCTACCATAACGTTCCATGTTAGTTGTCTTCTCTCGCCTTCTTTCTTGCGTCCCTCCCTCCTTCCCCCTGGCCTGGACAGATCTTGGAGAGTTCCTATTAGATTGTTTCCTCCGGTACGTTGTTAGGAGGATTTCTTTAGGAACCATTGTTCCTGTTTATGTTAGGATAATCTTTAGCAAGGTTAGTTAGCTGCCAAACGAGATCTGAGGTAGTTCCGCCTTGCATCATGGGATATAGGGTTGCCTCGAGCTGGTAAAAGGAGTTCTCGAGCTAAAGCAAGTGCCGAGTCGGAGCCGAGGATCGGCTCCGAACCCATCCAGCAAGAAAGAAGGCGAGAGAAGTCAACTAACATGGAACGTTATGGTAGGTACATAACTTTTAAATATAAATGAATTAAATGACATCCTGAAATATATTAATACAAATTCTGCATCAGAAATGGATGGAATTGAATATAACATGTATAAAGAAATGGAAGATTGACAGAAAGGAATGTTTATCAAAGTGATGAATAAATGGTTAGAAACTGGGATTAAATATAAATAAATAAGTAGTGCAGTAATAAAATTTATATTTAAAAAAAGAAACAGAGATTATACAAAAATTGAAGACAGATAACTTTAAATAACACAGATAATACAATATTTATCACAATACTTGTCAAACTATTACAAAATAAGATAGAGAAAGTATTTGATCAAAATATGTTTGGGAGAAAAGGAAAGGGTAGTCAAGAACTACTAAAGCTAATAAGAGAAGTAATTGTTGACACTGAAGCATGTAATAACAGCTGAATAAAATAAACGCCAGATGGTCATAAACTAAAACTTTAATAAATGGCACAAATGTACGATAGGCAAGCTCTTTTGCATCTGCTTCTTCAGACCATAAATCAAGTAGCATAATCAAATCAAACCAATTTATACTGTGAACTACTGATAATAACCAATCAAAATGCAGGCAAAAGGTGATTCTAACAAAAACAATAAATCAATAATTAAACAAAAAATACCACAATAAACATTTCACAAAGTAACATACACAACACTAAAAAACTAGGACAATGAAACCATAAATAAGCAAAATAAAAAGTAAAAATCAAAAGGGGAAAGGGAAGGGGGAGGGTTATTTCATCAAGCCACGTCCCTTTAAGATAGGTCAACCCCTACCCTGATCAGCTCTTAAACAAATGATCTACCTAATCTCTAAGGTTTTGGTGACATTCCTTATGTCACCCTCCCTTGAGCTCAGTTTTATTATATGAATCACCAAAAACTTAACTATATGGTGTTCATTAGTGGCCCTCGCATGTTTTGATAATGTATTATTAGCTAAACCAGTTCATATACTATATAAATGTTCTTTTATTCTATCTATCAGTTTTGCCAACATAAAAAGCTTGACATTGTTAGCAATAACACAGATAAACAACACTCGATGTACTACAATCCGCCTCAACCTTAAAAATAAACCTCAGTCCAGTGACAGGATGTATAAACCACTGTTACCAATGTAGTGGCAGCAATTACAATTTATTTATTTTATTTATTTATTTAAATTTGTTTACTGGAAAATACCGACTGCACACAGGTCCTTTTTCAGTGGAGGCCCGGGGCGAAAAGCTCCACAGAAAGACACGGTAGATGGTAAACAATAACAATCAAGGTATGTATACAGTAGAGATGATCATGACATGGAGAAAAACAGGAGCAAATTAGGTACAATTGAGTAGTAAGCTCTAATTACAACATTGAGAAAGAAGTAAAACACAGTGATACAAATTATCTAGACAGTAACTAGATAATAATAATAGACTAAATGGAAAATTAAATCCTGGAAGGATTAACAAGCAGTGAGATTCTGGATGGTTATCTTACATTCCTTTCCTATGTGTATAACCAAAATCAGTTCTAGGATAGCAAAGTAACCTCTTTAAACTTTTCCTATATTTATAAGTAAAGCAGGGAGTATCACCTATAATCCTTCTTATTTTAGGGTCAGCAGTCAAGATCTTCCAGTGTTTCCTGATCACACTAGTGACAACTCCTATATCACTAGTGAAAAACATAGGAAGTGGTAGTTGTCTCTTCTGATCTAAAGCAGATTGTCTATCTTGGTGATGAGCAGCTCACTCAGAAAAATATAGATTTGCAACATCATTCCTAACAGCAGGAATCGTCTCCAAAATCCTGCCAACTTTCATGGGTGTATAACTCCTCACAATAAGTCTATTTCTTAAGTCAAAAACTTCACACTGACATCCTTCCTCAGTAGCATTTAGCCTACAGGCCCTCATCCCTTGTCCTTTAGTAATATTTCTAAAGATGTGTGCAGGGTGCATACTACATTGATGTAATAACGTATTCTTAAAACATGGTTTCCTGTAAGCTCCAGTGTCCACACCACCACAATCTAATTTCTGTACAAAAAGATCTAAAAAAAATCAATGCTGGTGTCAGAATATTTCATAGTAAATTTCAGAAATGGTGTGTAATTATTTAATCTGTTATGAACTTCACTTAGATCAGTGACATCACCCATCCGTACAAAAAATAAATCATCAACAAAGCATTTATCGAAAGGGACAAAATGTTGAAACCAATGCAACTCATTAAGGTGGTCCTCCTCCCACTTAGCCATAACCATATTGGCGTAGCTATTGGCAAAATAAGTGTCCATAGCTACGCCATCCTTCTGTAGATAGTAGATACCATCAAACATGAAGATATTGTTCTCAAGGACTATCATCTTAGAGACACAAAGTAAACTGATCAGAGAGTCACTGTATTTACTGTGTCTAGTCAAATATACCCTTAAACAGTCAAGGCCAAAACAATTAGGAATCACTGTGAATAAGGACGGCACATCCATGAAAGTTGACAGGATTTTGGATACGATTCCTGCTGTTAGGAATGATGTAGCAAAGCCCTATTTTTCTGAGTGAGTTACTCCTCACTGAGATAGATGATCTGCTTTAGATCAGAAGGGACATCTACCACTTCCTATGTTTTTCACTTGTGATATAGGAGTTGTCACTAGTGTGATCAGGAAACACTGGGAGATCTTGACTACTGACCCTTAAATAAGAAGGACTGTAGGTGATGTTCCCTGTTTTACTTATAAAAATAGGAAAAGTTTAAAGAGGTTACTTTGCTATCCTAGAGCTGATTTTGGTTATACACATCTGAAAGGGAATGTAACATAACCATCCAGAAATTGTAATTACTACCACTACATTGATAACAGTGGTCAGTTTATACATCCTGACACTGGACAGAGGTTTATTTTTCAGGTCGAGGTGGATTGTGGGACATCATATGCTGTTTATCTGTGTTATTGCCAACAATGTCAAGCTTTTTATGTTGACAAAACTGATAGATTGTTTAAAGACAGAATAAGTCAAAATTTATATAGTATACAAACTGGTTCAGCTAATAATACTGAGGGACACTAATGAACAGCACATATTTAAGTTTTTGGTGATTGATATAGTAAAACTGAGCTCACAGGAGGGTGACATAAGGAATGTCACCAAAACCTTAGAGATTAGATGGATCATTCTTTTAAGAGCTGATCCTTTAGCTCCAGGGTTCTCCTCGAAAGGCGAAGGAAACTGGTAGGCAGAGGACTCCTGAAGCCTGATTTTCAGGCTACTTTAGATAAGGCTGACACCTCTTCCAAGGCTTCGAAGGGGTCAAAGTCTTCCAAAGGATCCTCGGAGCCCAAGTCTTCAGCTCCGAGTTCCTCGCGTATGGTCCGTGCATCAGCTCCACAGTCCTTGGAGCCATGTATCGAGTCCTTACCTCGGGGGCCAGTTGTGGAACTGATATTGGAGACTCCTCAGTCTCCAATTCTTCAATTGGTTCCATCTTCGGCTCCTTCGACACATCCCTCGACGCATTCTTCGAGGCTTTCTGATGTGGATCTGGACCGAGTGGTTAAGAGGCTCTTAGAGAACCTGGCCCTAGCCAAAATGCTATCTGCTTTGAGCCCTTCGGTTTCGAAGCCTGATATCCCTACTATGGCTTCTCCACCTCCTCCTCCGAAACCAATTGAGCGTTCGGAGCCGGGGCAGACGGAACCGTTATTGGTAGAACCATTGGAGCCGAGGTTTGATCCACCTCCCTCGGCTCCATCGACCTTGATCTCCACGGTCCCGACCGGGGAATCTCGGGGCCGACAGTCCCTCGCTGGCTCCGGGGTGGAGAGTCGAACCAATACTTCGGTTCCGACTCTTCCACTCGGGGCTTCGGCGCAGGTGGCCTCAGCTCTGTCCTCTGGATTGGAGCAGAGGATCCCGATCCGGGGAGAGCTGCCAGTCTCTTCTGAACTGACTGACTTCTCGAACCGGGATTCTGGTGCCTTCGATGCCATGAGGAAGGTCATGGCTGCCAAGACCACTACCTCCTCAGATCTGTCCTCCCCTCCCCTTAAGGGGCCTTGTTCTACCTCTTCCCCACAGATCCCCACAAAGTGTCGAGATCCAAGGCCTCAGTTATCCCCATTGGGTGGTCCCTGCTCTCTAGGGACTTCACCGGATGCTCCCACCGATGAAGTACCTAGAAAGAGATTGTGCAAGAGGAGGCACTTGGATTCCCCACAGGAATCCCTGACATCGGATACCGACTTGGAGGAATCAGAAGGGTCCCCACGATCCCCCTCAGAGGACGTCTCATTCTCAGACATATTGGAAATCGTAAGGCAGAGGGGAGATTGGCAGTCCCTTGCCCCTTCTGAGGACGAGTCGGTTCTCCTGAAGGCCTTTGGATCTCAACCATCCACCTCCTGGGTTACTCCACCCTTCGATGAACTGATGGAGCTGGTTGCTCTAAGGGCATGGGAGTCCCCTGACTCAGTGGAACCGGTCCCTCGGAGGCCCAGCAAATTTATTACTTCCCCCACTGACAAGGCTTTTCTTAAAAAGGGAGTCCCAGTTGATGCCATGGTGGTGGCGGCGGCCACCAAGAAAGAGATGTCGGAAACCTCTTCTGCTATCCATCCTCCTAATAGGGATTCTAGGACAATGGACAGATATGGGAAACACATATTTAGTTCTGTGGCATTTTCCATGAGGTCGCTCAACTACCTGACGCATTTTACCCGCCTTCAACGAGATCTCCCAAAAGAGCTGGGAGATACTCTCCAGGGTAACACAGCTGATGCAGTCTCTGAAAAGGTGACTGCACAACTCAACACCCTTAATTCAATAGTAAACTCATCCATGCGACTCATTTTGTATGCTGCCGATGGATCGAGTAGGGCGGCAGGCTCAGCGATAGCTCTTCGGAGACAGTCCTGGATGCTCCTTTGCTCCTTTGCGGAAGCCTTTAAATCTTCTGTCGTCAACACCCCATTTGATGGATCCGCCTTGTTCAGACCCAAAGTTAAGGAGACACTTACTAGGTGTGAACAAGAAGGAAAGACTCTGTCTGCCGTCGGACTCTGTTTTTCCACTCCAACTAGATCGTACCCCAAAGGGCAATGAAGTGGGAAAATGTGGTTCTGGAAACCCCAAGGAGCTTTCCAAAACACACTTACTGATACCCCCTCTAGAGGCAGAGGAGGGGGCAGAAACGGAAGACGCCGTCCAAACGGCAGAGACGGTTCGCAAAACCAGGGTGGCAGGGAACAATTCTCTGGGAAGCCCTATCAGCGTTCCTGAAAGGAAGCCCGGCTGTCCTACTCTGGAGGCAGTCAGGGGTCACTTGGCTTTATACCCAAATGCCTGGCTAAGCATTACAACGGATTCTTGGGTAAAAAGCATCATTGCCAGAGGTTACTACATCCCCTTTACAAAACCCCCTCCTATGGGTACAAGGATACCAGACATTCCACCCAGTCTGAGAGAACTAGCAGCCATAGAAATTCAAAACCTGCTAGACAAAAGAGTCATCCAGCCAGTCCCGGCGGACCAAAGAGGATCCGGAACTTACTCAAGGTTCTTTTTAGTTCCAAAGAAAACAGGGGACTGGAGGCCCATACTAGACCTCAGTAAGCTCAACACCTTCATCAAGGAGAAGTTCCAGATGGTCACGATGCAATCAATTCTCCCGTTCTTAGCAACGGGCGATTGGATGTGCTCTGTAGATCTCAAGGATGCTTACTACCGCATCAAAATAGACAGAGCATCCAGAGATCACCTGCGTTTCTGGCTGGGAGCCAGTCATTACCAATTCAGAGCCCTGCCCTTTGGTCTCACCACAGCCCCCAGGGTGTTCACCAAATGTATAGCAGTGGTCACGGCTCACCTGAGACGGTTGGGATTCCGGGTGTTTCCATATCTGGATGACTGGCTCCTCACTGCCACCTCCAGGCATCAACTAATCCAAGCAAGAGACTACACCATAGATCTTTGTTCCCAGTTGGGCATAACCCTAAACTTCAAAAAATCTGTGTTATCGCCCTCGCAGCATATTACATTTATAGGGGCAAAAGTGGACACCGTCAATGCAAGGATCAGGTTGCCCCAATCAAGAATCATATCTCTAAAAAATCAATTATCCAGTCTCTTAGCCCTCAACAAAGCTCCAGCATCCCAGATACTACAGCTTTTAGGCACAATGGCAGCCACATTGATAGCAGTTCCGTTAGGCCTCATGCACATGCGAATACTCCAGTGGTTACTCTTCGCACAATGGTCTTACCAACAACTGCCCATGTCACACGAGATCCGGTTAACCAATCCTTGCAAGAAGGATCTCAGTTCGTGGTTGAACAGCGACCAAGTGATAATCGGACGTCCCTTCGTTCTTCCCCAACCCTCAGCCACAGTGACCACGGATGTTTCCCTGATGGGGGGGGGGGCTATTTCAGGGAAAGACAGTCCAAGGCACTTGGTCAATCATGGAAACACACTTGCATATAAATGTCCTACAGCTGAGAGTGGTGTTCCTAGCGTTGCAACACTTTCACGACTCTCTTCCTCCAGGCACAATTGCTATCCAGACGGACAACATGTCGGTTGTCTGGTACATCAACAAACAAGAAGGGAACCAGATTGTACCCTTTATGCCAGGAGGCCCTAAGAATTTGGCAATGGGCTGTATCTACCAGACGCTTTGATAGCAATGCACATCCCGGGGTCATCCAACGGAATAGCGGACAAACTAAGCAGAGCCATGCTGTTGCCCCACGAGTGGTCTCTCAAACAACAGGTGGCGGAAAACATTTTCCGCAGTTGGGGCCAGCCTTGCTGCGACCTATTTGCATCTCCGATGAATGTCAAATGCAGCAGCTACTTTGCCCTTTATCCCCCACCGGGGACCAAACCCAGGGACACGCTTGTACACGATTGGCCCCCGGGCCTCCTATATGTCTTTCCGCCAATACCTCTAATTCACAAATTCATGCAGAAAGCCAAAAGTCTGGGAAGGACTGTGATTTTGATAGCCCCATCTTGGCCTTGACAGATTTGGTTTCCCTTCCTGCGGAAGTATCAAGTGGAAGAACCATGGATCCCGGACCCAGTGCCAGATCTTCTGACTCATTCGTCGGGAGTTCTCCATCCCTCCCTCACTTCCCTAAAACTGACAGATTGGCTGCTCCGATTCCCACATTAGCCAGGTCACAAGATTTGTCTTCTGCAGTCCAACATATTATAGTTTCCTCTCATAAACTATCCACCAGAAAACTATATAATAGCAAATGGAAATGATTTGTTCACTGGGCTTCTCAAAATGACACTGACCCTTATGTAGCACCTGTTCATACCATCTTAGAGTTCTTGTCTTCCTTGTTCAATGATGGTGCGGCAGCTGCCACCATTAGAGTTCAATTGGCTGCTATCTCAAACTTCCATGTAGGCTTTAACGGCTCTAACATCATGTCGCATAGACTATGTAAAGCATTCTTAAAAGGAACTCACCATCTCAGGCCACCTATTAGGCATCCTGTCTACCCCTGGAATTTGAATCTGGTTTTATCCCAACTGATGCTCACGCCCTTTGAACCTGCTTCATCTTGTCATTTAAAATTTTTGTTTTGGAAAACTTTATTCCTGGTAGCCATTACATCTGCACGTAGGGTCTCCAAACTTCGAGCCTTGTCCTCCAAACCCCCATACTTGATTTTTCACCCTGATAGGGTATCCCTCAGGACTAATCCTACCTTTCTTCCCAAGATCTCTTCAGAAAATAACTTAAATCAGTCCATTGAGCTCCCAACGTTCTTCAAACACCATACCAACAAACCTGAATATATGTTACACAAGCTTGATGTACATAGACAACTGAGGTTCTATCTGGATAGAACGAAGGATTTCCGACAATCAGATCAACTCTTCGTCTCTTATGCAGAGAATAAGAAAGGTTTCGCAGTGTCAAAAACCACACTGTCCAAGTGGCTCTCTGACTGCATCAGATTCATTTATGCTTCCACTAATCAACCATTAGAAACTAACATCAAAGCCCACTCTACACGTGCTGTTTCTACATCATTGGCTCATGCAGCTCACTTGCCTTTAGATACCATCTGTGCAGCTGCCACATGGTCAAAACCTCACATGTTTATCACTCATTACAAAGTAGATAGGACCTCCAGGGACAGGGCTACGTTTGGTTCCACTGTGCTCAGGAATGTTCTCCCATGAGCCACCCAGGATTAGGGTGCTTGGGATGCTACCCACGTGTAAGAACAAAACGGTGAGATAGAACAACTTCACATAAAGAAGTTATGTCCTTACCATAACGTTCCATATGAGTTGTTCATCTCGCCTTTTGTTCTTACATTCCCACCCACCTTCCCCCTCCAGTCGAGTGAGATGGTTGCCTTGGAGGATTGGTTCAGTTGTCAGTCTGTTAATACATTCCTACTCTTCTTGTTTACTTCTATTTTTATAGTTACCTAAGTAGGTAGACTCCATAGTCTTATTCTGTCTGTAGGCTGTCTTGGTTGCAGCACACTAGATCTGGGGATGTACAGTAGAGCATCATGGGATATACACTAGGTCTTGAGCTTCTCTGAGAATCTGTGCTTGAAAAGCGGCTGATTCAGAGCCAAGGGATCGGCTCCGACCCACGTGTAAGAACAAAAAGGTGAGATGAACAACTCACATGGAACGTTATGGTAAGGACATAACTTCTTTTTTTTCTTGATCCATGGAAATGTTTAGAAATGAATAAGAAAATAGCTGTATTAAGGAGATAGAAAAGCTGTAAAAAAATTTAAAAAAGTAATGATTTTGTATGCAGATTATCCATAAATAAATTACCTGTAAAAGTGAATATGCAGTATAAAAGAAAACAAGATAAAAACTGTAATAAGTGTGGTGAATTAGAAACTGCAGACCATGTGTTTATGAGCTGTAACAGAATAAAAAAATTATGGAGAGAAATATGCAAACATGATATGGTTAAAATGTATTCAAAATGTGAACAGTTAAACATGGACATGATAGAATATGGGTACTATGGAATGAGAATCCAAGAAGAAGTAAAGAAAATGGACAGAATTATTTTGTATGTTGCATGGACAATCTGGAATGAGAGATTCACTGAGATTAAATATAATAGGAAATGGGCTTTGGCAAAGATATTGAAAAATATGGTTTTGGTTGTGGGTAAAAGAGTGGGGATGATTAAATAAAAAGTGAAGCAAATGTATGAAATATGTAAATAGCTGTAAATAATGTAAATCATATGTAATGTATATTTGTGTTAACAAATAAAAAAATACTCATCTTTGTTGTGAGTGGGACCCATTTTGCAGGAGTACTTCCTGTTTTCATTCCCAGCACAGAGGTGGCCTGAAGAAACAGACAGGCAGATGGAGAGAGAAGAAGATGATATGATAGAAAGGTGAGAGAAATGGAGGAGAAAGCAAATATCAAGACTGGAGAATGTGTGCAGGATACTGAGGAGATGTTTCAAATATATCTATTTGATGGAAATGGGTCACCAAGTGATGGATATATAATTACATCCCTCCAGTCAGGGGGTTGTGGGAGGATTTACTTAAAGAAATGGTGATGCAGATTAAGCTAGAAAATAAAGGATTTGTTTATTGGGCCATATTGTGAGAAAGTACAAAAGGATGATTCAGAGACAATCCTATAGAATGGTGGTGAGATGGAAAAGAAAACATATGTAGAAGGAGAGTAGCAGAAAAAAATGAAAAAAAGTGTGGGACAATTTAATAGCTCCTTTGGGTTTAACAGCACAAGAGATAAGAACATTTATTCTTATTAATAAATATATTGTGACATTATACTTGAGACTGGTTTTGCCAATGGAAATTTTTCATGGAGAATATCAAAAAAGAAAAACTGTAACCCATGGAATCTTTATGTGATAAAAGTAGTTAACAGGGAAAAAACAGAAAATTAATGTACAATTTTGAATTGAGGTAGAAAGAGAGACTTTGAAAGGACATTTGAAAACTTTATATAAAGAAGTACTAGATATTGCAAAAGTTTATGATAAAGGGGTTTATGGACTAGTGTTTGAATTGTTATATTGTATTAAAAATCTAAACAAAAAATTATACATAGACAACGCATGATAAATGTGGATGGAAATAGGGATGTTGTAAAATTCTGGGGACAACCCAAAACATGTTGTGTGTGTGTGTGTGTGTGTGTGTGTGTGTGTGTGTGTGTGTGTGTGTGTGTGTGTGTGTGTGTGTGTGTGAAATGTTATAAATGTAATAAAGTTGTACATTTATGGATGGATTGCAAAAATGGAAAAGGGTAAGGAAAAGAAAAAAAGAGAAGAAAACGAACAAAGAGAAGTTTTAGAAGAAGTAGAAATAGAAAAAAAAATAGATGTAAAAAGACTAATAAAGAAGACATAGAAAGAGGCTCTGAAATAAGTGAAGAAGAAGACATCACATGGGAGGTAATAAAAAAAAGGAATTATTTTGCTAAATGGGTAAAAGATAAAAAAAAATTAAGGGATACTTACAAAATAAAAAAGCAAAGAAATGGATGAAAAAAATATTTACAGCTAATGATTGGGGTTTGATATAATGCTTAAGATATTTGACTCACAGAGTGTCTGATTCTCACCTTTGGGGGGAAAACTGGATAGGCTTAGAATGACCTATTGAGAAATCAAGCCTAGTAATTAGCTATGAACTCATAAAACTATGACTATAAATATAAAATAATTTTAGAGTGCTTTCTGTAAATCTGAATAGTATTAAAAATATAGTAAGAAGACTAGAGATTTTGGACTGACATAGTACATGTGATGTAGCTTTAATTATGTTACAAGACACAAAATTTTTAACAAATGAAGGAAGACTAGAAAGAGAAAACTATGGGAAAGAAAGATAATCTGGAATTTGGGAAATAAGAGATGTTCCGGAATAACCAAGTTCTGCAGAAATATAGTAAAGATATCAGATGCAACTTTAGCAAAAATACAAAGATTAACCATATGAATGTAAAATGGAAAGAACAAACATTTAGAATTATAACACTGCATGCTACAACTAATTGTAAAGAAAGGGAATGCTTATTTCATTATATTTTAGACTAAGTAGTGATAAATATGAACATTATAGTAACAGGAGACTTTAATTATGATTTAAGAAGCAAGCTAAAATGAAAAAAAAATGATATAAGGAAAATGTTAGAAGTTTTAAGATGTGGTAAGTTAAAACTTTAGGACAAAAAAATCATGGACTTACAAAAGGGGCATGTATACAGCTGAAGTAAGTTATTTTGCAGCATCCAATGACTTAGTTATAGGAGAAGGGGAGGTAGTTGAAACAGTATTTTCTGATCTTCTTGCAGTACACCCAGAGATAATGGAAAACAAAGAATATATAAAAATAGACAAAGGAATAAAAAGCATAAATGAGAAAGTTTGCAATGAAGTATTTGTCAGGAAATAAGCTAAATAATTTTTCTTCTTCTCTCAATCAATGTATCTGCCTGGTATCTATACTGTCTACACATATTACTCTCTCTGCAGTTAGTACTTATGCTTATGATAGTGTATATAGGTTCATAGATGTGTACTAGGCTAATGGCCCTGGGGTCTTTACAAGCCTAGCCATAGGATTACCCTGGCATCATGCCACCTGACCTTAGTTCCCAGTGCCTCTGTCGAGTATAGCCACTGGAGTTATCCAGTATGTAGTAGTACAGTAGTATGAAGGGGAAGATTTGTCAAGGATTATTAATGATAGAGAAATTGTGGATGATATTACAAATAGAAAGGAAGAAGCAAAATTCATGAGAAGAGACCACAATAAGGCATTTGATATAATTGGGCATGAAATCTTACATGTAATAATGAAAGAATATAACATAAGTGAGAAAATGTAAAAATGACTTATGTCAGCATATAGAAATATAAAATAAAAATGATGGTATATGGCTGGTTAATCCAAGCGGTATATATGAAGTGTGGTGTAAGAAGGGATGTCCAGTCAACTTTATACTTTTTGCATTAGTTATGGATGTGATAACATGTGAAATAAGTTACAAAATGAAGGATGTGGGGTATATAACACGTGAAGGATTAAGAATTCCAGTTCTTTTAACATATACAGATAACATAATAATCGCAAAAAAACAATTTTGAAAAAAAGAAGCAATAATTTGCACAAATGAGTGCCTAGAGATGATAGGGGTGACTACATAAAAATTAAAGATTTAGGAGATCTAGTAAAGATAGGAGGTATATATTTTACAATGAGTGAAATTTCTGTGTTAGGTATAACATTTTGGAATAAATATGTAAATAGACTCCTATGGCAAAAACAACAGAAGAAATAAAACAAACCTGTCTTTTCTGAAAAATATATAAATTATCATTCAGAAAGGAGGCTTATTTGATAAATTCAGTACTGATTGGAAAATAGCATACTTAGCAAGTGTATTTATATTGCCAACAGTACTTTAAAAGGTATTATTGTAGATATTTTTTTTTATTTATGTGGGGTTCTAGATTAAACCCAGTAAAAGATGAGATTTGTATGTAAATAAAGAGGAATGAGGTTTAGTGTAAATTAATCTAGTGGTGCATACTGCTTCATTAAATTTGTACAATGTGTTACAGTGGATAAATGAAAAAGTTAAGAGATTAGTATCAAAATTATATAAGTATGATACATTTTGAGGTATGGCAAAAAAGAATAAAAGGAAAAAAATTGTATAAATGACAAATCAAAATGTTACCAAGAAAAAAAAATATTTTGTGAAAAATAAAAATTGATGACTTAGAAAAACATACAAAAGTATAGTTTAAGAATGTAGTGATAAAAGATTGATATGTAAGACCATGGGAAACTCTACAGATGAAAAAGTTAAAGCTATAAAAATAAAAAGCAAAAGGTGTCATCAGAAAGTAGAGTTTCAAGATACATTAATAGATAAACTGCCACTAAAATGAAATATGCCACATCAAAAGAAAAGTGCTATAATATGTTTACATTGTCAAGAAGAAGAAACTACAGAGTATGTGTTTTTGAAATGTACGTAAGTAAAAAAAGTTATGGGAAAACTGTCTAAAGAAGAGGGTTTTTTAGAAGATATAAAAAATGGATAAAATAAGCGTGGATATGATTAAACATGGATATTATAAGAATAGAAGTAAAGAATATGTTAAAAGAATAGATAAAAAGTTATTTATGGAATGAAAGAATGCATGAAATTATGTTTAATGGTAAATGGATTTTGTCAACAAACTGTTAGTAAAACTGTTTTTAAAAAGAGTATAACAAGAAAAAAGTCAATGTAATCAACAGATAGTATGTATGTGACAATTTGGTAACTGTTCCGAGTTATAAAATTCAAGAAATTTGATCTTTTATACATATTAAGGCATATACTTTCTGTAACTTAACATTTGCACCTGATGGACTAAAGTTGAAATTTCTGGAACCATGTAACAAAAAGAAGGGCACTTATCTTTACTCACCTAGTAACTTAAATGTTAAAAACATGTTATTTTGCAGTTTAAAAATGATAAACTGGAAGGAGAAGAAGAAGAAGATGTTAAAATGCATCAGAGTCTGGGTGAAACTGTTGATAATATTGTAAAAGTTAGAGATGAAATGGAATGGAGGGTAGAGGTTAGAAGCTGTTTTGAAAGGTGAAAAAAAAAAACAATGTGAAATACTTTATTATTTTTGTGGCTGGTCATAAGGGGACATTAAGATATGCTGGAGGATAGTCTAAATCATGTTTCTTTTGTGTGGACTTTTCTCATTTAATTAATAATTGTGACAAGGTATAATGTGTGGAGAAAAATGACAAACAGCATGAAGGTGTATCCCTGAATGCAGGTTGTAAAAAAAGGGATACTTTTGGCTGAATTGTCAAGAACAAACATAAATAATGAAAAATAATGGGAAAGGGAGAAAACATACATGAGGAAGGGCAGCAAGAGGCTAGGGAAAAGGATGGACTAGGTGAAGGAAAAGCTGTAGAAAAATAAAAAAATATGGAGGGGTAAAATAATGAGACAGACTGCATTCAGGAATAGAGATCAAGACTAGGTGTCTATACTAATAATTTTTTGAAGTTCTAGCCAGCAAAAATATCTAACTCTGAGGAGCATTATTTGTTCATAAACTTATGAAAAATGTTCATTTGGGAAAATACTAGATATAATGTTGTTAAGGATGGAAGTTTAACTGTTATGGATCTGAGGTGGAGAAAACATGTTATATAATTATATCATTATATGCATATATAACTAGCAAGGAAAGAGATAATATGTTTCATCAAATATTTCACTATGCAGCAATCAACACAAAAATTATAATTGCAGAGGTCTTTAATTGTGATTTTAGGGGGAAATTAAAAAGGAAGGGAAAGATGTAAAAACAATTACAGGAAGAGATAAAATGTGCTAAATTTGTTATGTGGAAGAAAATTCAGTGGATTTATTGAAGGGGAACTTGGATCTGAAATTGATTATTTTGCATTATTGGAAGGCTAGGGGTAGCAGATGGCGACACGGTTGTGACAGGTTTTTTAGAACATTTAGGAAGATGGATGAAGGTAATGAATGAAGGAGAGTAATATAAAAAGGGAAATAAATGAAAAGAACACACTGGAAATTATGGGATGAAATTGGAGAGTGGGAAGTAATGAAGTTATGGAAGAACCAAATAATAATGAATGCTTCTATAAAAACTGTTCTGATTGTTGGACTGAATTTAAAAAAATAGCATAGAAATATTATTTTTTTTCAATGTCATGATGATGTAAGAAATGAAAAGAAAATGAAATATGGGAAACATATAAAAATGTCAATAAAGCATCACTGTTTAGACAGAGATATTATTTATAAGGGAAAAGGGAGGAGGTTTCTGCATGCTTGGGTAAAATAGTAAATGAGGATATTTGTATAATGAGGGAAATGAAACATGTAAAAGGAGAAGTTAAATGATTGCATGAGCAAATTATAAGTATTGTACTACAGCATGTGAAAAATATGTATAAGAGTATAAAAAAGGAAAATAGGAGAGAATGGAAAGCAAAATCTTAAAAAAGAGAGAGAGAATAGAAAACAAAATATTTTCCAGAAAAAGCTGAGAAAGACTTTGAAAAATAAATCATTATTAGTGAATTGGGTGAAGTACTTAGGAAAGTAAATGTTGATTCAGTATCAGACCCATATGGTATATAGTATGGAATGTACAAGAAATTAATGGATTGGCAAAGAGAGTATTTTACAAGTACAATGAATGAGTGGTGGAAGGAAAGGTTTGTTTATGAAGTGTTATGTAGTGCCATATTAAAATTTACATGAAAGAAAGATAAGAATGAAATAAAAAAAACTGGAGACCCATCACACAGATTATATTTTTATGAGAACAATGCAGTGGAGAATGGAAAGGGATATTATGGAACAAAGCATATATAGTATAAAAGGGAAGGAATGTTAAGGAGTGTTACTGACTGTGAGAGAAATTGTGGATGATATCAGTAAAAGGGAGAACATGAAACTTATAGGTGATATCAGCAAGGGATTTGATACAGTAGGACCTAATGCTTTATGAGATGTTACTGCAAGGTAAGGAATAGATAATAGAGTTAGAAGAATGTGCATGTCATTATATCAAAATAATAGAGTAAAAGTGCTAATGAATGGGTGTCTGAGTAAAGAAATATGCATAAAGTATGGTATAAGATAAGGATGTCCCATGAATGGGCTATTGTTTGTGTTCATAATAAATGTGATAGTGAGTGAAGTAGCTTATTAAATGAAAGATGCCAGGTATGTACTGGAAAATGATGTGGTGATTCCAGTGGTTTTGACATACATAAGTGATAGTGTTGTAGTTGCTAAGAACAAAATATAGATGAAGAAAGAGTTGGATTGTCTGAATGGATGTTTCATGGAAATGGGAATGACCTTGAATAAAGATAAAAGTAAGGATTTGGTGATGTGGTGAAAACTGGGGTATGTTTCTTAATGAATGAAGTGTCTTTGCTAGGAATACATTTTGGGAAAAAATATGTAGTTATGATACAATGGGAGGGCTTGATAAAACAAATACATCTTCTGTGGAGCATGTATAGATTAACATTCAGGGAAAAAAAATATCTGGTGAATTATGTATTAGTGCAAAAATAGCATATATGTAAAATGTTTATATGATCCCAGACAAAATATGAAAAGGAAATTGTGCAGTTGGCATTTTCTTTCATATGGGGTTCAAGATTAAATCCAGTGAAAATAAGTGGGTTGTATATGAGTGAAGCTGGAGGGAGATTGGTTTTACTAAATCAAATTGTTTATTCTGCTTTTTTAAACTTGTACAAAATATTAAAGTAGGTAAAGGAAGATAATTAGAAATTAACAATGAAAATGTTTAAATATAAACACAAAACGTTTTGGGAGATGATGAAACTAAGAAAAAGATAAAAAGAATATGTAAACAAAGAAATAAAAAAGCAAGAAAAAATACTAACATGGAAAATAAAAATTGATGATATAGAGAAAGATAGAAGAATGTGGTATAATAATGTGATAAAACAATATTATTAGGTAAATCTATGGGAAAATTTACCTGAGGAGGTGATTGAAGCCATTAAAGCAATGAAAAAGTGGTGCACCACGATAGTAAAGTGTCAGGATTTCTTATGGAGACTGGTAATAGATAAATTATGAGTAAAGGGAAGTATGTCACATAAAAAGGTGAAAAAGTATTTTTTATTATTTACTTATTTATTTATGTTTGACATAAACAATATAGATATTAATATGGCTATGTATGGATATCATAAGAGAAAGAAGAAAGAATTTATGAAAAAGGTTTGATAAAAAAGTTACTTTAGGAAATATTGGTTATTTGGAATGAAAGACTGAATTATTTTTTATGTAATGGGAAATTAGATTATGGTTTTGGAAAAAGGAGTGGGGGTCAATTATGGAAGAATAACAATGAGGATGCTATAAGAAAAATGATAAATTGCAAAAAATAGAAATGTGTGTATATATATATATATATATATATATATATATATATATGCCTATAAATATGTACATTTTGTGAATATGTAAATAGTGCTTTTATGTTGTGTTAAATAAAGGACTCATACTCTTTTCAGTAGGTGCTATGAGATCTTTGATAGCCACCTGAGTTATCAACAACTCAAGTAGATGGGACCCTGGTTTAATGTCTTATCCAAATGATGCCTGGCTACACCATAACAAGCCAGATATCTTAGGCATATCTGAAACCTGGTTAAAACCTCATATAAAAGATGTGGAGATAGTACCACCTAACTACTCCATTATCAGAGCAGACAGAACCAAAACAAAAGGGGGTGGAGTAGCTCTATTCTACTCATCCTCTCTATGCATTACTCCCTACAATAAAACTATTGCCCAATTCAACATTGCTGAATTAATACTAGCCCAACTAAAATTAAATAAACACAAATATATATGCATAGCCTCACTCTACATCCCCCCTGGCGACAATATCTCTGTACTTGAAGATATCCTCTCCTGGTTCTCAACCAATATATCTAATGAAACCATCATTATGGGAGACACCAACATCAATTGGTCCTCCATTCAATCCCATACCCCCTCCATTAACATCAACCTGTATAACTTCACTCAACTCATCGACTCTACTACTAGGCCCTCTAAAGACCTCACTACTGGCAGTATTATAGACTGGATCTTAGTCTCTCACCCCCACTACTACTCTGATAGTGGAACTCTTCCTGACTCCCTAAGTGACCACCTCCACATCTTTGCTACACTCTCCCCTACAAGTTACCCATAATTACGTCACTTCCAGATACCAAAAAAACTTCAACCCAGAAGCCTTCTCTAACTCCTTAAAATCATTCAACTGGTACCCCCTAAAAACTATTCCCCTGGAAAGTGTTATCACTCACTTTAATTCTACTTTCCTAAATCTTTTAGATATTCATGCTCCCTTAAAAACTAGAAGAATGAAAAACAAAACTACCCCTTGGCTAACTAAAAGCACACTAACAACCATGCGACCAAGAGACAAAGCCTGGTCACGTTATCAAAAGCACAAATCTCCCACTACCCTTAATGAGTACAAAACTCTTCGCAACACAGTAAAAAAGCTTATTACAGTAGACCGTCAAAACTACCACTCTTCTCTTCAAACTAAATACAAAACTGACCCACAAAAATTTCTGGAGAGGTATGACCTCCGTCTTAAAACCTGGTACAACTGAAAACCCAAACCCCAACCCA
Source organism: Protopterus annectens (assembly GCF_019279795.1). Lineage (NCBI taxonomy): Eukaryota > Metazoa > Chordata > Ceratodontiformes > Protopteridae > Protopterus > Protopterus annectens. The sequence goes on along the minus strand of NC_056743.1, from coordinate 1,486,422,975 downwards.
AATGTATAAGACATTGACCTTACCACTGAGTTTAACTCTTTTTTCATTGACTGTATTTCCAAACTAACCTCTTCCTTCTCATGCAACCATCCACCTCCTACTTCCACCTGTCCCCCCCTACACCCCCCTTCTCCACTCTATCACCCTACTACCTCTCAACCCCCTACATTCTCCCTGAAACCAATCCCTACTTCCACTATAAAAAAACTCCTGCAGAAGCTAAAACCATGCACCAGTGCCCCCGATAACATCCCCTCACACTTCCTCAGCATAGCTGCAGATGCTATCACCCTCCCAATTAGTATCCTAATCAACCACTCTATACAAGAAGGTCACGTTCCACAAATCTGGAAAAAGGCTTTTATCATTCCCTTCATAAAGGAGGGAAAAATACTAGTTTTACCAACTTCTGGCCCATCGCTATCCTCTCTCCTATTTCAAAAATTCTAGAGAAATGTATCCATCTTCAACTCCTTCCCTGTTTATTAGGCAACAACCTACTAACTTCTACTCAACATGGTTTCCATCCTAATCATAGCACTATGACAGCCCTCCTATCACTCCTTGAAACTGTGAATAAAGCTAGAGATTCTGGTCTCACTGTATCTACCATCCTACTTGATCTCTGCAAGGCGTTTGACACTATTTCCCATAATCTACTACTCACTAAACTCTCAAAGCTAAACCTATCATCTTCAACTCTCAATTGGTTCACCAGCTATCTCTCAAACAGGTAACAAGCTGTCAAGTGGAAAAAAGCCATCTCCTCTTTCCTAAACACCCCCACAGGTGTCCCACAAGGTTCCATATTAGGACCCCTCCTCTTTAATATCTTCGTAAATGACTACTATCACTCTATCCCCCATGCTAACATCATCCAATACGCAAATGATTCTACAATCATCTGTGCTTCCTCTTCTATTCCAACTCTCCTAAAGCTGACTCAAGATGCCTTCTCCACTACGGAACAGTGGATGAAAAATAACCATCTTGCACTTAATGCAGCTAAATCAAAACTTATGATATTTACCCCCTCTAAAACCAACACATTTGATCAACAACTATTCTCCATCACCAGTCAAAACAATACTCCACTTGAACTGGTATCTGAAACCAAACTACTAGGAGTTCAAATCGATGATAAGCTTAAATTCGTGTCCCATCTACTACTAAAAATTAAAAAAAAAACACCAAAAACTCGGCCTGCTCTACCAACACAAACGATTCCTCTCATCAGCTACAAAACTCACTCTCTCTACCACATTTCTCTTACCCTCCCTTCTATATGGTGCCCCTCTTTTAACTAATCTACAATCATCTCTCAAAACAAAACTATCTACCTGTTATAATAAAATAGCCAAATTCGCGACTAGCAATAAATCTTCAACCCATGACTGTGCACCACTCCACAAACTAAATTGGCTTGAACTTCTCAACTACCTCTCCTATACTCAGCTCACATATGCACACAAACTCATTTTTCAACCATCCCTCTGTCCCTCCCTGTCCACTACCTTTAAAATTCACCACACTCAAAAACATCTCAGATCTACTAATCAAAACCTAATAGAAGTCTACAGACCCCTGCACCCCCCCAGGACATAACCTACTCTCCTTTTCCCTAGCACGCCTATGGAACTCCCTCCCTCCCTCTATTCGTACCATCACTAGCCTTCCTTCCTTTAAAAAATCACTCCACTCCTACCTAACATCTACATGGGAATGCTCCTGCTCCCACCCCACATAATCATTCTCCACTCTTTACAGTCTTCCACCTCTCACTTTCTCTATTACAGCTAGTAATCAATTTCTTAATAATACTTATCATCCTGAAAACCTTCTGCATCTATCTACTCACTTCCTTATCCTTCAAAAAAAAAAAAAATCAATTATTTTGTTTCTATTTTGCTATTTTTTATATTTTGTTTTTTTAACTTTACTGATTGTAACCTCTGTACCTTGTTATGTCTTGTATGATATGTAATGTAAATCTCTGTAACATGTATTCTTTGATGGAGCTATTCTCCCCAGGACTCCACTGAAAAAGGGTTCACTTGGCCCAATGGACTATCCTGGTTAACCAACAGCAAATAAATAAAATAAATAAATAAATAAAATGACAAACTGAGGGGTGCAGCACTCCATTTATGCTGCACTGCAGTGTCAGCAATCCATACATTTACCTAGTATGGGAACAGAACCTACAGCTATCTGCACCAAAGGTTGAGTATGTTACCAGTTGTGCCACTGCTGGGCAATCTAGCTGTTCAGATCAGGTCCGTGATGAAATTCTAAGGACTGCAGCCATTACCCTTGGAACAGTGAGGCATAAAGTGGAAGCAGACAAGTGTATGCTAAGTCCAAGTCTGTGGGAACTCAGAGTATTCCATTCAATCTGAGGTACAATGACCTCCATGGTTGCATATATAAGTAGTGGTGGTGGTGTGAGGATGACTGCCCCCTGGTAAAATACATTGGTAAAATACATTAATGGTATTATACAGAGTTTCAAGAATCTGATTAATGTGTACTTTAATTTCCATGGCTGTGTGATTTGCAAGTATGGGTCTTGCAGTTTATGAAAGTGCTGTTCAGACCACATTTAGTATTAATGCATTTTATAAAGTAATTTAAGAGAATTCTGAGCTCATTAATCATTACAGCATTCATTTTCCCCAGCTATGCTCATGCTACCATCTTGAATAACCTATCACCCCATAAGAAACAGCAGACCTACTATCAGGTAGACAATCTATATGATCCATCTCCCTTTGGTGCTTTGGCATAATATCCCGTCATTCAGTTTCTTATTTTGCATTATTCTCATTTAGCCCTTTCAGGTGACATCCTCATATGTAGCTGAAATTACTTAAATGATCTCTTGACCCATAAAAGAGATTTAACTATGTAGACCCCGGTCTCCATTTAATTACTCCACTATACTATGTCTTTCATAATTTTCTATGCGTTGATTTAGTCTGTTTTCTGACCTAAATAAAGTTGTGTAATATGCTGCTTGGGAGTCAGATGGTGCCTATGAAAAATCTTTAAAAATTTCCTTTCAATTCACTGAGAAGTATATATTATTTTCCAAATTTGCACTCACATACTCAGGTAATGTGAACTGGGTGGTCCTCTGTATATCATTGGCAATATACACATTAACTACATAAGCAATTATCTTAGCCCCTTCTACAGACCAGAGCAGAAAATCATGCTTCCGCTCCTCATCTATGAACTGAGAAGGCAAATACCTAGCTTTTCTTTATGATTACTATTTGCAAACCATGCAAGTATTAGGTGTGGGAACTACGGTGCAGTAATGAAGATGGTTGTGTAATTTCATGCACCCAGTGCTGTGCAGTGGTTTTGAAATGTATGCAGCATTACCTGGATGAAAAGTGTTTATAGACACAGTGCTACTCTTACTAGAATGTTGCAGCGGGTGTGCAGATTAAAAAAAAAAATCCATAAATCTTTGTGAGCTGAAGCTATGTGCCATTAGCCACAAATGAGGGCAGGATCCCTGTATTTTGAAGAAATTAGACCTGCTCTCTCTTGATGGGGGTGGGGGGTGACTGGTATGTGACAGCAGCACTGACCATCACGACTATGCAGGTGCTGCAAAAATTCAAGGACACTTTAGAAATTGATAAAAATGGAGGTGTAAGAAGCTCTGATTCAGGGCTACTTCTCTTGCATCACTAAACAACAACTACGTGCTATGGACAAGAGCTGTCTACTGAGACTAGTAGAGCAAAAAACAGGTTTGGATGTTATAGTATGTGAAGAAAAAACAGTAGCCATAGGAACAATTTATGATGCATGGGGCTACAGGAGTGGTGAAAGGAGTGTAGACAGCTACATTTCTGGAGCAACGCTCTTGACATTTCATTGACTTCTGTTTTTCTTTGCTTTTTTTATTACTTAGTATAATTTACATAGCAAGTTCAGTTCAGCAGTATAGCAGTAAGTCTGGGTTCTTGAGAACCAACGCCTCATGTCCTTTGATTTTGTTTAGTCTCAAATTCATCAAATATATGAACTGAATATTTATGCAGTCTTGGTGTGACTATTGGGACGGCACATAGAAGAACACTTAATTATGTATGCCAATCATTATATATGTATATAGACACATTTTGCAAGCAGAAGGTTTGACAACTTAGCAGCACTTATTTGTGAAAAGTAATACTTTCAAGTGAAATTTGTTAGAGTAGCAGGAGGTTATATGCCTTTCAGAGGCTGTAAAATAGATTTCCAACCTTTATTGGCATAATAACTGTGGCAGTTCATGTGAGTGTTTGATTGTGTGTTCAAAATATGTTAGTGTTGAAATAGTACTATATATGAGAGGCCTAAGGAATGTGTGGAGTGTAGGTGTAGTGTGAGGTGTTTTAAGTTTCAAGGTATTCACAAATAACTTACCAAACCCTCAGAGGCCTCCTGTATACTACCCTCAGAAACAGCATGCAAACAAACCCAAGTCAACACCAACCACTACACATAAAAGTACACATCACAGTGTCTCAACAAACAAGCCCCTAAAGCGAAACACCACACATTCAAACATCCTGGTGATAGAAGACTCAGTCCGTCATGATACACATCGATGCCCCCCCCCCCACAAGGTTGGATAAAGAGAGGGTTACAGTCATTTGCCTGTCAGGGGCCAGGATTCACCACATCATGGAGGCACTCAGTTCACTCAATTGGGTCTATATTACACGATCGAAAAGACCAGAGAGCGAATGGCTTAAACATCGAAAATGCCATACCTCGAAGTTGCTCTTGTGGGGGGATGTGCCCCCCACTAATTATATATACCAATTTCAAGATCACACTACAAGGTGGAATTGGCAAATTTTCTGATCTTCACTGTACTGCATTCGGACAAAAAAACACATAGATGAACAGCATTTCTGATGTTAAAGCCTTTCACTCTTCAGCCTGTTCAATTTCGTGATAGGAACCCCACTCAATCACAAGTACTAGTATGACTCAGTCAAAGCTCATGTGGCTGCGAATGATCTGAGATGTACCTCCGTGGACTATATGATGAAAGACATGATGCACCTGTCTGAATACATAGGCTGGTATGAGCCTCATGCTGAGCAGTAGTCTATTTTCACCAAGAGTGATACCACAATACAAACAGATTGACTTCAATAAGCTTAGCTACTGGTGTCATGCCAAGGGACTCCAGTATTGATAAGCCTAGGATGACATGATTGAGAGATTGCAATGCTTTGCCAGTGATGGTCTGTACCTGTTGCTGCTAGGTATTGAATACTGACCAAGGCATTAGCCATCCCAATATTGGATTGTTTAGGCAGTGCCAAACCAACAGACCTACCAACATAACAAATTCCTCTAATGCCAAGATGAAGGTACTATTCCTCAATCTTAGGAATCTTTACAAGAAACTGCGGTCCCTGGAAACTTTCCTCACCCTGGAGAATGCTAACATCTGCAGTAACAGAAACATGGTTTAAGACTGAGGAAAGCACCCCAGCAGTGCAAGGCTGCAACACCTATCACACATTCAGACCACCCTCTGAAAAGGAAAAAAACAAAAGGAGGAGGAGTTTCTAGTTTCATAGAAAAACAATCACTCCTCTAGATTGGTCAAGCAGGATGACTTGCTTGAGCTACTCCATGTCTATCTGACCATAGTCAAAATCCCCCACTATATCATTACTACTACAGATCCCAACCATGAACCATGAAACCCACTCCTCATACCTGTAGTTATTAGAATCACTTACCATTCAGCCCAGTACACTACTCATGGGTGATTTTATCTCCCCCTCCATAAACTGGCAAACATATATGACCACTAACATGCAGGCTCAGAGATTCCTGGACTTTGTCAATGCAAATGCTCTGGAACAGTTGGTCTGCATTTCCACTAGGGGCTCAAATATCCATGACATAGTACTCAGAAACATGGGAGAGCATTGCACCCCCCCCACACCCCAGTGTAATGTCTTCATTGGAAAGAACGGATCATAAATTGGACTCCTTTGAAAAAAATGTAATGTAACAGTAGAGCACCAAGCAAATCCTAAAGAATTTTTCCACGACAAATTACCTTCTATTAAGTGATATCATAGATAATTTTAAAGCTTCTCTTAACCATGAAAACAAGGAGGCCTATGCAAAAGTATACATGAATGCCTTGTACAACCCCTTAAATAACTGCATAGAAATGGCAGTACGCAACTGAGCTAAACCCATGTCTAGCCAGAAAAACAAGTCACCCTAGTGGACCCCTGGCATAAACAGACTATACAACAGAAGTAAGAAATTCCTGTCTAGACATAAGTGGGATGGTGCACAGCAGTGAAATAAATCCTTCAACAGGCAAATCAGAAAACTAGTCAAGTCTTCAAAGGCTAAAAATGAGACTGAAATAGCCTCCTAAACAAAAGACAACCACAAAGTATTTTTTAGTTGTGTCTAAAATCTTAAGAGAAACATTCACCAATGTACTTACTTGCATGCAAATGGCATTACATATAGTCAGCCAGAAGAAATAGCAAACTTGCTGACTGATAAATTCAGCTCATACCTCACCCTGCCATCACCTCTGGTCACTCCTCAAGAAATACCCTCTCCCATTACTTTGCCTGTTATCACAAAAGACCAGGTCATCACTGCTCTCTGTTGCTAGAAACATGGCATCAGTGGGCCCTGACAGAATTCCAGGGGGCCTGTTAAATAGCTTGAAACATGACCAACAGACCCACTTGGAGTTCAGTTTAACCACAGTCTCCAGACAGGCTTTTTCCCAGCAGTATGAATAACAGCAGCAGACATCTCTCTGTACAGGGTGGGACCATTAATGGAACCAGGAAACTAGAAACCCATAAATCTGGCTAGCCTCATATGCAAGACTATAGAAAGGATAATCATGGACCTGATTAATAGGGACGCAGGAAATCTACAGTCTCTAGAGACAACCCAGTTTGGCTTTGTCAAGGGCATGTCTGCCTGCTCAGTCTAGTGGACTTCTTTAAGAAGGTTACCAAGGCCATGGATGAGGGTAAGACAATACATACCACCTACCTTAACCTGGCCAAGGCATTTCCCACAATACCCTGCTGAAGTATTGTAAATAAACTGAACAAACACAAATACCAATCCTTTCTGCTAAAGAAGTCCCAGTAAAGAAAACCAAAAAATTAATCCAGCAAGACAGAGAGACTCCAAAATCGCCAATTTCAATAAAAAACATTTATTGTCAACACCACAAGCACTTCACAGACTAAACTGCTTCTTCAGGTGATGTCTATCAAAATAAAAAGCTTAGTTTAAATTCCATATACTACCTCCCTTGATTAATCATTTGAATCTGTGAAAGCACTTGTGGTGTCAACAATAAAAGTTTTTTATTGAAACTGGCCATTTTGGAGTCCCTCTGTCTTGCTGGATTACAAATAAACTCATTAAATTGGACGTAAACCTCTGTCACCAGATGGGTAGCCAAATGGCTCACTGATAGGACATATATTATTAGAGTGGGGGTATCCACATCCAGCAAGAGGCAAGTCACCAGTGGAGTACCATAGGGCTCAGTGCTGGGCCACCTCCTGTTTGAGATATACTTCTCTGATGTCAAGACAAGTGTAGATGGCCTTTGCCTGACCTAATTTGCTGATGACTGCAAGTTGGAGGCAATCATTGACTTCTCAAATGATGATAATCTTCAGAAAGGTCTGATACAGAATAATGATTATTGTCAGCGCCATGGCCGCAAACTAAATGCAAAGAAGTGGATAATAACACCCTTTGAGAAATCAAATACCCCTGCAAATTACAACATTGATAGCACTCTCCTAAGAGTGGACCCAGTGGGGAAAGATCTGGGTACTCATATAGCTAGTAATCTGACCTTGACCACCATGTGTCCATGGTGGTGAAGAAATCCTTCTGTCTGGCTCAGTTTATAAGTAAGGGCATGGCATCCTGGTCTAAGGATGTCATAGTACCACTGTACTTGGCCCACATCAGGCCAATTATCAAGTAAAAAATACCCTTTGGCATGCACCTCACCAGGCACCTGCAACAGTTGGAACATACTCAGAGGTTTCTCACTAAAAAAATTACAATGTATAACTAATGTGCCATATGCCGATGAATTAAAAGCCCTTTCACTGTATTATGTTTCTTACCAGTTACTGATAGGTGATTTTGTTCCTGACCTACAAGGCAGTCTCTGACCCAGCCCTGATAGAAATGTTGCATATTCTCAAAACTAACTGCACGAGGTTTACATGCTTCAAAGATCTAAACCTGACCTCTGACAAGAATAGATCATACTGAAGAGACAAATATCTGTCCAAGAGATTTCCTCTCCTTTGAAACAGGCTTCCTATTCATGTGAAGCAGAGCCCTGACATAGCTCAGTATGCATGTAAGAGTTGTATCTGGCAGGAATATGAGAGACTATAATGTTTGTTTTTCTAAGGAAAACCTGTACCACAAGATCTGTTAAGAATGTAAAGAAAACTGCACCAACTAAAACAGACTTGTGCCAGCTGCTTTGTTAAATGCCATATTAGATTTTTTCTTTCTACCTTAACTTTTTTAATATTAAAATAACACATTAAAGTCATCATAACTACATGGATAAAAGCTAATTAAAACTATGGACTTTCTTAATGCAAAGCTTTCAACCTTTTGACATAAATAACATATTATGAAACATCGTGTAAGGTTATTTCCCATTGATTATGGCTAGCTTTTAAGCTCAGTGCATATAGATCAAAATTCCTGTTAATAGTTTAGGATTTTAGTCTTAACTGCTACAAATATGTTGTTTATGCAAATTACTTAGGGCTAAAACAGAATATATGTGTGTAAATGTGAGGGAGGGTAGAGGAATGGTGAGGATGCAGGGAGTAGAGTTGGTAAAGGTGGATGAGTTTAAGTACTTGGGATCAACAGTTCAGAGTAATGGTGAGTGTGGAAGAGAGGTGAAGAAGAGAGTACAGGCAGGGTGGAATGGGTGGAGATGAGTGTCAGGAGTGATTTGTGACAGACGGGTACCAGTAAGAGTGAAAAGGAAGGTCTACAAGAGGGAAGTGAGACCAGCTATGTTATATGGGTTGGAGACGGTGGCATTGACGAAAAGGCAGGAGTCAGAGCTGGATGTGGCAGAGTTAAAGATGTTAAGATTTGCACTCGGTATGACTAGGATGGACAGGATTAGGAATCAGTATATTAGAGGGTCAGCCTGGACAGTTTGGAGATAAAGCAAGAGAGGCGAGATTGCTTTGGTTTGGACATGTGCTGAGGAGGGATGCTGGGTATATTGGGAAAAGGATGCTAAGGATGGAGCTGCCAGGTAAGTGGAAAAGAGGAAGGCCTAAGATAAGGTTTATGGATGTGGTGAGAGAGGACATGTAGGTGGTTGGTGTGAAAGAGCATGATGCAGAGGACAGGAAGAAATGGAAACAATTCATCCGCTGTGGCGACCCCTAACGGGAGCAGCCGAAAGAAGATGATGATGACTTATGTAATGTTTTCTAAGAAACTGTAATGTGCATTCTGTTTTGGTTGTAATGTAATCTATGTGGGGATCAGAAATGATAAAACTACATTGAACTGGTTTAACCTGGAAACAGCATTAAGACATGAATATGTATTTACTGCTGGTTGAATATAGATCGACATGCATTCAATTTACTTTTTGATCTGTAGTAAATATAGTTTGTACTTGCCATGCTTAAATGCTCTTTTTCAAACAGCATGGTTTTTTTTCTTTGAAATCAAGCATTTAGTACTACTGTATTGTAATATAAATGCAATAGATTTCTATTTGAAGCCAAGTGGCTAAAAGGTGAACCAGCATGGGAAATATTTACTTACTAATAAACTGAAAGCAGGTGACATGCTGCAGAAGATGAGTCTAATTTTTTACCACGATCTGGCAATCTATATTTTGCTCCCAAAATTACTTGCTCAAAAATATGCAAGATCTTTGAGTATACATGTTAGGTGTCTAGTAATCAGCCAGTGGTAGTTATACGTTTTGGGCAGCTAATCCTAGTTTATTTTAGACTCAACATTATTATGTTTTATAAACACATTTTAACACTGCACCCATATCAGTATTCTTCTAAATATCATCTGTTCATTACACTTACTCTTGCCTTATCATGGTTTTCATGTTTTCTCCTTTTTTTTTTTCTTTTCTCATTTGTATTCAGGATAACGGCTGCTTCTGGTTGTTAGTGTATCATGATAACATCATGTCTACAGACTCCTAGCATTTTCATACATAATTACTATAACAGTTAATCCTCCAAGAAAAATACTTGACTCACTGGTAGATTGTTAATGCCATGAGATGTCTCTGAATCTACCCATGTTCTTTTACTTTTCGGGTATCATTTCAGTAGATTTGTCTACTCTCCCTGAATAAAGTATAAGGTAACTGGCCTGTTAATTTTTGTCATATACAAGACAATCTGCAACCTAACCATCATTGGGATTATGTTTGTCCTATTGCATCTTTCTTTTGGTGTGTTTTATGTTACATTATGTCCATTCATTATCATCAGGTGTAAGTTTCACAGTCTGGCCTTCATTCTTAACAAAAGCTAAAATATAGCAAAGGTCTGTTTTGACCATTTAGTGTATGTAAATAATCGCCATGGACAATTTTGTTGTTATCATTCCTGAGCATAAAAATTACAACATAGAAAACACATAGAAATAGCTTAAACCCCCTGCACCCCTTGTACTTCCTTTTGAATATTTCCACTCAAAGATTGCACCATTGATGAGAAAAGGAATACCTTTAAGGTGTTTCCTGTTTTAATAATTACATTGTGAAGAGTGATGCAGTGAACTGTGGTTCGGTAAGCCATAATGCTTTCTGAAATTCCATCCAGCCATAAAATACTGATGAACATCACTAACATCAATATAATTTTAAACATCAAAACCATATCTTTGTGCTCTGAAAGTTTGGTCTGGATATATGAGTTAACTCTTAGGTATGACAATCCCCTGGATTCTCTATAACTTGCACGGCATGCAAGATCGGTGCAGGAGCTCAAGCAGGCAATATGCCTGCCGTGCGATCCAGGAACAGCCTGCAGGGCCGTGCATGAGTGCTCCTGCACTAATCCTGCATGGACTAAGCTCTTGTATGCAAATCAATCCATTTGCAGGAGAAATCTATGCAAATGAGGTGATTTTGCAATCCAGGAAGCTTGCAACTGCAAATGCAGAACTAGTGCTATCTGCAGAAATGTACTTGGTTAGTAACTGAGTACATTTCTGCAAAATCCAAAATGGATCTGTGACAGCTCCAAATAAAGTCTGCATATCATGTAATAAGCATGCCAATGGCCAAGTATAAGGCCATTGGCATTGCAAACAGTAAAAAAAAATACAAAAATCAACTTTATTTTTTTTTTAGCTGATCTCGGCTGTTTAAGCATAGGGCAGCAGCGCACAAATGGGTTTGAGGGGAAAATAACAAAATGAACCTAAATTAAGCATTCTAACTAAACTCAGTATTCTGCCATGCGAGTCAATGGCAGGCAGAAGACAACATGGCCAGTAAGTAGTGGTTGCTAAGGGGGGAAGCTCAGTGTGAGACATATAACTATACATTAGCAGGTAATCCTATGCAAATGAGGGGAAGGATAGTGAATCCCAGTTTTCCCCAGCATGTGAGTCAGGTCCCAACAGTGTAAGAGTATGAATAGCTGGGTGCAAGCCTAGGAGTTAGGTGACATCATGGGGGGGTGTCAGGCATACTGTAAGCAGATTGGAGCCCTGTGGCTCGGGTTTGCTCCTAGCTTAGCACAGCTGAGCTAGGGTGTGTGTCTAAACCTGCCTAGTACTCTTTACAATGCCGATGTGGCTGTGGGCACCGCACACCAGGTTTTAAAGGCAGAAAAAAAGTTAAACCAGGAAATAGCAGCAGTGTGCACATTTGTGCACTCTGTGCGGTGCGTCCCCATGCTTAAACAGGAAGGCAATGGGGAAGGGAAAACAGCAGTAGGAAGCTAAACAAGGAGAACTAGCATAGCTGGCAGGTGAAATGTATCAGAATCAGCCAATTACACAGGCAGCAGACCAGCCCAGCCCAGAACACTGCTATAAACAATGCAAACACCTTCCCCTCTGGTTTTTCCACACTCTACATCACCGGTGTATACAAGCGGGGAACTTTTAAAACTCACAACAGCAAAATGATTGGGGCTGCAATAGTTATCATACAACAGCTTGTGGAAGAGGCTGAGGGTGGTGAGGATGTGAATGCTGTCGACAAACCCAGAGTGAGGAGACGGAGAAGAGTGTACAGACCCAAGGTAACCTGCCAGGGGCTACATGAGCTGGAGATAGTGGAGCACAATAGGGTGGACAGGGTCCTCCTACAGCAAATTGTTGAGCTGTGCCGGCCATGCCTGACACACAGAACTGACAGAGGGAAACCCATCCCAGTGGATACCAAGGTATGTGTAGACCTATGAATACTAAGTTCAGGTACCTTTGAAAGGCCAACTGGGGATATGATGGGGATTTTACAAGCATCAGCATCCAGGGTACTCCACCAGTTCCTGGAAGACATGTCAGCACATGTCGGTGAGCACGTATATTTCCCCAACACCCGTGAAGTGTTGGCCAGCAATATGCAACTGTTCCACCAAATAGCAGAATACCCTGAGGTAGTGGGTGCTATAGACTGCACGCACATATGCATCAAAGCACCACCCAGTGAGCGGGCTAGGGTCTACATCAACTGCAAGGGCTTCCCCTCCATCAACTGACAGGTTGTGTGCGATGCCCAGGGTATAATAATGAATGTGTGTGCTGGATGCCCTGGAATCTATCATGATTCCAACATCTGGCATCTGATGCAGCTGTACCAGAGATTTGCCAATGGGGCCATCCTTGATGGTCACCTAGTGGGGGATGCTGGATACGCACTGGAGCCGTGGCTGATGATACCCATCAGAAATGCACACACGCCCAAACAAGAACTCCATAATGAGGCACACACACAGACCAGAATTATAGCCCATGTTTGGGATGCTCACGTCACGGTTCCGGTGCCTGGACACATCTGGTGGAGCCTTACAGTACTCACCAGCTGCATGTACCCAAATTGTCCTTGCATGTGTCATGCTACATGATATCCTGTGGAAACAGCTGCAGCAGGAACAGCACGGGGCAGGGCCACACTGCCCCCACACCATTGCCAAGGCCTGCAGAGGCATAGAGTGACTCAGAGGAGTAACAACCTGAGCCTTCCTCAGTAGGCAGAAGGAGGTGTGCCCAGTATGCCCTGGCCTTGGCAAAGAGGCAACACATAGCACATACACTGACACAGGAGGGACCCAAGGAATAACACCTCTCTCTGACTCTCACATACAGTAAAAGGGATGCCAAAAATTACACTACCTGTGCTTAACCATGTGTAGGGAGTGTATTATGTGCATCTGACATAGGCAGCCCTACAGCACCACCCTCAATACTGGGACACCCACAAAGTAAGTGACTCACACATGCCAGTCAGGGGGTTCACATACCCAACAACAGTAACAGTCAGCAGGACAGGTGTAGACAAACACAAACAAAAGCTGTGCTATGGCCTCTGAATGAGGCCTATAGGTTAACCCCCCCAGGCCTACACAGACAGACTACAGCAGGTCAGGCACTGGGATGTCAGTCCTGCAGGGTAGGAAGTCACTAACAAATATGTAGGCAAATAAAATCTAAGAACTGTAGTACAATGGTATGCCTCTAGTTAGCATGATAGGTAAGACTACAGAATGAAATGGAGTACCTGACATACCAGTACAGTCCTAGCAAATGTGTACAAGTGTCAGGTGTGCCCCCCAATCCTGTGTTGAAATGTAGAAATAGTCAGGTGTGTCCTTCCCATCCTACATAGAAATATAGTAACAGTCAGGTGTGCCCCCCCCAATCCTGTGTAGAAATATAGAAATAGTCAGGTGTGACCCCCCCCATCCTACATGGAAATGTAGTAACAGTTGGGTGTGTCCCCCAGTCCTGTGTAGAAATGTAAAAATAGTCAGGTATACCCCCCATCCTATGCAGAAATGTAGTAACAGTCAATGCAAAACGATCGCCACATACCCTGCAGAGACAGCATGCTACCTGTAGGTGTACAACACAAAGGTCAGCACTGAAGTACAAACTACATGGACTCGATCCACACATTCAATACAGACAGGCATACTAGGCATGCTAACACACTTAGAGAAATGAAGGCAATGTCAGTCAGCAACATACTGAAAGGTCATACTGGGCATGCTCAAACACAAACACATGAAGGCCATGTCTGCAATCACCAGTGGACCAGACATATCTGGAAGTCGCAGATGTTAGTGTAGACACTCCTCAGTATGTACCATTCATGCTTTGCACACACAGTGGATAGGAATACAGGCATATATGCAAGGACAACACACTATAATAAGCCAAAGGTAGACGTACATAAATGTGTGGAAGAGGGTGTCTGTGACAAGTAGCCATCCAGGTCTGTCCCACCCAGCACACAGCCAAAGGGCCACAACCACATGAGGGTCAAATGTTACTCACTGCAGATACTAGCCACCGGTATCTGTCAGCATTACAGACTATATGGTGCAAGTGCTAGCTGTGCAACATGACTGTACAAGGAAGTAGTCATCTAGAAGCTGTATACACGCACCTGTGAACTATGACCCAGTCTGTGCCCGCATGTGGCAGATCAACCCCTAGATGAATGGGTTATGGTGCATACACACACACTGCCCTTCCCATAGCCGTACTATGACAAGCATGCTTAGGTCATCCACTGTGAAATGCAACTTTGGGAAAGTTGTAGCCCAGTAATCTCTGTGGCGCATCCCATAACTGAGCACTGCTGTAGTGTGATAAACTAGTTAGGTAAGAGTTCCAATCCCAGACATGGCAAGTGTGTGTCTGTCTCAGTCTGTGTAGAGAACAATGCTTTTTATGGTGGTCACACTCCCTACAGTTGAAATGCTCTACTTTGGTGAGGCTGCTGATGTCATCCACCTAGAAATACACCTCTGGGAAGGTTGTAGCCCAGTAATCTCTGTAGCGCATGCCATAACTGCATACTGCTGTAGTGTGATAAACTAGTTAGGTAGGAGTTCTAATCCCAGACCTGGAAAGTGCATGTGTGTGTTTGTGTGTCTGTCTGACTCTGTCTGTGTAGAAATCGATGCTTTTTAGGGTGGTCATACTCCCTACAAATAAAATGCTCTACTTTGGGAAGGCTGCTGATGTCATCCACCTAGAAATACACCTCTGGGAAGATTGTAGCCCAGTAATCTCCGTAGCTCGTGCCATAACTGTGTACTGCTGTAGTGTATGAAACTAGTTGGGTAGGAGTTCTAATCCCAGATTTGGCAAGTGTGTGTGTGTGTGTGTGTGTGTGTGTGTGTGTGTGTGTGTGTGTGTGTGCTTGCGTGTGTGTCTGTTGGACTCTGTCTGTGTAGAGAGCAATGCTTTTTGGGTAGTCACACTCCATACAATTTGAATGCCCTACTTTGGCAATCGTGCTGATGTCACCCAATGTGAAATACACCTTTGGGAAAGGAGTTCCCCAGTAATCCCCATGGTGCATTCTATAACAGCTCCAGGCTGTAGTGTGATATAGACCTGTGTTAGGGGTTCTATACCCACACATGTCAGTTGGGGATGTTGTGTGTGTGTGTGTCACTGTCTGTGTAGGGAGCAATACATTTTAGCTTAGTCACACTCACTACAATTTAAATGCCCTACTTTGGCAATCCTGCTGATGTCATCCAATGTGGAATACACCTTTGGGGAAGCAGGTCTCCAGAAATCCCCTTGGTGAACCCTATAACAGCTCCATGCTGTAGTGTGATATAGAACTCTGTTAGGGGTTCTATACCCACACATGTCAGTTGTGAATGTTTTGTGTGTGTGGCACTGTGTAAGGAGCAATGCATTTTAGCCTAGCCACACTCACTACAATTCGAATGTCCTACTTTGGTAATCCTGCTGATGTCTTCCAATGTGATATACATCTTTGGGGAAAGAGTACTCCAGTAATATCTGTAGCCTGTACTATAACTGTGTAATCCTGTAGTGGAATAAACCAGTTAGGTAAGGGTTCTAATCCCAGACATGACAGGTGTGTGTGTGTGTGTGTGTGTGTGTGTGTGTGTGTGTGTGTGTGTGTGTGTGTGTGTGTGTGTGTGTGTGTGTCTGCAACTCATACCCTGTGTGGAGTTGGGGGTGAGTGTGTGACACCTGGGCCCAATGTGAAGTGGGTTTTGCAAATTTCTTATATGGTGGCCCTAGTATATATATTACAGTGTCCATGGTACAGGGTAACAGATGTGGAATAGCCGAGAGGCTGGGGTGCAAATCCATACCCATACATGTGACATCAAGGCCAAGCAATCACAATTAGCAACCCCAGTATTACCCAGAGCACACTTTCAACCCATGTCTCATATACACACACACACACACACACACACACACACATGCCTAGGCAACAGCCAATATGTGGGTAGTACACTGCGTATTGGCCTCTGATAGTAACTATGGAGTGATTGCAGTGGGCTACAGAGGGCATGGCACCCTGTGCATCTGTCCAGTAGGAATGTACATGCAGACAGTGCACCTTCCCCATGTTCCCCACTGGACACCTGCAGCACCTGTGGTGCCATCACATGTGACACACAAAGGAAATACCATGCTTGAAAACATGCCATGTATGGACAGATGCTGCTGACACCAGGGAATGCTGTTAGCATGCTATCAGTGTAGGTGCAGGGTAAACCTGCTGTCCATTACCAGTTCCTGCCACAGGTGACCAAGACTCACACATCTGATGATAGTCTGTGTACACAACATGGGCCAGACACCCCAGGTACAGTTACACATGTCACTGTCCATGCATGTGGGAGGTGTGCACATCCCAGACACCGTCTATGTCATGGACTAAGGAATACATACATGGCAAGCAATGCGCAGCATTGGCCACACACAATAGTCACCCAGGTGGATACAATTCCCACCTGTGTAGGCAAATGCGGAAACTACAGCCCTGAGCCACAATGCAGACCATTGTCATGTGACCTGATGCCAAGCTATACCCATCACCTAACTTTGTATAGCTGTCTGGCACAGTTACCCACCACAAACCCGTGCAGAAATGCACCCATGTATGTCAGTACTGGTACCCTCTGTGTTTGTGTGTGTGTTGTATGATGCATATGATCACATCCACACTCACTACAACCCCCATTGGCATACTGAAGCATGCTGTCTGATGTCAGACACCTCCCCATACCCTTTTCTCATATAACCTCTGTATGCCCCGTGTGGTGCATGTGATACCTGCACAGTAATGTGTTGTAGTAATCTCACTAGTGATGAGTTGTAATCCTGGACCTGCCAAGTGTGTCAACGTGTGTGCGTCCCTGTGAGAGTGTGGCTGTGTTGACGCTGGCACCTGTTCAAGTGGACAGGCACGTGTACTTCACCTACCATATAGCTACAATATCCCTGTTGCAGATGTCACTTACCATCACATATATGTTCTGAGGGCTCCACAACAGGTAACCTATGTGGTGCATCCAATAACTGCATAGAACTGTAATAGCACTACATAGTTGTCAGAGGTTTGATACCCTGTGCTGGTAGGTGTGTGAAACAAACATCTTAAGTTTTACTCTCTCACCATTCCATCACATGTCTTTGCCTCTGTCTGCATCTCTCACTCCCTTACTGGTGGATGTGGAGACCTACACCTGCTTTGCTTGGACAGCAGCATGTGTATTTTAAGTGATGCTCTTGATCAGCTGATGGCCTCTGCATGAATTGCAGCCTGCCCCTATCTGATTGCATGTGGAATAGCTGTGGTAACATTCCCATAGCCAATTGCATGGAAACACATTCCAATATCTAGGAACATCATGATGTTGTTGGGCCTTTTCATTCAGTTTGAGCAGGAACTCGATCTGTTGTTTGGCAAAGAGCATCTCAGACGGATTCGGGATTTACCTCTGACAACATACACTGTAGAAACCGGCCAACACACAGGAGGGGGGTGTGCCTGGCCTGACTACAGACTGTAATTGCTGCTATACTGCATTTGGAGCAATGTTGGTTTAACAGGGTGTGTGCAGATATGGCTGTCCTACATGTATTAATACCTGCCATGTCAGTTCTATGTTTATGAGGACTCCCCTTCTGTAGGGTCATCTGCAAACTGGGCAGTGTGTGATGCCTTTCATTTCATGTGTTACCCACAGAGCATATATCTGTGAACTGCAGAAGGTAGTGTGAGGATTGCAGTCTGTAGATGGTAAAAGCCATGACAGTTACTGACTTCATATCCCTCATAGGACATATGTTGTGACAAACCCTGTTACAACAGTAAATGTATGAGGCTATCACAGCAACATGTCAATATTGGCCCTGTGTATGTGCTTCCAGCCACATCTCTGTCAACCTTTGTACATATGTTATGCATTACGAGGTGCATACGCTCTGTACACCATAATTAGTGTCATCATATCTGATAACAAGCCAGTGAGATATCAGACTGCTACACATCTTATGTACAATGCGGGTTATATTTGATGACATAACCTGGACATTCTGTGGTTGTTTGTACATATATGTATATCTGTATCTGCATATATGTGTCTGTGTATATGTATCCTGTGTATGTTGATAGCTTCCACATATTACATTTCCTATGGGAGCCAGACTGTACAGCATGATATGTTACCAATACCAGCCTGACATCATTCAGGTGGGATATAGTTCTAACATCATGTGCGGGGGGTGGGTATACCCATTCGTACAAGACATATATTGTTTGGGGCCTCTCAACCCCATTAGTGGTGCATGTGGACATATATGATTTAGTTAATCTTCCATTGATATCTACACATGTATGTCCATATATATCTATATGGATATATATATCTGCTTACAAATATATAACTATGTCCGTATATACCTACATAGATATATATCTGTTTACATATATGTAACTTGCTGTGTATATGTCGACATATAGGTGTAGACATATATATGTGTTGATGTAGGCATTCACATGAATATATGTTCATATATATTTACTATATATGTATATATTTCTATATTTTATATATATATATATATATATATATATATATATATATATATATATATATATGTATATATATATATATTTATATACATATACTACTATATCTACTGCCAACATCCTGGCAGATAGATTCAGTGCAAACTTCACCCCCCCTCTCAATCCCAAAAGGGTCCACAACAATACCGGAAAAGTGTAGTGTCCCAAAAATCACAGATGCACAGGTGAAAACAGCCCTTTCAAAAGCCAAAAACACAGCATCAGTGGGACCAGATGGTGTCCCAGGCTGCATCTTGCATGAACTACAGAACAAACTAACCCCCACCTAAACACGCTGTTCAACCTCAGCCTCTCCACAGGCTACGTGCCCATAGAATGGTGCACAGAAACGTTTATTCCTCCCCACAAAGGAGGGGCCACAACTGACTAGCCTGGTCTGCAAGGCTATGGAGTGCAGCATCATGGAACTCATTAACAAAGACATTGGGAACCTCCAAACACTTGACCTGACCCAGTTCGGCTTTGTTAAGGGCAGATCATGCCTACTAAACCTGGTTGACTTCTTTGAGGTGGTCACCAAGGCCATAGACTAGGGAAAGGTGGTTCACACAGTTTACCTTAACCTCGCCAAGGCTTTTGACACCATTCCCCACTCGGGTATTACAGAAAAATGCACCAGCCTGAACAGAAACCCCTACGTCACGAGATGGGTTGCCAACTGGCTTACAGACAGAACTCACACGGTAAGAATAACAGGCTCCAGGTCCGACTCTAAACTAGTCACAAGTGGTGTCCTGCAAGGCTCAGTCCTGGGACCCCTACTGTTTGGCATATACTTCTCAGAAGTACAGGCAAACACAGGAGGACTATGGCTAACCAGGTTCGCCGATGATTGCAAACTGGCAGCCATAATTGACAATCCGGCTGACACGGGCATCCTCCAAAAGAGCCTCACTGAGTCACACACCTGGTGTCAAAGTCATGGCCTCAAGCTAAATGCCAAAAAATAAATAGTCATCCCATTTGGGAAAAACAAAACATCCACGAATTACCACATAGGTGGCAGCCCCCTTAATACAGAAGAGGTAATAAGAGATCTGGGGACCCAGGTAGATGGTAATCTCTCCTTTGACAATCATATTGCCAAAGTAGTTAGGAAATCCTTCTATGTGGCCCATCTGATTACTAAAGGGTTCACATCTAGAAATAAAGAGGTTATAGTGCCCCTCTACTCGTCACTCATTAGACCCATCATAGAGTACAATGCCCCATTTGGAGTGTACCTCACAAGGCGCTTCCAGCAGCTGGAAAGATCACAAAAGTACTTCACCAAGAGGATTACTGGCCTCAAACATATGTCCTATGCAGCTCGACTAAAAAAACTCTGGCTGTACTCAGTGGCATATTGCTTACTCAGAGGTGATCTCTGCCTGACTTACAAAGCCAAGGCCAACTCAGAATTGATGGACATGCTCCACCTAAAGAAATCCAAGTCACTGCCAGACACGCGCTGTAGTGAGCTAAACCTCGCCACAATAATAAATAGAACATGCTGGGGGGATAGATTCCTGTCACAGAGACTCCCCATGCTTTGGAACAAAATTCCAAACTACATTAGGCAGAGCCCCTCACTAAGACTCTTCAAGAGAAACCTTGACGAGTGGATGGATAACAGAAAATACACCCCTTGGATCACTTCATTGGCTCTGCTTGACAGAGGATCAGTTAATTAATCAGTGGGGCTGCGAAAGCCGACAAACTCTGGCTAGGCTTATAAATGTCCTCGGGCAGATACCCTAGTACCTACCTGTGAACCTATGAATCTATATAGATATGTTGTATCTCAGATATTAATATATTTGCACACACACACACATACATGTAAATGGACTACATTCTTTGTACTGTTTAATGACTGGGCTGGGGATATGTTTTTGAAATCATCAGGGTTATGTATATCTGGCATGGCTTAGTGGTAAATCACTTTATCTATTGTGTGCAGGGTCCAGGGATTGAGCCTTGCAGGGGCTGTTTATTTTGTTGCTGGGCAGAGCAAGGGCCATTGGATACAGAGTGATTAAGGCACTTTAAAGCAGTTGCAAATGGGTTTGTGTGTGTTTGTGCGGAGGTAAGCACTGCTAACTTCCAGTTACAGTTTCTTATACTCAGTTAGCTTCTACATTGCTTAACCAGTGTAGGCATTGCTTACCCCCACGCAAACAGGCTTAGAACAGCTTACTGCTGCTTAAAAATGCTTACTCCCGCTTACCACCATGCTAATTTCTTTAAAAGAAAAGAATTAAAGGTTGATAGGAAAGTGGTGAAAAAGGAGCACAAAGAGGGAAAGACAGTAGGGAAAATAGCAAGGGATGTGCAGGAAGGGTGTAGGGAAGGTCCATAGCTGCCCATTTCTTCTACAGCAACAGCTGTGCATATACACTGAATTTGGAGGTAGATTTGGACACTCAAACCCCTGGGAGAGGGGTGAGAACAACAATAATAAGTTGTGATGCCAATTAGACCAGATTACATGTGTCCAGTGGACATGTGTGTGAAATGGACAGCTATGTATAGGGTGAGATTTTTTTCTGGGAACAGATTGCCCTTTTTTTCTTTTTCTCAGGTGAGAGTGGGATGTTGGGTAGGGGTAGTAGGTATATTTGGGGAGGTAGGTTAACAGACAAGACACACAAGACGCATAAAGGGATGGTATATGAGACATGTGGGGGTAAAAACCTTGATGGGGAGGGGTGTTGGGATATCGGAAGCCCACAAGCCCCCTAGTGGTAACAGTGGGACTGAGGTCCCCACCCATGGGTAGTAACCCCTGCACCTTCACAGCCCTGAAGGTGGCTGTGCTAGGGGCTGAGCCACAGAGCCAGGCTGACTCTCTAATCCCGACACACGGCCCTTGAGCTGGTGTAGAAGATCACCGAACTGCTCGTTGATCACTCTACGCACCACGACCCTGACCTGGCGACAAGTGACAGGTGCCTGTCCATGCCCACTCCCAGGGGGGCAAGCTCCATCCCCTGAGGCGGTTCCACCCAAAGGTGGTGCAGGACCAACAGGTGGGGAGGTCTGGGGTTGGGCCTCAGACATGCTGGTGCCCGGTGCCACGGCCAACTGAGGTGGGACCGCTGGGACCGGCCTTCCCAAGCGTGCTATAGTGTTTAGATTTCATCATTATATATGGGTTAGTAATAGTCAACACATTCCAGGGTTAGGTATAACAGCATGCATAGATATTCCCATTAACCCAGACATTAGATACGGAACAGCTGCATAGCAAACAGAACACATGCATATATGGGACCACAGTGGTGATAAGAACAGCATGCATGAACATTGATGGCACCATGCCACCAATGTTGGAATTATTCCATATAGCACATGCATGGGAACCATGAAAATATTTATCAGACAAATGGACTTTATCAGAGTCATTACATACCAGTTGGGGAGGGTATGTTGATTATTGTTGGAGATATGCTGGGGGGGAGAGAAAGATGTCAATTAACAAGTAGTATATTCCTGTAGTCCACATTACATTCCTAGTCAGTGCTGTTATCTGTACCTTACAAGTCTTACTACACTACCCTATAGCCTTAATTTAGACAGTGATATGGCTGTCGTCATCATTACACATGAGCCACATTTACCTGCAGTATACATCTCTTACCTGGTATACCTGTAGAGGGAATGTTTGTTAACACTAACTGTTTCTACACATACTCCCAGATTCCGGGT
Source organism: Protopterus annectens (assembly GCF_019279795.1). Taxonomy (NCBI): domain Eukaryota; kingdom Metazoa; phylum Chordata; order Ceratodontiformes; family Protopteridae; genus Protopterus; species Protopterus annectens. The sequence goes on along the minus strand of NC_056743.1, from coordinate 1,486,400,081 downwards.
TGATGTTTTGCACATAGCTAGCCAACTCTTTCTGCACAGACTCTGGCCATGTGTTGACCACATGCTGGTGTGCCGGGACATATCTAGAATATTGCCGTCTTCCACATTTAGTGACATGACACACACATATACATGCTTTCCTACATAGTTATATTATGTAGCACAGTGTGGGTGACAGTGACCAGTGATACTTTATTATTCAGAGAAACTGCAACACTCACAATCCCCTACAATACCAGTGTGAACAGTACCAGTACAGGTTATATTGGTCTATATTTCTCAGCACAGTGTTCGTATCCAACGTACCTGTGGGAGCAATGTTTGTTAGCACTACCTGACTGTTGCCACACACAGTACCAGGTTCCACATTACTATTATGCACATACATCTCACTCTGTTACTGTACACACTCTGACCACAGCTTAACAAGTTGGGGTATAAATGGGACATACATGGCTTCTTAGTCACATAAGGTATTGGGGAGTTGCTAGTGTGCCAGGTTTGTTGTCACAGATGTGTGTCATTCAGTTGTATTTCCTGTTTGCTGCCTATGCATCTGGGATCATCCCACTGATTTCCCAGGGGGACAGGTTGATAGGCAATAGAGATGGGCCCCTTTAATAGACATTCTGGACATATCTGTACAATTGTGAGGTATGATTCGGTATGCAGACTACTACCACTGGCAGGATTCGGACTGTGGCTGTGTGTGCTAAAAAAACAACAGTTCACATCTCAGTTGCATGCGCTATTTAGTTTTTGTTGTTTGCATTTTCCCTGTTTACTGTCTTTGTGTCTCTCATTTATAGTAAAAGGCCTCTGGGGATTACACCTGTCATATACAGGCATTCCTACACATTCAATTTATGGTGCATGTTGTGGGTAACTGCTTAATACAACAGTACTATTACATGATTGCATATCTACATTACCATATGATACCAGAATATACACATGCAGTCCAGCAGTTAGACCTGTTTTGTCAGGATATTACACTTTTATTGACATACAAACAATATTAGACTCTTCCTGCCATATTCTCTAGTGTACTTGCCTTGAACAATACAGGATTTATACTAGCAATTAATTTACTACTACTTATATTTTTATTTCCTATGACAGTAAATGCATGAGTATTACTGACCTGCCTCATGTCGTAACCTTGCCAGGCAGATGATGTGGGCCTCCTGGTTTGCGACCCACTCAAGTTGCAGCTGTGGGGAACATAAGAGGAATATTTAGCCATACCTATCCATGATATACCTGAGCTGGCAATTATTACACACATACTGGGATGAAACTTACACACGTCTGGAACATCCCCTGATGCTCTAGCCTCTTGGACCCACTCCTCCAAGACGTCCCCCTTTTGCCACTTCAGGTCGGCATAGTGGTGCCTGACCTTCTTACCAGTTTTGGGTATGCCAGTGGCACTGGTGAGGTTGTGGGCGAGATGGTCCCAGGCTTCCACCTTATATTGGGAGCCCTGTTACTGGCCCTGCAGCAGTCTCTGAGCATGGTCTTTAGCTAGGAGTCCTGCCTCTTGGGTTTAAGTAGGACCAATTTCCCACACTTTTCTGTGATTGACGGGTTTTGAAAAGGCTAAGCTCTGGGCAAACCTGCTTACCTAAGGCTGGCATTGTTTAAAGGGGTATACCACTGGGCACAATGAGTTAGCTGGTCTACACATTGCTCACACCCCCTACGCTGGCCTGTGCAATGCTTAGCGTTGCTTACATTAGACTTTCATTATAATGCCTTTTTGGCATTGTGTTATTATTCATTACACCTTATATTTATGCCTGGTATCCCTGATTGATATGTACGTACACTCTGTGGGTCCTTCTGTTTTATTTGGGACTTCAACACTCTATTACAATTACACCTCACTTCTGGGCTTACTGCTGTACTCCATTTCACATATTTATGTTATGAAGGTTGTGCGTCAGGGCTGGTGACTCGGCACATAAAAATCTGCTACCAAACAGTGGACCAGAGTTCCGCTGTGGCGACCCCTAACCGGGATAAGCCAAAAGACACACACACACACACACACACACACACACACACACACACACACACACACACACACACACACACACACACACACACACACACACACACACACACACACACACACACACACACACACACACACACACACACACACACAGTGGGTTATGGCACATATGACTGTATACTGATTCCTTTCACAGGTTCAGTTTGGTTATACTATGGTGAGAACATGTTTACTACTACCTGACTCTTCTGTACTTCTGTGATGGCTTGGTGGATAACTACTGGGACTGTTGTGTATAGGGCCCTGAGTTTGAGACCTGCATGGTTGTTTATTTTGTTGATGGGTATAATAAGGACTGTTGGATACAGAGTGATTAAGGCACTTTTGAGCAGTTGTAAGCAGGTTTGCCCAACAGTAAGCACTGCTAACCTTCCATTGCATCTGCTTACAGTGAGTTAGCTTTAGAATTGCTTAGCCAGTGTAGGCATTGTCTACCACCACTCAAATGGGCTTAAGGCAGCTTACTAGTGCTTAAATATGCTTACTACTGCTTATTTGTGCTTAAACCTGCTTACTAGTGCCTTATTCATTATGACACTGACACTTCTCATGTGCATTTACTGCAGTACTCCAGTTCATAAATATATGTTATTTAATGGGTTATGCAACAAAAATATTGGTCATAACGTGTGTTGCCATGTAAAATAGAATATGCTGCAGTAGAACTCGAACTGGGAATGGCTGCTCGTAAGGCGAATGCTCTGCCCACTACACCATTGCTATGCTGCTTCATTTGAAAATATCTTCCTTGTTATTCTCTTTAGCCTTTTAAGCTGCTTTAATCGTAGCTAAGCGATGGGCACACCCGCACACCTATGGTTAGCTGTAATCGGATTTTTAAAAAAAAAGGGTTTCTTCATTTTATTTATACATTCTGTTGCTGTTATACACAAGGGGGACTGTTGGTGGGGATATGCAGTCACCTGTAAGCAGTCTCGCTCATTGCATACCCCTTTCTGCTGTTCTACATTGCGGGGGCATGTTTATGCTGAGAGCTCTGCTCTCAAGACATGCCCCCTGCACTCTTACATGCTCCATGTAATCCTAGGAGCTCGGGCAGTGCGCCTCATTAATATGCATGACGTGCTGCTGTCCTGCTTCTAAATGGTTGCTTCCGTGCTGGACTAAGCTAGTCCTGCACAGAAGATTAATAAATCCGGGGGTATATTTCAACATTCTGTTTAAGACACTTGTGGGATATTACCATTACAACATGTTCATATTTGGTAGTGTAGATAGTTGATTTGTTGCAGGCAAGCTCAGTGGTGTACACTGATAAAACCAGGATTGTACAACAGCTGACTTTGGCCCATTGTGTGGCATTGGTACTTCAGAATTTGCCAGGAAAGGACTGAAGTAAGTGGCTAATGTCAGCTCACTTTCCCTGACATAAAGTGCTGATTCTGTCCCATTGAATTAGAGCATTTTGTGGAAATGCTGAGTGTGCAAAAACACATGGGACTTTGATCTGAGTCCAATACTGTTTGCAATGTAGGTCAGAGTTGCATTTATAAAGGTGAGCAGGAACTGTGAACTGGGCTTAGTAGGTATTGAACCATGCTTACTGACCACAACAGTAAGGGTTGTAAGGTCATCAAAAAGTGTGCAAGACCCTGTCACTGAGGAATATGACCACAGGCCCCAGCGGTCCATCATGCATTGTCCAATGCCATAAAAAAGTACTCTGTGATCTTTGTAGAATGGGTTTCCATAGTATAAAAACATAAGAATATAAAAACAATACTAGGTAAGTGATCAGATAAATGGCCATTTTCACCTTTAAGTAGACATACTTAAAAAATCCACACCAGCATTTGCAACCAATTAATAGTGCTCACATCCCAAATGGAGTAGGGTTGTGCATGATAGATAACCTATGTGTAAATCTGCCTCACTTAAAAGCTAGTTTAGTCTTATGATGCAGTAATCCAAAAGACATCATTTTCTGGGGTAGCCAATAATTTTGTAAATACTATATTACCAAAATATTATCAGCTCAAGCCTTGTGACTTCAAGCATGCATGGATGATGATTTATAAGACTGCTGGTTTAAAAGTGTAGCATGAATTTGCCAGGATATGTATTTTGAATTTTGGTTTTCATTGCCATTGCTCAGTAGTCTGCAAGCTTATTTATGACAATGGCAAGCTGAAAATGTGCCATCTCTGTCCCTGTATGAAGCACATGTATTTGCCTTCTTATACTGAGAGCACCACGTTGAGTAAGGGAATGTTGAATCCTGAAGGCACCTTTTGTGAGACAACCGGGTCCAGTCTTTACTTTCTAATGATAGCTGGGGCAGAAGTTGAAAATATCATAATGTGTTTGCTGGAGCTAAGGATACTGATTAGAATAAAGTAAAAACTTGCAATAGATTATAAGGCAACACAACAGAACACAATGCAAGACTACACATCTATTTGGTTTAAATCAGTTTGTTAAAAATGTCCTTGTGGTCATTAATCTAGTACACACACCTATTTATTGACTTACAACAATACAAAGGGAGTGCAGTAAATACATAAAAGTATATATTACAAATACTAAATTCATCTATATGCAGTCAGTGGGACAGATTCGAAAAGATTTGCTGTCAGTGTAAGTCTGCCTGGATTCTGAAAGATGGTCTCAGTGTAAGTGACTTAATTGCATGTAAGGTCTGTCTATAAAAAGGCTTGTTACTGGGGCCAGATTCCAAAACACCTGCTCTCAGTATAAGTGGTCACTTACACTGTGATCAAGTCTTTTGGAATCAAGCCCCTTCTGAGACAAAAAACATATTTGTCTTGATACTAAACCTAACTCAGTTGGCACAGAGGTATGAAGGTTAGCAATGTTGTCTTAGAGCATTTGGTTCTCCAATTAAGTTCTTAGCTCAGTTGCCTTCTCTACTGGGTCTGCATGTCCTCCTTGTGCTTGACTGGGTTTTTGACAGGTGCTATGTGTTTTTTTTTTCTTCCATTTCAAAAACATGCTATAGTTAAATTGGTGATCCTTCATACTGTAGGTGTGCAAAGCAGGTGTTAATGATTGTGTGCATCTTGTGGTGGGCTAATGCCTTGCTCTTGATTATTTTCACTGACTCATACCAAGCAAATACTGGGATAGACTTCAGCTCTCCCCTGACACAGCAATGGATTAAGTAAGTTTTTTGAAAATGAATGAATGAAGTACATATTAGAGTAACTTAACTGCATTCTGTTACTGGAGGATAGATGCTTGGATAAAGATCAGACTTGCAATGATTTCTTCATGTTTTTCAGAAAAAAGAAGATTAAATATGTAGTCCATCTAAGTCAAATCTAACCTTAAATTGAATACTTTAATGTATCTCTGGAAACGTATTTTCAAATTAAGACATTAGTTTTCCTTTCATGTCTTTCCAGTTGTCCAGGATGGCATATACTACTGGAATTTGAAAAATACTCATGAAATAAACTTTTGTTTTTATAGCATTCAAAATTACTTAAATTTTATGTTCACAGTTGGATTTTTTAGAGATATAATACACACAAATACATATGTATATATATATATATATATATATATATATATATGTGTGTGTGTGTGTGTGTGTGTATGTGTGTGTGTGTAAGTATGTATATATGTATATATATATATATATATATATATATATATATATATATATATATATATATATATGTAAGTATATACTTGAGGCAGAGTCCCTCATTGACTCTCTTCAAGAGGAATCTTGACTGGATGGGAGATCGTAGGTTTACCCCGGGTATCCCTTCTGTGTCACTGTTAGACAGAGGCACAGTATACTAACCTCGAAAAAGGGCATAGCAAAATTAATTTAAAATGGGTGGCGAAAGCCAAACACACTCTGGCTAGGCTTATAAATGCCCTAGGGCAGATAGCCTAGTATGAACCTATGAACCTAAACCTCTATATATATATATATATATATATATATATATATATATATATATGTGTGTGTGTAAGTATATACATATATATATATATATATATATATATATATATATATATATATATATATATATGGGTCCACTTTATAAATTCAAAATACTGAAATCTCGAATTTCACTATTTTGAACTTACAAAGCCGCATACTCACATTTCCGAAACTGGCAGAAGGGCGAAATTCAAAATACCAAAGCACCCATATTTTGAATTTCTGCTTCCAGTGGTGCAGTATTTGGATATTTGGGTTTAATTTTGGTAAATCTCTGTGTGTATGTATGTTGGTTAGGGGTTTAGTGTGTGTAAATGTGTGTTGTGACTATGTGTGTTTTTGAGGGACTGTAAGATGTGTGCGTGTTTTGTTTGTGTTTCTGTTTGTGCGATCTCGGAGTTAGAATATATAAGAAGGGGGGTGTGGGGGTGCCCCCTGCTTACATGTAGTTTAAATGTATTTGTTTGATTGTTGGGGGGGTTGTGTATGTTTATGTGTGTACTGCATGTGTAGCGTAAGTGCGGGATTTTGAAATTCGCGGTTGTGTGTTTTCAAATTTGTGAGTTGTGGTTGGGTTTTCAGCTTTGTGGTTTCGAAATACTGAAATCTGAGATGTCATTATTTCGAAATTACAAAGTGGACCCATATATATATATATATATATATATATATATATATATATATATATATATATATATATATGGGTCCATGTCAGAAGCACGAGGTTCCACAACATCGGACATCATATGGTCGAGACCATATGATCGAATTGCCAGAACATCATAGCTTATGTATGAAGATTGCAGTACAGTGGAGTTTGGAGAATTTACCGTTTTCTCCACTGTAGTGCAATTTTGGAGATGGTATATATGACAAGCATAGAGTTTTGTGTAGTTTTCTCAACCATATGATGTCCATACATATATATGGATATGCACACACACACACACACACACACACATAAATATTATTACTCGGTTGCTATATTATCAATCTTTGCAATTTTTTTTTTGCACAGTAAGAAAATTTGACCTATGTATAGCTCTGAAATAAATGTGCATAACTGGGAAACAGGTAGTTCTGTTAGGATTAAATCATGAAGCTTTGTGAAAGTTGCATTGTCTAACCTTATGAAAAGTTACTTTACTTGTGCAGCCATACTCAGAAAAGTTTTTCTTGTTACCTGCTATGTTTGACATATTCCAGCAGGTGGCACAGACATGTAAAAATATATCACTAACAATCAGAGCTAATTTGTAGCAGAAACTGGATGTAAATCAAAATGCAGTCTAAAACTGAGCATTTAATATTCATGTCAGTATCTTACATGACAAATAGACGGAGTTATATGTTATATAATTCAAATGAGTTTTTCATACTGTGAAAAGACAGCTAAATCTGTGTAAAGCTTTGCTTGTTAATGATAAAATCAAAAGTTTTTTTTTGAAAATAAAGACGTGCTTATGATACATAGCATTATATTTTGACAATGTCTAATCAATTCCTGCTTAACGTACAGAATGTGCAGTCTTTATAGTGGTGGCCAGTCATATGTACAGAATTTTTTTCAGCTTTAAATGGTATAGTGAGAAATTAAATAATGACTTGAATAAAAGAACATTCCAATGATTGTAAAGGGAAAAGGGAGAGTTAGCAAACTATTTTGATTTTGATATAATAATTCAAAAATTAAAGCCTAGCATTATGTTTGCAATGGAATTATTGGTTTTGGTATACCTGAGTTTGATGATGTGATGGATATTATGTTATTTAAATCAGAGAGAAAAGGCAGCCAAGTATCATGTGCATTGTGACAGAATAATTTTCAGAAAATTAGTTTTCCTAGGGCAGACTGTCCTTCGGCACCTGCCTGGGTTTTAACGCTGTGAGTTAAGGACTGGGGAGGCCGGTAGGAGGTTTTGTAGGTGAATGAGTGTAGGCTAGAGAGAGAAAGTGAACAATAAAATGAAAGTATGGCCATAGGAAGTTGGTAATAGGTTGCTAGTGGTACAGGAGGTGATGTAATGTTAGCTATGAGAGAAGGCATTATGACAGACAGCATTTAAAGAAAGAAATTGGAATTTTCTGAGAAGCCCATCCACCCATCCTTATTTATTTAATAGGGACTATAGACAGAGGATGAAACCGTCTTGATGGGAGGCATCTCATATTCCACTCTTTTCACCTTTGTCTGTGGTTTAGAAGTGGAAGCATATGATGCTGCCCTGGAAAGGGAGAAGTCTGCAATTCATGCTGCTGTTATTGCTACAGATAAAAGAGCAGTGTGATAAAGTGTCTGTCATTTGAGAATATATATTGATTTCATTAATATCTATTTGATTGCGTGTTGTTTTATTTTGTAATTTGTTCTGAGAAATAGTTTGTCACAATGAGACTTGTGTGGTTATTGTGTTTGGGCAGAGGAACAAAGAAAAAAAAATTCTTACTGTGTTGAGAAAAAGAAATGTGATTAAATATATATGCCAAATAACATGATATAAAAATGTTAGACTTAAAGTTCAGGAGGTTAGTCAGTTATGTTGTAGAATGAATGTTATAATAGATGAAGTCTAAAAAGTGACACGGCTACAAATTTACAGAGACAACTCCAAGTTTTTCGCAGCTAGCTGTATGAGCGGATAATATTTCAGATTCATTCCTTCCCTTTTCCAAAGATTCAGAGACCTGGATGTTTATGGAGAGAAGTCCCTACAGAAAGACAACTTTAATATTTTTCACCATGTGAGTTAATGTACTTTTGAACAACTCACTTCATTGTTCATGAAAGTGATCTGGAGCATCAAAAATTCTTGTGTAGTAGAGTATACATTTTGGAAATGTGCAAATGCAACAAAAAATAAGACATTTAGGTAACGGATCCACTTTATGGATTTAGCATTAAAAGAATGTACAATGCCTCGTGTTGTTATATGGTTGATAAGTAACAGTGGCATGAGTATCAGTCTGTTGAAATTCTAATTATATCTGGGTTGCACTGATAAACACCTTCACATTAAAAGTGCACAGGCCAGAGCTTACTATTTAGGATGAAAGACAATGTAATAAGTCTTTACACCTTCATCTTTTCACAGTGCAGTCCTACTGATTATAGTAATCCTTTCGACTGCCCAAGATTATTTTAACTGAGCCAATTACTTCTGCTCTGGGACCTTTATTCTCTCAGTCCTGCTCTAAAGAAATAATCAGATTTCATGACCAAATAGTGTATATCCATTAGGGGTGATAAAAAGATTATTACACACATATCTGACGTGACATTACACACCACAATTATCCAAGTTAAAGGAAAAGTCCATCCTGGAACTCAAAAAAATATGTTTTCCCATTATATTCTAAGTTATTTAATGCAACAGAATCCTTCTTTGCACTTCTTATTTTCACGAAATGGCCATGTCGGACTGCCAAATTAAGATGGTCTTAAATTTCTGTTATGAGTCAAGCTATAGATAAGGAAATCTAATACTTTTTTAACTCCCATAACATACAGTGGCAGTAGTGAGGCACAGACAGCTTACACAGCTTTTTGAATCTGATTACTTTTCACTTTTATGCCTGAATCATCTCAGTCTGCATTAGTCTCAGACCTGCACCAACTTATTTGCAGTAGTTATAACTCCTCAAAAAATAATGTAGCTGAACTGCAGGTTTTTCCAAGACTGGCAGTCTGTAGTCCTTCAAGTATTGGTAGACTTTACCCCATACCCTTCCTGAGGCACTAAAGTAATCACTGTAAACCAGGAACTGTTAACTTATAACTCTTTCTTCAAAGAACTTTTTACAGTCATGCAAAGTACTTATGATATTCACCACTGTCTGCAATGAGAAAATGTGCATTTTTTTGACCTGAATGTAGAAGCAATGTAGGATCATAGGAAGTTACTAGGCTATTAGCCCTGGGGCCCTTACAAGCCTAGCCAAGAATTTAGCCCATGTTACAAGTCAGCACTCTATACCACTGTCCAGCAGGAATACAGGATGAATCCCAGGAGTGTATTTTTTGTTCCCCATCCAGTTATCCAAGTTGCACTTAGAAAGGTATAATGAGCCTGACATGAAGAGAGAGTCTATTCCACAAAAGGGGGATAGTCTGGGACACAAATCTGTCCCAGCAACAAGTCCTACTGATGTCACAAACCAGGTTGAGGTCAAGCATGTGGGTTACTCGAGTGGAGCTTGACTTCCGGATATGCAGCAGTCCCATCAGGGTGGGGTCTGAGATTGTTTTATTTACCAGACAAAGGTCACCTCTGAGGAGTCTGTAAGAGATTGACAAGGCCTTTAGCCTATCTGTGTAGGGTAGATGTTTGAGGCCCTGGATTCTTCAGGTGAGGAACCTCTGTGGTCTCTCCAGCTGCCGCATGTGCTTTGTGCGGTACATGCCAAAAGGGGCATTATATTCAATAATGGGTCTTTGTAAGGGAAGAAAACAGGGATGTTATGACCACCTTGTCGCTGGATGAGATACCCTTACTAATGAGGTGGGCCATGTAGAAAGCTTTCCATACAACAGAGGCAATACGGTGGTCAAAAGCCAGTTTGCTATCAAACAGGGTGCCCAAATTCCTCTTGATTGATTGCATGCTAAGGACTTTATTAGCAATGTGATAATTTGTGTGGACATCACTCTCCACAAAGAGGATGATGATGCATTTTTTGGCATTCAGTTTGAGGCCATGTTTCTGGTACAAATATTTCACTTTTTATAATTTCTGTCATATTGTCTGTATCCTTAAAATGTATCACAGTACAAAATACATAATACCTTGCATTCTTGCATTTATTTTGTGAGATTTTTCTTTTCTACCTAAGGACAAATGTCTTATTGCATTACATTTGCTTACTTCCATTTTTGTACTGCCACCAGTTTGATTTGTTACAGTCTAGCATACCAACACTTCATTCAAATCATAATCTTTGAACAAGATCAATTTGTAGTTGTTATCTGTGCTATGCAAAAGACTAAAACATTGGCATCTATATGACATTACACTTATAGAAAAGGATATTATCTCTAATGAGTGGATCATTATCCAAAATGTGTATCCAAATTATTTTTCTTCCTCTCTGCAACAAAGGTAGTGGAAAAAGGTTCCACAATACTCTGTAAATATTTTTATAACAGCTGCTGAGATCAGAGAGACAGAGGACTGACTGTGTAATATTGTGGGCAATGCTTGATTGGAAATACAAGATATTTCCTTATTTTTTTGATATGTCATACTGATGAAATACGTTTCTTAGTCAAAGCATTGAAGGAGCTAATCTTATTAATGTAGGTGGGTAATCTCTTCTTTTGTATCCTAGCCAAAGAAATGAAAGCTTTATATTGTACAAACTAGTTCTTTGTAAACAAGCTATACTGGAACTGTATTGCAGGGAGAAAAGAAATCTCAGGCTTGAGTTATACTACAAGTGAGGTTGGAATTTTCCTTTAAAGTGTACAATTGATTTCTAAATATTTGAGTCACTTGTGCTTATAGCAGCATTTAAAAAAATGAGCTTTCTATTAGCCTCAAAGAAGACATTGGCCTGATTAATCATTCGCTTCTGCATTTTGTAATGAGTAAACTTAATTGAATAAATATGGAAACACTTCATACCAAATCAATTGCTTTTCTGCTAAATAACATGCTCCCTGAGCCACAACTGATCCAGAACTGCTATAGTATTTGTTAGAAGAACTATAATAATGATGGAAAATGTTTATGTTTTTCATTAAATGTATGTAAATAAGAAGGTGTATTGAGTCAAAGTAAAATAAAAATACATCGTTCTGGCCTTCTGTGAAACATAATATGAAAACAAACTGTGCAAAATTGTATGAAACTGCATTTGATACTGAAGAAGTATACTATAGTTTAAAAATCAGACCTTTGCTTTTTGACAAAGCGTATCTACTATGCAAGTGTCGTGCTACTTTGAGAATGGTGAGTTAATTAACATGTTAGTTTATTCATTTCTACTCTAGCTTGCTGAATATTACCTCGTCCCCACCTCATGTGTAACTGTGAAAGTAGACTATAAATTTAACATAAATGCACAGGAAATCTTAACTGAACACTTATAAATGGAGGAACTATCTGTTAATCTTAGTCAGTAATAAAAAATCAGTAAGAGTTACCGATGGTGAATTCCCTTGGAGACTAAACTCAAATATCCTGCTGCTTAGAACCATACGTAAATACTCGTCTAGCTGCCCTTGTAAGCCATTTTGAGCCTAGCCAATTTCCCTTTGGGTGCTTGAATTCACGTGGTCCCATTTGGTGTTTTATTGGCTTTACCCATCCCATAGTCAATAATCATATATTACCACTAGTGAGATTAATTGGGATCATACCGTAGATAATTTGAGGGGACCCATGCATGTGATAAAGCATTTAGGAGCTGTCTTTCTCCATTAGTAGTACAGAGGGCAGACCTGGGGTAAGTCTTCTGTTTACCATTCCATAGATCCAAGTTGTGCTTGAATGTGGACAGGGATGAGCTTTGGTTTATGTGGATAGGTTTCAGACCAGTGGCATTTTCTGTGAGATATACCTGTCCCTCCAAGACATTATGTTGATGTTGCAGAAGAGGTTTAGATCCCTTGATCAAGTATTGCTGATACCATTTAATTTTCTAATGTGCAGTAGGTCAGTACTGGATCTAAGGAAGCCTTGTATGTAGGGTTGCTACCTTTCACTGTGGCTAAAACATGCCCAAGGTCACACCCCTTGTATCACCTGTGTCCCTGCCTATTTCCGCCCCCCTACCGTGCATGTTCTGCCTATTTTGTGATGTCTTCATGACATCAACTGATGGGGAACGCCTTCTTTTTCAATTCCTGATGCCTGCTTTTTGCCAATTTACTACACTTTTCTGTAAAAAATATAGTAAATCCTCCAATTTAACAAACTCTTATAGTCTGTTTCTTTTCTGAAACAGAATTCTGGGGTTTGTACAGTGTTTTCTGGACTACCAGACAATTGGTTTGCTTTCCAGATAGTCCAGAAAAAAAAATGGATGGGTAGAAACCCTACTTGTATGTCAGACATGGGATGCCTCTTAGCAGTCTTAAAGATACTGAGTATAATTACAGGGCTTTGAGTCAGTCCATGGTTAGGCTTTGTATCCATTTAGTAAGGTATTCCTGTGGCCGTTCAAGTAGCTGCATATGTCTGGAAAGATATATATCAAAGGGGGCATTATACTCAATGACTGATGTAATGAGGGCTTAGTAAAATAGAACAATGACATCCATAGATCTAGACATAGCTCTCAACCTTCTATGTCCAAAATGAGGAACACTAGCCCTCATAATGTGGAACAAATGGGCAAAATGTGGAACACAAAGTAATGGCTTACTAACAACTTCAACTAGGAAGGACATAGGATGGTTAAAATGTGCTGGTTTTACTTATAAAGAAGATCTTTTAATGAATTGATATGATTAATTTCTATTTACAGTGGATTTCACTTAAAAAATTCCTAACACTGAATGTGTGACAGAGTCTTTCAATGTGGAACTTTGAAGTACTTCGAGGAACATGAACTTTTTAAGACCCTAAATGAGGTACGTTCCTCGTAATGAGGTACACTTGAGAGATACAATCACTTTATTAATAATTTGTGCAATGTAGAAGGATTTTCTTATGATAGTGGACACGTGTTCATCAAAAGTTATGTCACTGGCCACATAACCAACCAAATTCTGAATGGCTGGGTCAGCTCTTATGGATGTATTGTCAATGTGGTACTTCCCCAAAGTAGATAACTTACCAAAGGATTTTGACATTTAGTTTCAGTGCATGATTTTATCACCTATTATTTATTTGGGACAAACCTGCTTACGTGATAGCAAAATCATTTGGGGATTCAGTGACTACTCTTACCTTGCAGTCATCTGCAAACAGAGTCAGCCAGAGCTGTTTAGGATTGGCTTTTTGTTCAGAGAAATAGATTCCAAAGAGGAGAAGACCCAGCATTGAATTCTGGGGGACTCCACTGGAGACCGGTCTCCTTGTGGATGTAGCTTCTTCCTCTTTTGGTCTCTTGCATCTGCAAACCAATGGGTGATGTAGTGGTTTATTTTCAATATATTTAACTTTTCTATTATGCCTGGGGGGTTGTGTATATAGTTTTATCCAGGTCAAGGTAAGTAGTATGTATTGTTTTACTTTCATTCATTGCTTTGTTGAAATTTCAAAAAAGTCCACCAGGTTGAGTAAGCATGACCTGCCCTTGATGAATCCAAACTGGGATGGGCCCAATGTTTGGGGCCTCTGTCTACTCTAAGTATTCTGTTTAGGGCATAAATGCTAGAAAAAGCTAGGATGATGCACATATTTGCACAGAAACATATAGTTGCTGTTCCTTGACTATTTTTTATCTTTCTGAATGTTTTATTTTTAATTTTTGTGTGATAGGCATACAAAATGTTTTAAGTGATTTATTTTAAAGTAACAATTTTATTATTCATCTTTAAAAGCTTCTGGTGATTTTTTTTGTTTGGTTAAAGGGTTTATGCATGTTATATGAACTCAAAAGTCCATGGCATCTTTCCATTGGGAGAAATAACACATGCCCGTGTGTGTGTGTGTGTGTGTGTGTGTGTGTGTGTGTGTGTGTGTGTGTGTGTGTGTATGTCTGTGTGTGGGTATGTATGTGTCTAAAAAATCTGATTACGTTTCAATTATTCTGCGTAAGGTTACAATTAAAGACAAGGTTTGGTGTAAAATGGATAAAATTTTGGGAGCTAATGATTATAACTCTAGTCTGCTGTTATGTAGTGTGGAGCTTATCTGGTGAGGCAGGTATTCCCTATTAACCTAGACAGCATTGTACATTTACCATATGACCTTAAGGCCAATTGTCCTTTGAACCCTAACTGGTACTGGGGTAGGAGTCAAATCCTGTATTGTTGGTTCCATGTCACATAAAATATTGATGGCAGTGGGGTGTGAGCTAAGATTCATATTCCCCATCCATCGCACATTAATGTATGGTAGTGGTGAGATTATATGTCGTTTCACCATACTGTCTGTTAGGCAAATGTTGAAAAACTGGTAAAACTTTACAGTTTATTGAAAATGAAATGCATAAAGAATTAAGTAGCTTTGTTATAGTCATGAAAGCTATATAAAATGTAAAAAAATGTAAAAGCAAATGAGGCTCCATTGTACTTGCCTTTGCAGTAAAAGTTTAGCCTGTAAAACAAAGTGTACAACATGATATATAACTACTTTTGCCAATATGAAAATGTATTACTGTTTAAAGAAAACCTAACACTTGTTTTACAGTCCTGATGGGATAGAGGTAGGGCATCTGTCTGCTCCACTGGTGGTCTGAGTTTTTGAATGGACTCAAACCACTTGTATGGCTGACCGTGGGACTAGGATTAGGTAGCTGATGACCAGTTTCCCTATTTCAGGGAAGGTTTGAGGAATCCAATACCTATACAACCTCTGGTGAAGACCATAAGCCTCACATGTGATATCAGGATAAATCAGTGGTTGATACAACATCCCTAGGATATGGCACTAGTCACTCCTGACTGCCATACATATGATGGCTCCAGCAGCACATTTGCAACTCTCCAATGGATCCTTCAGCCCCAGGACTAAAATCATCAGTTACCACAAAATCAACTTCTCTAGGAATCAAGATGCCCATCATATAAATTGCTACATGCAGAGGTACTAAAAAAAGAGTCATTAGGTGATCCTAAGCTAGATGAGCAAGGAAGACAAAAGGAAAACAGTTGGAGGCAGTTTAAGGTGGGGGGGTGGAGGAAAAAAATACTGATGCCTGTTCAACAAGTCTGTGCACTGTTGTTAAGTGCACTTTTTGGAGATTCTCAATAGCTTATAGAATAACAATGCCTTTCATGGGCAGTAGCTTTTGGGGACTCTCTCTGTTATACCGCCTTCCCCAGAAGTATTCAGTCCTCTAAAATTCAAGCTAAAGCCACAGGAGATCATATTTGAACATTTATAAATAAGGGGGCTGACTTTTAATTCAAGAATTCGAAAATTTACTGGACTTACTGCTTTGGCTTTATTACACTTCCTGTAATGATCCTGAAAATTCCCAGCATTCCTTCTTCCCTTTGCTCCTTTCACACTGTTACAGGACGGTGCAGGTTCTCTTCTATAGCTAAGCTAAAATTCAGGACTCTTTCTTCTGACAAAAATAAAAAATAAAAGAGGCTGGACTACTTCTCTCACATCTTGAGTTCTTAGCTCAAAATTCAAGACTCTGTCTCTAAAACACCATACTTTCTGCTAAAAAAAAACAAAGAGGCGTGGCCAAGATGGTGATCTGGTAGCAGCACTTTTCAAGACCTCTCTAACCTGGATTATATTTCTGCCAGGAATTTTACTTCATAACTATTTTTGTTTCAAGTTTTTTATCATCACTTTACTTCTAATCAGTTGGGGATTTTCTTCAGCTACTTTGTTTTAAAAATATAACCAAAATTCCTGTCATATTCATCTTGCCAAAATTCTATACTCAGCTTGTCAGCAAGAGCACAACAAATCTCCACCTCAAGATTCATCCTTCAAAAAGGAATTACAATCTTTGCTAAGAAATCTACAGGAACTTACCCTGAAAATACATAAAATGTACAATAAACTGGATTCCTTCAACGACAAATGCTCACAACAGGTTGAACAACTCCAGGAAATAGTGATACAACATAAAAAACAAATATCATAGATGGAACAATAATTAAATGAAATGGAAAAAAGACTTAATAAAGAAGGACATCACTCAGAACTACTACAAAAGCAAAACAGCTATTTATTGAACAAACTGCATGACTTGGAAAATAAGTCCAGGAGGAGTAATCTCCGAATATATGGACTTCCAGAATAAGCAGAGGGTGAAACATCATTAATTTCTTCACAACATGGATACCAACTATAATGAATCTGGAGCCCTATCATATGATAGAAACCTCATTTGACTGAATCATATTTGACTGAGACCAAAAGACTGAAATTTCAAAAGACTGAAAAGTCACTTGACTGAAACCCATACGAGTGAAACCCATAATACTAAATTTCAACATACTAAATTTTAAACTAGACCATATAAAACCAGTCTGTGGAGGGCTGTGCCCCCCAAACTATAAATACTAACTCCAGGATCACACTACAGTAGGGAAAATGAAATAATAGTGGCAACATGTAATCTACTGTAAGGTAAGTGAAAGATATATATCCTTTTCCCCACTATAGTGTGATCCTGGAGTTAGTATATATAGTTAGAGGGGTGGAGGGCATAGCCCCCCCCCACATTGATGGGTCAGGGGAGCATTGCCCCCCACACTAGTCTGGTTTTATATGGTCCAGTTTACAATTTAGTATGTTGAAATTCAGTATTATGGGTGTCAGTCTTATGGGTTTCAGTCAAGTGACTTTTCAGTCTTTTGAAATTTCAGTCTTATGGTTTCAGTCAATCACTCTCATATGGCATAGAACAAGCTCACAGATCCATAGCAACTACAGATGCACCCATTTTTTCAAAATCCAAACCGAGGTCCATCATCATGAAATTGTTTTCCAGTCAGGACAAAGAATTAATTTTAAAAACAGTGTGGTCAAATTCTTTAATAAAATACCAAGGATCTCTTATCAGGTTTGACAATGACTACTCTTCAAATGTGGTATCAAAAAAAAAAGAGAATTCTACTCCTTAGTTAAAGCACTAAGAAAAAGCAACCGAAAACACATTTATTGTTCCCAGCCAGATTGAGAATCTTTCTTCCCGAAGGCATCAAAATCTTTGACTCTCTGGACACAGCAACAAAATAGTTAATTAACAACAACATAATTGACAAAGTTGAAGTTATGGATTGCACTAACAGCACGCTTAAAACAAATGCTGAGAGAAATGAATGGAAAATGGTTGAACAGAAGAAAAAAAAGTTAAAGGACAAATAATTAAATAATATCTTGTTTATAATTCTTCACCTGTCTCGTTTTTTCCATACTACAATACAGCTACTAGTTTTCAGATTTGTATTCAATAAAAACGAATAAGGGAGGGAAATAAAGGAAAAAGTATTAAGGAACAAATACAAAGTTAATGAAAAGATTTCATCTTTAAACCATCTAGTAATACAGGTACATTGTCCATACTTAATAATCCCTGTTGTCTTACTATTTAATTTATACTTTATAGATGATATAATAATCAAAGCAGCTTTTAACTCCATAAAAAATGCACTTAAAGTATACTCAAAGAACATTATACCATAAAGAATAAATTATATCTTACCCATACATTATTGTTAAATAAACAAAAACACTAAACACTTAATTGCATTTTATATAACATATAAACCCATAATAATTATTTGAACACATCAGTTTATAACTAAATTAAAGCAAGTACAACCTCTTTAAACACATGAAACACCATTCACTAAGTTAACATAACTCATACATATCATGTACATAAGCACATCCGCGTAAGCACACTAAGAAGAAATTTATGGTAAATTAATATTAAACAGTAAAGGCAAAAATAAGAATAAAGTGCTTATTAACTATATATTTGCTACAGAAATTCAGTAAATGATTTAAGCGATGAACAATGTTTGCTCATAATGTATGCCCTTAGTTATGTCTGTTGCTGAGAAAAATGTAATGTTTCTATTTGTTCTACTGCCTTATTTGAAGTACCCATACATAGCAGCATCACGGTGTGATGCAGTGGTATGGTTCACAGTGAATGTTTGTTCTTGCAGATAAGTCTGTGTAGTTAAAATGAATTGAAACATTAATGTTTGTTTGCTTCTTTATTTTATATGCAAATATAGGGTATAAGCTACTTGAGAGTGACTGACAGTGGGAAAATGTGTAAGTGAGACACATTGAAATCAAAAACAAAGTAATGTATTTTTTCAGATATGAACTGGCTGTTTGTGATGGGGTTTCAGTGAAACATAAGATAATCTGTATAAATGCACCAGTAATAGATTTTTTGCATTGGCTTAACTTCATACGCAGTAATTTTATTATTTAATCATATCCTTGTTTTCCCGCTAATAACAAGCGCAATACATATCTGGGTTGTCTCCGCTTTTTGAATTATGTAAGTCTTGATGTTCCCACCTGCCTCACGAGATGATACACAGATTTTGAGGCTTTGGATCACTCGAGCAACTCCATAGTGCTGGATGTGCCATCTCGAACAGAGTGCAATAGGTTGCCTGCATGTTGACGTCATGTAAGATGACACAAACAGAACTGGACCCATTGCAAACATCACAACTGTCTCTTGTGACCTAGATCCTAACTAGAAATATTCACACTAGATTAACGGATATACTAAATATTTTTATAGTGTGTATTAATCGCTATGGAACAGGGAAGCCTCCAGAGAGTGAACAGCTTCACTGATTCACCAAGGCTGCATAGATTGAGGTCAGAGTTTAAGAAAAAAATAATATAGACACCACTGATTTAAACATAAAAGAATAGATAGGTTTGATATGCTGGTAGAAACTTATATTGGGCTGTGGATCAATCCTGACAAAATTTTAGAAAGATTACTCAGTCTCAAGGCTTATACTATAGAAACAGCTTAGAATAAACCGCGCCGAGATGCAACACAATAGTAAGTGCTCATCTCAGTCTCTCAAGAGTCTTTCCTGAAAAAGCAGTCAGGAGGCAGGGACAGTGCACTCCAAACAGGGACTTCACATGTCTAGAATGAAACTTGATTTCTGATGCAATGCTTTATTTGCATAGCTGCAGCTTAAGTGGATTACATTTTGCTGACTCACAGACACCAATCCCTGTAAAACCAATTCTCTAAACATGAGAGAATGAGCAACAAAGCTAGGAATTTTCTAGCATGGTCATGTATTGGTAAATTCAATAACACAGTTAACATGCTTAAATATTATTATTGTATGGCTTTCGTTTGAAAACTGTGTGCTCATTTGCTTATTCACTTACAGGTGTTCAATTGGATGTTTTGTTATTGTAACATCGCAGTTGTCTAAAGAAAAAAGAGGATCTTGATATTCATATTATTTAATATATATATAATTAAGATCCTAGTTAAAGTTTTTCAAAAAGTGAAAGTTATTTATACAAAATGATTATATTTATAAATATCTAACTTTAAAGTAATAAAGCCCAGACTGCTTTGCTCTAAAAAGAAAATATAATCACTTTGTAATCAGACTGTTTTTTCAACTGCTGAATAGAAAACCAGAACATGTGAAACAACTGGTTAAAGTGTCTAAACAATATCTTGAAGGGAAACCTGTTTTTAACATAAATGGCTTTCTTAAATAACAAGTAAGAAAACATTATCACAGAATAGTGTATTTGAATGTCTCCTATTTAAACGTATATATATAGTAGTAATCAAATTGTTGCAATGTGGCTTGATGGAAGGCAACTGATGAAATAATTGATATGATGTGGATAAACAGTTATAATACAACATGTTATATGAATGCAATAATTCTGTTTTGACTATACAATTAGATATTTATCTTGTTTCAAGTTGCACTTCATAGGTTGATATGTTAATGTAAATATACAAACAGAGTTTCTTGCTAAGCTATATTATGATCAGAATATGGAAGAATAAAAAAGTTTAAGTTTTATCTTTTGTAATCATTCTAGCAATGCGAAAATTAACATCAATAGATTCAAAACAAATTCTCTACCACTCATTATAACAAGCTGAACCTTATCTTTGTATAACATTTATATATTGATTAACCAGGTTAAGAGACTGTACCCACCTAAAACAGTTACGAGTAGAGGGACTGTTTGTGTGGATTTTTTACACAAACAGGAGGACATAGTCCTCATAGAGAAAGATGTTGTATATAGTAGTTATAGTTTTAGTTTCATAACCTTGTTGCATTTGTTTCTTAAGGAGTCTTATATAAATGGGAAAATACAAGTTATATATTCAAATCTTTCTCTCCAAAACACTTATACCAGTGAATATAATAATCACTCAAATTTTAACAAAAACTCATATCCAACTACAATATGAAATGTCTATCTATTAATGTTAATGGACTGAATAACAATAACAAAAGGAGAAATGTTTTCAAATATCTTAACATACACAAACCAGTCTAGTATTTCTTCAAGAAATGCATTTAATTAATGATGACAGAAATAAATTAAACTGCAATAACTACTCAATATTAACAACTTAACATTTTAAACAAAAGAAAAGAGGTGTTACTATATTAAGCAGAAATTCCGTCATCTCCCTTAAAATAATATCATAATTTCAAGACTCCACAGGTATGCTATGTATGGTAATCTCTTGAAATTAATAAAAAAGTCTACACTTTGGTTAACATATATTGGAAACCTAGGATAAGTACTAAAACAATAAACACTCATTTGGAAGACATTATACACTACACAAAAGGGAGTTTAATAATGGCAGGGGACTACAATTGTATAATGGAAGATAATGACTCAGGCTCTCACTGTAAAAGGAAAAAATCTTCTGCCTCCAGAGGTTTAGAGAAATTTATTGATACAGTAATAGTTAAGGACATTAATCAATTTGCTGATCATAACTCATTATTCTTTACATTTTATTCACACAGACAAAAATCATATTCACACATAGATACAGTCTATGTATCTAATGACTTAATAGCAAAATTGAATGGAGTCAAAGTTATAGCCTGTCCTCTATCAGATCATAATACAATACTATTTGATATAGAAACTGAATCATTTCTATCTCTACCTATACCCACATACGTAACACATTTAGAAGAATTTAAAGAATTCTATATACATTAAATACTGATATTTTTGGAAATAAACAACACTGAAGATATTTCTGAAATATACATACGGGATTCTCTAAAGTAATACATTTACGGTAAAACACTAACATGGATTATTAACAAGAAGAAAACTTTGAACAAAGAAATGATGGACTTATAAACTAAATTAGATAAATTTAATTTAGAAATACAAACAGGCAATTCCAATTTAATACCAGAATTAACACAAATTAATAACAAATATTCTGAGATTTTACATCATAAAACCATGATAAACCTAGAAAAGATAAAGTTGAACTCTTACTCTATGAACTCCCTCAACCAAAAACATTTAACAAATAGGACAAAAAAAGAATTAAATCCAGACAAATCAAAGGAATTTTTAGCACACACACATACACACACACACACACACACAAAGAAGTAACAGATCTTAACACCGTAGAAGCATTTAGACAGTATTACAATAAACTTAACACATCTAACCTTGAAACAGCTTTACTAAATGATATTAAAGAATTTCTTAGTAAGAATACTACTACTAAATTAACCCAACACCAAATAGATATAATCAACAAACCAATAACAATGACAGAACTAAAAACACAAATATCAAAACGTGAAATGAATAAGGCCCCTGGATCAGACAATATATTGCCAAAAATTATATGCATACTACCTGGACAATCACTATCCTTATTCCTTAAAGTATATAACACATCTAAAGTTAAACTACTAATTCCCCTTTTATGGAAATATTCACTTATAACTCCAATAGTTAAACCAGGTAAAGATGAAAGGTATTGTACCTCATACAGGCCTACATCATTATTTAACATAGACTACAAAATGTTTATGGCAATTTTTGTAAATAGAATTAAACACTTTCTCCCATTAATAATACATGAAGACCAGACAGGCTTTATAAAAGGGAGAAACACTTATGATAACATTAAAAGAATTATGACATTAATATACTAAACTAAACATAAAAACAAATATTTAACATTAGTTTCTTTAGATATCAACAGTGCATTTGATACAGTAAACTGGAGATACTTTAAACTAGTTTTAGAAGAATATACATTCAGATATGCCTTTATAAACTGAATTATGACATTATATGAAAATTCCCTAGCTTATGTTAAATTAGGATCCTATAGGTCAGGGAATATTACAATTAAAAAAGGAACCAGGCAAGGCTGTCCATTATCACCTTTATTTACATTACTGATTGAACCATTTGCAAATAATATTAGGACACAGGTTAACATACAAGGTATAGAAATAACTAAAAATATAAAATTGAAACTACAACTATTTGCAGATGACATCCTCCTATCTTTATCTAATGCAAATTGCTCTGTTCAAACTGCTTCATTTCCAAAATGTTTCAAGACTGCAATTCAGTGATGACAAAACTAAAAATATTATATATAAACTCCAAAACAAAAAACAAACTGGACAGAAAGTTCACCAAATATATTGTTTCTGAAGATAAACTTCAGTACTTAGGAGTTTATATAACACACAATTTAAATGATTCTATCTTATGCCACTACACCACAACAATAAACAACATAGAGGTGTTTATTAATAACTTGAATACATATTTATTTACAATGGAGGACAGGCTATATCTAATCAAATCCATCATCTTCCCAAAAATATTCTACCTCATACAAGTGTCTTCACTACCACCATCTAAACACATAATACAAAAATACAATAAAATAATCCTAAAATTCTTATGGCACCCACTCAAACCCAGAATAGCATTGAATAATCATTTACCAAACTGGGAAAATGATTGAATTAATCTCCCTGATATTGAGATGTATGGTCAATTTGCAGTAATTAAAAATATTACTTTATGGCTTATTCCATCATATTCTTTGATCTGGAAATTATTACACAAAGAAATCTGCTTATATGCCATGCAAAAACAAATACAAGATCACCTACTTATTCTTTCAAACATCTTTTATTGGACCTTCAAATCACACATAATTAAAAATAAGAATACTAAAATGTCATCGACCTATATATATGGGTTCACTATGAAATTTCAAAATCAAAAAACCTCAAGTTTCAAAATATTGAGTTTAGAATCTCAAGATCTTGGAATCTCGAAATTGTGACCCCCCCCAAAACACCAGCCAACACACTAAAACATGTGTATGCAGGAGGGTAAGCCCTGCTGCACCCCCATGTGGGGGACTGTGCCACCCACACTCCTCCCAATTTAAATATACCAACTCTGTGATTGTACTACAGCGAGGACAAAGGAAATCTTCCTGTCTGCATTGTATGCCGTTCTCCGTTCAGGATTTTGAAGTTTTGAAATTTCGAACATATGATCTTCAGTCATATGAAATTTGAAGTTTTGAGCTTCGAATTTCTGAATGGAACCCATATAAATTATACACTATCTTTAAAAAATGTATTAATTCTGACCCCATTATTAAAGCTTGGATACTTCTAATTTTCCCATTAGCCTACACAACTAACAATTTTGAAATACTTCAGCTTAACAAAATGGAAATTCCAAAGAAAGCAGACTTAATCTATTGGCATCAATTATTAGAAGGGGACAACATTCTTTTCATCACTTACCTAACAGAAAAATATAACATAACTAATAACACTTAGTTAACGTTACAATCGTTAATGCAAACACTAATGATTAAGAGAGACACAATACAAATCTCTGTGAGACAGAAAATACCCAGATTTATTTACTATATTACAAGTATCACTAAAAAACCTTTCCAAGGAAATGGGTATTTATATAACATTTATAACTTAATCAAGGAAAACAAAATATATCATAAAAAATCATATTGGAATTACTTTGAAAAAATAAACAATCACCTCAAGATGATGAGTAAAAAATTATTCTTATGTCATCAAAGCAATCAACATTATCTTAACATTGGCAGTTGTTTACATGGAGATTCCTACATAGAAGCTTTCATGCACCATGTAAAATATCTTTAATGTTTAACAAACAAGAAAATTGTTGGATGTGTGAATTGAAATTAGAGGTTATAATACATTTGCATATATGAATCAATTTTTATATGGCAATAGTTGCCATCCTGGACATTTACTAGCTGTTTTGCCCTATAATTAATTTCTGAGAATTCACAGATTATATAGTAATGATGAAACTTTTAGTTTAGAAATAAAAATAGCTGAACAAATGTTTCTTAATAGAGGTTATGATAAGCAACAGGTGGCTGAGGCCAAAGCTAAAATACTCAGAATAAGAAATGGATAAGATAAAAATATTGATGGATCATATTTTAATAATGTAGAAGGTTATGTTTCTAGAAAAATGGTAATTAATCTTTGGATAGACAAACTCAGAGGGAAAGTTATTTTGTTACTAGCTTTAACATACTTTCAGATAAAATTGTGAAATGTGTAAAACAGTTTTGGCCCATGTCATTAAGGATCATGGAAGTATGTCATTTGTTGCCTAAGCAATTTAAAATTTCCTATAAGAGAGCTAGAAATTTAAGAGGCATGGTGGTACATAACCACTTTTGTCCTCCATCAAGCAATATAAATACAGCTATAATAGTTAAAAAGGAGACTTTTCCTTGCAATAAGTGCTCAATTTGTAAATATTTATTACCCTTTTTTTCCATATATTAATAGGGTGCAGTTTATTCCTAGATGTCATTACACCTGTTGTACAGAAGGAGTTATATATGCATTACAATGTACTTGCAATTTGTATTATATAGGTGAAATGTATAGAAGTTTTAGAATACGATTACAAGAACATGTGAGAGATATTAGAAACAAAAAATTAGAAGTCCTTTGGGTGCTCACTTTTTATAATATCATAATTCTGACCCTGGTGATTTAAAAGGCTGTGTTTTGGAGACGGCTGAAGTTTTACTTAGGGAACATATAAATGTCAAAGATAAATTGTTAAGAAAAGAAACACTGTTTATTTTAAAATATGGCACTTTGGAGCCTTTTGGGCTCAACAGAGAGTGTAATTGGAAATATGCTATTTGAATAATTGATTGTTTTATTGAATGTTAAGTGCTAATTAGGATATTTAGTGGATGTATTTAAACTAGTATAGTGTGATGTGTTTTACTTTTGGAAGGCATTTTATGCTGAAGTGCTAAGTGATTATTAAATTTTCCACTTTTGTATCATTGGCCTTCTTTTGGTGGTGTTTTTATTTTATTTGTGGTTTTGTTGAAATTAGAAGCTAACTGGGAGCATGTCTTCTATGATTGTATAAAGATAAAATCCTACTGGAATAGCATAAACTCTTTTTTTCAGACCATATTTAATGACAATTTTGAGTTAACTAAATCATTGGTGTTTAACTCATCAGTTCCTAACAGTGTTGCAAGAAATATACAATCAATATTATGGACTTTATTATCTGTAGCAAGGAAGACAATTACAATTAACTAGAAAAAGTGAACTTCTCCAACATTTAATGAATTTAAAAGTCGTACAAGAACTGTTGGTCAAATGGATTTGAAAACATTAAAAAACAGAACCAATAGAATTACATCATTTCATAACTCTTGGTTAATAGTAATGGAAACCTTGGAGAAAACAGACAGCATAACTAATTAAAAAGATAGGTTTTACTTTAATTGCATTTGCTACTTTCAGATGAATAGACACCTTTGTAAATAGTTATTTTTCTTTTTTTTTTTGGTTGTTCTAATAAATATCACTGTAAATTTCTTCTATCAATATTTGTATATACGTTTTTTTTCTCTCTTGTTCTTTATTACCACTTTCAAGATTTTTAGATTGTCACATACATGTTTTGTTAAACTATAGTATTTTCATTTGGAAAACAATAAAAAAAATATAAAGGAAAAAAAAAACCAAAATAAAACAAGCTTGACTACTGTGCACACATCCTGAGTTCTTAGCTTAGTCACATAGCCAAAATTCAAGACTTTCTTTCTGAAACACCATCCTTCCTGATAACAAAAAAAGACTTGACTCCTACTCAAAGATCTTAAGTTCTTAGCTCAGTCACTCAAGTGTATTTCAGCAGGGAACTTGGAATGTACCATTGTGATGTTGTTTACAGCCACTGTACAGGCTTATGGTGGATTGCTGTTCTACTTCTAATTGTCTGCTGTCCTATAATTGTAGTGAGATCACAGTGTCCTGCTACATAACCCATGCTTACAACCTTAAACAGTATTCATTACATTACTGTCTCGGTTTTTCCTCCTTCAGGTAGTTGGTTATACTCTTGTTGCTACTCTCAGAGACAAATTTAGTCTGTTCTAGTACTCTCTGCAAACTCTCCTGCACACATTTTGTTTGCTGTGAAACTATCTCTCTGAGAAAAACTCATTATTAGATTCATAGTGCTTTGCAGTTCTTTACTCCTTCTTTTCAGCTCTACTGTGACTGCAGCCTGGAGTAGCATATTTCTTGTGCTTCCAAACCATGTGTTATAGTAATGTTCCTATTACATAAAATTGTTCCACTGACAGCATAACAGATAAAGACCCCCTATTGATGTTGGAGCTGTTTCCCGCTATGCTCCCTTCCTACCCCTGATTTCCCAGCCACCCCTCATGGCATTACATTTATAGAATATTTTCTCCAACTGGAACTCCATCTACTTCCCATCCCCCTTAAAGGTATCCACATAAATATAGACATACCCTGGACACTAGAATGCACCCACAATTCCTAAACCATCACTCTGTATTTAAACACTTTAACTTTCTTTCCTTTTATATTTGCTCACTAACCGCAATGATCATAACTCACCCCATTTACCTCACTCAGCTATCTGCTCCTACTCCTCTTATATTCATACCCCAGTGTTCTAGCTCCTCTTTCTCTGATGTTTCTTTCTACAAATCTAATACTGTGCTTCTCTTAATTATTACCACATCCTTACTCTTCCTATTATATCACTTTACAACTTACCACACATCACTCCAGCTTGTACACATTGCTCCCACTATGTGCTCCACCTCTAACCATTCAAATCACTCTATATCACCACAAATCACTTCCAATAGATACAAAGACTCACAAAATATTTACTTCAAATTCAAATTACTAAACCTCACTCCTACCACAGCAAAATAAAAACTGCTACACTTAAACCAAAGCAAGCTTAACAAACATATCCATTTTGTTTTTGTCTTACTACTTTCTGAGGATGTTCATCCCAGCACTGAACCCCCCTCCATCCCTAACTCATCATTAACCTCCAAAACTCATCCTAAGCCAACCCCCTACACAGCCCACCCACCTCCTTCCAAAAGAGGGACCACATTATTATCAAAACTATCAAAACCCACATATCTCAATCTCACTCAGACAACGTCCTTAAATACTCGCAACATCTGTAATAACATTTATAAATTCCATTCTTGGATCCCCAACAATATACCAGGTATTCTTGACATAACTGAACCATGGCTGAGACCCCATGTACTTGAATCTGAAATATCACTCTCTATATATAAAATCATCAAGGCTGATAGAACTCAAAAAAGGAGGAGGAGTAGATTTACTATACCCTGACCGCCTTGACATCCTACCCTGCAATAAATCTATTCCTAAATTCCATTATGCTGAATTCAAAATCTTCCATCTTAAAATAAATAACCATAACAACCTTTGCATTATACTATTCTATACCCCCCCAGGTAATAATGCTACAACCTTAGAAAACACCATAAACTGGATCTCACGTTGAATTTCTAATGAAAAGATAATCCTACGTGATGCTAATTTCGGTTGGTAGATTACCTCCACATCTCCGTCAATTAGTCTAAACCTATTTGGATTGACTCAGCTCATTTCCTGCCCACACATTCTAACTATTCCAACAACAGTGGCTTAATTCTCAACTGGATATTGGTGTCCAATTCATTAATTATGTCTCCGGCGGCACCCTTTCTGATTCCCTCAGTGATCACCTCCCTGCATATCCAAACAGACTAGGTACCCATCACGTCAAACAACACTTACTTAGAACTTCCCATAACCTCACTAATTTTAACCCTGATATATATAACAGAATTCTAAGCTTTGACAAAGCTGTACATAAATGTAACTTTTATTTCCTAAAAAACATCAATACTCTGTCTCCAACTAGAACAAAAAGAATAAATAATATCCATACTACTCATTTATTTCCTCAAAACAGGCATCTACTGTATGAAAGAGATAGTGCTTGGAAAGAATTGTTAACATATAGATCTCCCCAAAACCTACAACACTTTAAAGAACTATGTAACAATAGTGAAACCAGATTGTCACAGACAAGAAAATCTGCTTCAGTAGATTTTTACAAAGTCAGTCTTCCAACCCTAAAAAAATTTGGTCTTCTATTAATAATATACTCCAATTTGGAATGCCCACCACTTGTAATACAGCCCCAAATAACGCTCATATGTTCATAGGTTGATAGGTGTTTACTAGGCTAATGATCACAAGGGCCTTTTTAAGCCTAGCCATGCATCCCAAATCTCTAAGTTCTGATACCCTTGAAAAGTGGACGAAGGGGCTTGGGAGAGGAAACATTTATAAGCAGAGGCCTGGGAGATGAACCATTTACAGGTTGCCAGAGTCCATTAGAGACATACGTGCAAAACCAGGGGTCAAATACTAGATTACTGTCTATGTGTGTCCCTAAGTCCCTAACCACTTCATCAGGTCTAAGGGGTATGCTGTCAACATGATCAATCCCTCAGGAATAGCTGCTCAATTTAAACACATGTTTTACAGAAAGAATTAAAGCCCTTACTAAAAATTTTTTTCCCAACAATCCTGACATGCCTTCTCTTCAGACAGCAGACACCACCTCTTTCACCCCAAAACTCATCCCAACCACCTATATCAAATTGCTACTTCTTAAACCTTCAGTGGATAATATCCCAGTAGAATACCTCAAGCTAGTTGCCAGTTCCATAGCCTATCCTGTGTCTCTTTTAATTAACAGATCTATTAAGAAATCATATGTTCCTTCTCTGTGGAAAAAAATTCATCACATTCCTTCATAAAGGAGGGACCTCATCTGATATAACCAATTTCAGACTTATTTGTCAAAATTTCTGTAGAAGTGCATTCACAAGCAATGTCTTCAACATATTCTTCAGGAAAAGCTCTAGTATGGTATGTTTTTTAGACCCTCCCATAGGACTACCATTGCCTTTTTAATTTTCACAGACAATATTAACAAAGCCAGAGATGAAGGCAAACTTGTTTCTTCAGTATTCCTTGATCTCTCTAAAGCTTTTGATCTAGTCTCTCACCAAAACCTAATTTACCAACTGTCTTCTCTCTGGATATCATAACCAGTGCTACTATGGTTTAACAAATATTTTACTGAAGATACCAGTCTGTTAAATGGCTTTTTCTCCCTTCATTCCTTCCTGTCAGTACTAGTATGCCACAGGGCTACCATTCTCATCCCTTTATTCTTTAATATATTCACTAGCAATTTACATAAATCCTCTCAGCAAGCTTCACTCATACAATACACTGATGATTCTACCCTAATATGCATTTCTGACACCTGATACATCTTCAGAGAACTAGTCAAGAAGCCTTTAACTCCAACAACCAGCCAAAGAGTATGTTACCGTGCAACCAATAAAACCAATAACTGAAGCAGGTCCACGTAATCCGAGGCTAGAAAAGGCACAATTCTGAATTTCTAGAACACAAACAAGCTCACAAAGACTCTAAAATAACATTTTATTCATCCATGTTTATTTTTTTTTTATTTTGATATTTCTGAACCGGGTATGTCCGAAAGAGCATGTGCCCTTTTTCAGTGGAGACCCAGGGAGAAAAGCACCATACAGAACAACCATTAAAGCAGAAATAACACAAAGTACAGAAAACTTCAAATACATAACAGATGCTAAATACAGAAGTGGCTATATATACATACAAATCTCATAATACAGTACAAAATAAAACAATCTGCAAGCCAAGAAGTAAAGAAATATGAAATAAAATACTACAAAGTAAAAAACATAAGAAGCTGGCACATAGGAGGAATAAAAACGCCAATAAAACAAAAGATTGAATACTTGTCTATGGTACTAGGAATGGTATAAACATAAATGGTCAGATGGATCAGAACAATTAGGGGAATTTGAAAATGTCACACTAGTATGCTACTTGTATTAGGGGAAGGGGTGAAAGTGATAGGCATGTGAAGTGAAGGATGAGTGGGGACACAGTAAGGTAGGGTATTAGGAAGTTCGATATGGGGGTGTAAGAGGGGGAGATAAGGAGGTGAGGTATCAGGGGACAGTGAGAAGTGAAGGTGGGGGTAGGGATGAGAGAGTTAGGTTGGGTTTGGGCAGGAGCAGAGCCATGAGTTCAGCAGAGTCTCTTGTAATCCCTTTTTTGAAGTTGAGAGTATTTAATATAGTTCTGATGGTTAGAAGAAGTTTGTTCCAGGCCAGGACTACAGAGCAGCTGTATAGGTGTTGGCCAATTATTCTTTTGGGCCTGTAGTTTTCCAAGAGATACAAACAAGCCAAAAACGCACAAAACCAATTAAAAAAATCCCAATGGCAGTCAACAAATGTAATAAATGTGCAAACGCCACTTTAATATATAAAACAATAAAAACTGGTTAGTGCTTTCATTTCACAATGTGTAAAACTTCATCAGACAAAGTTCACAAATGTCACTTCCTTTATGCTTTACCATCCATTCTCATTGGTTGCCACACATTGATGCTGAATTTGAAATAACTCGCACATTAACTAATCTAGTGCTGTAAGGGAACCACTACACAATGACTATACACTAAAACAGACACAATGTTGTTGTGTCTTTCGGCTTTTCCCGGTTAGGGGTCGCCACAGCGGAGCTTCGGTCTGCTAATGATTGGTAGTTGATTTTTACGTGCCGAGTTACTAGCCCTGATGCACAACCTTCAATGAAGGTACACCCATTCATGCATGTCTCCACGCAGAAGATGCTCTAGCTGAGAATTGAACCGGACAGTGTCTTACTGTGAGGCAACAACGCTACCGCAGCACCACCACCGGGGGTTAAAAAAAACAGACACAATGAGTTGCTAAAATGTTGCATGCACTAATGCATAATTAAATTACTCTCTAAAACTATGACAGCTGGCCAGGTATAAATGAAAGAAGCTCCATCAACCCTATTTTGAAGTTAAAAGCACTGGAAAGGAAAAAAGTCCAAGTGAACACGTAATGGGGATATACATATACATATGAAAAATACATAGGTCACAAATAGATCATACAAAAGTGTAAGCAATAATTAGGAGAAAGTTAAAAATATGTTTTTGCTTATACAGCTTGTTTTGAATAGTACTTTAATTATGCATTAGCGCATACAACATTTTAGCAAGTTATCATGTCTGTTTTTTAATGTTAAGTAAGTGTACAGATTCATTGTGTAGTGGATCCATTACAGCACTCGATTAGTTAATGGGTGAGTTATTTCAAATTCAGCATCAATGTGTGTCAACCAATGAGAATGGATGATAAAGTGTAAAGGAAGTGACATTTGTGAACTTTGATGAAGTTTTACACATTGTGAAATGAAAGCGCTAACCAGCTTTTATTGTTTTATGTATTAAAGTGATGTTTGCACCTTTTGAGTATTTGTATACAGTCTACAGTCATTCTTCAAGCTGTTTTTACATTTGTTGACTGCCTTTGGGATGTTTTACTTGGTTTTATGAGTTTTTGCCTTGTTTGTATCAGTATGGCATCTGACAGTCCTTTGGATGTTTCCTCAGCTAATCCTACACAGGAAAATGTCCAAGAACCTTTGGCATCTAGTGACAGCAGTATTGGAAACTTAACAGCTTTAATCCTTCAGCTGTCACAGAGAATAGATGTGCTATATGATCGTTTAGGGGAACCAAGCACTTTTTGATCTAATTCCATCATTAAACCACAGGGTAAAGCTCTTGCTTCATCTACAGATTTTGCTATCATGTCACAGTATTTAGCCAACATAGACCCAGCACTTCAGAGTGATTTACTGCATTATCCAGGCAGAAATCAGCTACAACCTTCAGTAACCAACAGAAAAGGCTAGAAGGAAGGTCTGTGGCAAATAATCATGTAGCGGCAATGGATAGGACTTCAAAGAAGGACATTCCACAACTCCAGAACTGGCTGGAAGCTACTATTTCTTTTTCAACTGTCAACAAACAAATGACACATTCCACAGAGGGGAAGCTTAATGACTATGATAAAAAGCTTATTAGATGTAATAAATTACAGTTAGAGAATGCATACCTCAGGGAATGTTTAAGGCTAAAAATTATCCCTAATGGTAATACCCCACAGGCCTTATTCCTGACTCCCCTCTGCACCTTGATTTACTTGAATTGTTTGACAGGTTTGGATTCTAACTGCTAGAGCTTTTGGTTAAATATAATGACAAAGAAATCAATTCTTTAAGTAATGCATTGGCCATTTTAGACAGGAGCATATGGGAAGACATGGCATATGAACACTTTAAGTAGGAATATAAGAGAATTTTCACTAGCATTGACCAGTGTATAGACAAGCTCAAAAAAGGAAAAAGTAATAAAATAGAGACTTAAAAGCATATGCTAATGGGCTTGCCTACCCTAAACCACCTGGCTGTCAGTATAAACGTAAGCTTTTCAATACTAGTGAAAGCAGCCATCCCTATGAAGGCAACTACAACATTGAACCACCATTGGAAGGTGAAATAGAAGAAGGTGGGGAGCCCCCAATTATGACTCAGAGTACCCTGATTTATGAAGGTCTGAGAAAATTAAGAACAGATATTACTCTCAAGGCAAGCAGGCTGCATGGGGGGGGGGGGGTCCAAGGTATGTTTTTTCAAGGAGCCAGGCCCAAGACAAATAATGCAAACACTAGAAGTATCCAGTGATTCAACAGAACTTAATGCATTATACAGTGAGAATGAAATAGGCCATGAATCAAGTGAAAATGATTCCTATTCCATCATTTGTAACACACAAAAGGACTTTAAAGTTTATAATTATTCTGAAGTCATAATTAACACTGAGGCAGTTGACCTGTTATCTAAAGGTATGACTTTTGTACCAACAAAATGTTTTGATTTTACAACCACAATTATTGATTTGAAGTTGTTTTTAAGGAAAGTTAATTTTGCTCTATTGTATGAACATAATTCGCAAAGAGTGCATGATAATACATGGAATATCAAAGAACCAACATGAAGAAACCAAGAAAACTGAAAACTACAATCTAGATGTGAATCCAATAACCACTTAGAAACAAGTTTTTTAGCGCTTTCATTCACAATTTATTTAGTGAACTTCTTCAGAAAAAAATCTGTCTAACCCTTATTTCCTTTTATATATGATCTTACAGGAAATGACCTCATATATCAACCATATTGTTTTATATACATAAAAAATAAATTTCTTGACTTTTATTTAAAAATACATGTGTATACATGCACTCATGTTGTTAGTATATCTATACCATTTTTTACACATTTTGTATGTGTTATCTATTCTTTAAAAAACATTTAAGATTGATGAACTCATTCAGTCCTGGTGCATCGTCAGCTCCAAGTAACAACTGCCAAAAGGCTTCTTTGCATTCCAAAATGTTGTTCAAATCACCTCCAAATATAACTTTGTCTATCTTATTTATAACAAAAAACTCAAACTTTTTAAAATCTACACATATAGAAGCATGCTTTGCCAAAGAGTTCGTAAAATCCTTATTTTTTATAACCAAATTGTGCTCATAAATTCTCCTCTTTAAAACTCTTATAGGTTTTCCTATGTAGTAATGGTTACAAGAAACACAATTTGCAATATAAACCACAAACTCTGTGTTACAATTGTAGTAGTCCTTTGCCCAGAAAGTGTAATTCAAATGTCGTAAAGTAATGAAGGAACTATTACTAATGAATCTACATGTTTGCAGTTTTTGCAAGCATATGTACCTTTTTTAGTACTAACTAACCTGGAATGGCTGTCTTCTTTTTTGTTGCCTAATTCTAGTATAGACTTTAGGTTACGTTCTCTCTTGAAAGTAAATTTTGGTCTAATACCTACTGAAGCAGCCAAATCCTTGTTACCCAGTAAATATCATCATCATATCATCATATCATCATATATAAAAGGAAATAAGGGTTAGACAGATTTTTTTCTGAAGAAGTTCACTAAATAAATTGTGAATGAAAGCGCTAAAAAACTTGTTTCTAAGTGGTTATTGGATTCACATCTAGATTGCAGTTTTCAGTTTACATGGAATATCAGTTCTACTTATAACCCACCACTACACCACAAACTTGTCACATATGAAATGTTATGTGAATTAGATGTTAAGAACTTACACAATAGTAGGAGAAGATACTCAAAGGGCAATTTAAATGAAAGTGAACAAGCCACTTTGGAACTCCTGCAAAATGAGAGAATAAAAGTACTGAAACCTGACAAGGGGGGTGGGGTGATAGTTATGAGTGTGGAAATGTGTCAAAACAAAATGTATGATGTTTTAAGTACTGACGCATACAAAGACATCACACAGAATAAGTTAAATGGGGGATATAAAAGGATTCATTCAGAAATAAAAGACATGTACCTTGAAAAGAGAATAGACATTCACCTGTTTAATTATTTAAATATAATTACACCCAGAATACCGGTGTTTTTTGGTATTCCCAAAATCCACAAGAGCTTGGATGACCCCCCAATGAGACCCCTTGTGGATGGCAGGAATTCCATAATGTCAGCATGTGCCCAGTATGTGGATTATGAATTGAAAAAAATCATAGCAAATGAATCACAAATCTGTAAAGATTCATGGAGCTTTTTAGCCCAGGTAAACACAATTTCTTATGATGCCAATGACATCCTAGTCACCATAGATGGCAAAGACCTTTATAGGTCATCCCACAAGACGTAGGTCTGGATTGGGTTAGTGAGATGCTGTTAAAACATAAAGTGGCTTGTGAGACTAGTAGGCTCATCACGGAACTTCTAGAGTTAGTTCTCATTAAGAACTACATCTCCTTTGATAACAAGTTTTATTTACAGTGTAAGGGCTAACCATGTGGCCATGGGCTCACCATGTGGCAGAGCTTTTGCAAATATCATGGCTTACTGGGAGAGGCAATATGTGTTTTCATCTACTTTTCACTCCCATATTAAACTTTACCAGAGATTCCAGGATGACATCTGCGTCATATGGAAAGGGCCCTTTATAGAGTTGGAAAGCTTTTTGAATTATATCAATGAGACTACAGCTTTCTTGCAGTTTTCCTTTGATTATAATACCCATTCCATCCATTACCTTGACATTTGCCTTCTCAAAGATACAACTAACACCAGATATATCACTAAGATTCATAGGAAAGTCACATACTCCAGTTCCTTTTTGCACTTCAGCAGTTCTCACCCTTACCATCAAAAGAGGTTGGTTGTGAAGGGGCAACTTGTCAGAGCGGCCGGGATGGGCACTATGCACAATGACTTTATTGAAGAGGTTAACACCTTGTGGTCTAATTTTCTTAGTAGGGCCTATCTCTCTGATCTTGCGGACAAATTCATCTCAGAGGTTACTATAAAAATAATAAATGGCCATTTTCAACTTATTTTAAGCCATTGTGGCACCCCTGAGCAGTTTGTAAATCAGCCACATAAGATAATATGCAGTGAGGACAGGACCCTGAGTCGAATGGAAAATGAAAAAGAAGGGGTACAACTGAATTTTCAAAAACCTTGGTTTTGACTTTCAACCAGGACACTGTCATGTTATGGAACATTTTTGAAAAGAACTGGCCCATACTATTAGAGGATTCAAATATAAAGAAAGGGGCAACATTTTAAAGATTTACTGAGGACAAAAGGGAGAGGAGAAACAAAATGCAAACAAGGAATGGTTAAGTGTGGAGCCTGCACCTGGTGTAATAAAATTCAAGTAAGAGAAACAAAATGCAAACAAGGAATGGTTAAGTGTGGTGCCTGCACCTGGTGTAATAAAATTCAAGTAAGAGAAACAAAATGCAAACAAGGAATGGTTAAGTGTGGAGCCTGCACCTGGTGTAATAAAATTCAAGTAAGAGAAACAAAATGCAAAAAAGGAATGGTTAAGTGTGGAGCCTGCACCTGGTGTAATAAAATTCAAGTAAGAGAAACAAAATGAAAACAAGTAATGGTTAAATGTGGAGCCTGCACCTGGTGTAATAAAATTCAAGTAAGAGAAACAAAATGCAAACAAGGAATGGATAAGTGTGGAGCCTGCACCTTGTGAAATAAAATTCA
Organism: Protopterus annectens; assembly: GCF_019279795.1. Classification (NCBI taxonomy): domain Eukaryota; kingdom Metazoa; phylum Chordata; order Ceratodontiformes; family Protopteridae; genus Protopterus; species Protopterus annectens. Next base: position 1,486,362,973 of record NC_056743.1, on the reverse strand, counting down.
AGTAAGACAAACAAAATGCAAACAAGGAATGGTTAAGTGTAGAGCCAGCACCTTGTATAATAAAATTCAAGTAAGACAAACAAAATGCAGACAAGGAATGGTTAAGTGTAGAGCCAGCACCTGGTGTAATAAAATTCAAGTAAGAGAAACAAAATGCAAACAAGGAATGGTTAAGTGTGGAGCCTGCACCTGGTGTAATAAAATTCAAGTAAGAGAAACAAAATGCAAACAAGGAATTGTTAAGTGTGGAGCCTGCACATGGTGTAATAAAATTCAAATAAGAGAAAAAAAATGCAAACAAGGAATGGTTAAGTGTGGAGCCTGCACCTGGTGTAATAAAATTCAAGTAAGAGAAACAAAATCCAAACAAGGAATGGTTAAGTGTGGAGCCTGCACCTTGTGTAATAAAATTCAAGTAAGAGAAACAAAATGCAAACAAGGAATGGTTAAGTGTGGAGCCTGCACCTGGTGTAATAAAATTCAAGTAAGAGAAACAAAATGCAAACAAGTAACGGTTAAGTGCGGAGCCTGCACCTGGTGCAATAAAATTCAAGTAAGAGAAACAAAATGCAAATAAAGAATGGATAAGTGTGGAGCCTGCACCTGGTGTAATAAAATTCAAGCAAGAGAAACAAAATGCAAACATAGGCTGGTTAAGTACGAAGCCTGCACCTGGTGTAATAAAATTCAAGTAAGAGAAACAAAATGCACACAAGGAATGGTTAAGTGCAGAGCGTGCACCTGGTGTAATAAAATTCAAGTAAGAGAAACAAAATGCAAACAAGGAATGGTTAGTGTGGAGCCTGCACCTGGTGTAACAAAATTCAAGTAAGAGAAACAAAATGCAAACAAGGAATGGTTAAGTGTGGAGCCTGCACCTGGTGTAATAAAATTCAAGTAAGATAAACAAAATGCAGACAAGGAATGGTTAAGTGTGGAGCCTGCACCTGGTGTAATAAAATTCAAGTAAGAGAAACAAAATGCAAACAAGGAACGGTTAAGTGTGGAGCCTGCACCTGGTGTAATAAAATTCAAGTAAGAGAAACAAAATGCAAACAAGGAACGGTTAAGTGTGGAGCCTGCACCTGGTGTAATAAAATTCAAGTAAGAGACACAAAATGCAAACAAGGAACGGTTAAGTGTGGAGCCTGCACCTGGTGTAATAAAATTCAAGCAAGAGAAACAAAATGCAAACAAGGAATGGTTAAGTGTGGAGCCTGCACATGGTGTAATAAAATTCAAGTAAGAGAATCAAAATGCAAACAAGGAATGGATATGTGTGGAGCCTGCACCTGGTGTAATAAAATTCAAGTAAGAGAAACAAAATGCAAACAAGGAATGGTTAAGTGTGGAGCCTGCACCTTGTGTAATAAAATTCAAGTAAGAGAAACAAAATGCAAACAAGGAATGGTTAAGTGTAGAGCCAGCACCTGGTGTAATAAAATTCAAGTAAGAGAAACAAAATGCAAACAAGGAATGGTTAGTGTGGAGCCAGCACATGGTGTAATAAAATTCAAGTAAGAGAAACAAAATGCAAACAAGGAATGGTTAAGTGTGGAGCCTGCACCTGGTGTAATAAAATTCAAGTAAGATAAACAAAATGCAGACAAGGAATGGTTAAGTGTGGAGCCTGCACCTGGTGTAATAAATTTCAAGTAAGAGAAACAAAATGCAAACAAGGAAGGGTTAAGTGTGGAGCCTGCACCTGGTGTAATAAAATTCAAGTAAGAGACACAAAATGCAAACAAGGAACGGTTAAGTGTGGAGCCTGCACCTGGTGTAATAAAATTCAAGTAAGAGAAACAAAATGCAAACAAGAAATGGTTAAGTGTGGAGCCTGCACTTGGTGTAATAAAATTCAAGTAAGAGAAACAAAATGCAGACAAGGAATGGTTAAATGTGGAGCCTGCACCTGGTGTAATAAATTTCAAGTAAGATAAACAAAATGCAAACAAAAAATGGATAAGTGTGGAGCCTGCACCTGGTGTAATAAAATTCAAGTAAGAAACAAAATGCAAACATAGAATGGTTAAGTACGGAGCCTGCACCTGGTGTAATAAAATTAAAGTAAGAGAAACAAAATGCACACAAGGAATGCTTAAGTGCGGAGCCTGCACCTGGTGTAATAAAATTCAAGTAAGAGAAACAAAATGCAAACAAGGAATGGTTAGTGTGGAGCCTGCACCTTGTGTAATAAAATTCAAGTAAGACAAACAAAATGCAGACAAGGAATGGTTAAGTGTAGAGCCAGCACCTGGTGTAATAAAATTCAAGTAAGAGAAACAAAATGCAAACAAGGAATGGTTAAGTGTGGAGCCTGCACCTTGTGTAATAAAATTCAAGTAAGAGAAACAAAATCCAAACAAGGACTGGTTAAGTGTGGAGCCTGCACCTGGTGCAATAAAATTCAAGTAAGAGAAACAAAATGCAAACAAGGAATGGTTAAGTGTGGAGCCTGCACCTTGTGTAATAAAATTCAAGTAAGAGAAACAAAATGCAAACAAGGAATGGTTAAGTGTGGAGCCTGCACATGGTGTAATAAAATTCAAATAAGAGAAAAAAAATGCAAACAAGGACTGGTAAAGTGTGGAGCCTGCACCTTGTGTAATAAAATTCAAGTAAGAGAAACAAAATGCAAACAAGGAATGGTTAAGTGTGGAGCCTGCACCTGGTGTAATAAAATTCAAGTAAGAGAAACAAAATGCAAACAAGGAATGGTTAAGTGTGGAGCCTGCACCTTGTGTAATAAAATTCAAGTAAGAGAAACAAAATGCAAACAAGGAATGGTTAAGTGTGGAGCCTGCACATGGTGTAATAAAATTCAAATAAGAGAAAAAAAATGCAAACAAGGAATGGTTAAGTGTGGAGCCTGCACCTGGTGTAATAAAATTCAAGTAAGAGAAACAAAATCCAAACAAGGACTGGTAAAGTGTGGAGCCTGCACCTTGTGTAATAAAATTCAAGTAAGAGAAACAAAATGCAAACAAGGAATGGTTAAGTGTGGAGCCTGCACCTGGTGTAATAAAATTCAAGTAAGAGAAACAAAATGCAAACAAGTAACGGTTAAGTGCGGAGCCTGCACCTGGTGCAATAAAATTCAAGTAAGAGAAACAAAATACAAACAAAGAATGGATAAGTGTGGAGCCTGCACCTGGTGTAATAAAATTCAAGCAAGAGAAACAAAATGCAAACATAGGCTGGTTAAGTACGGAGCCTGCACCTGGTGTAATAAAATTCAAGTAAAAGAAACAAAATGCACACAAGGAATGGTTAAGTGCAGAGCCTGCACCTGGTGTAATAAAATTCAAGTAAGAGAAACAAAATGCAAACAAGGAATGGTTAGTGTGGAGCCTGCACATGGTGTAATAAAATTCAAGTAAGATAAACAAAATGCAGACAAGGAATGGTTAAGTGTGGAGCCTGCACCTGGTGTAATAAAATTCAAGTAAGAGAAACAAAATGCAAACAAGGAACGGTTAAGTGTGGAGCCTGCACCTGGTGTAATAAAATTCAAGTAAGAGAAACAAAATGCAAACAAGGAACGGTTAAGTGTGGAGCCTGCACCTGGTGTAATAAAATTCAAGTAAGAGACACAAAATGCAAGCAAGGAATGGTTAAGTGTGGAGCCTTCACCTGGTGTAATAAAATTCAAGCAAGAGAAACAAAATGCAAACAAGGAATGGTTAAGTGTGGAGCCTGCACATGGTGTAATAGAATTCAAGTAAGAGAATCAAAATGCAAACAAGGAATGGTTAAGTGTGGAGCCTGCACCTGGTGTAATAAAATTCAAGTAAGAGAAACAAAATCCAAACAAGGAATGGTTAAGTGTGGAGCCTGCACCTGGTGTAATAAAATTCAAGTAAGAGAAACAAAATGCAAACAAGGAATGGTTAAGTGAGGAGCCTGCACATGGTGTAATAAAATTCAAGTAACAGAAAAAAAATTCAGACAAGGAATGGTTAAGTGTGGAGCCTGCACCTGGTGTAATAAAATCCAAAAAAGATAAAATGCAGACAAGGAATGGCTAAATGTGGAGCCTGCACCTGGTGTAATAAAATTCAAGTAAGAGAAACAAAATACAAAAAAGGAATGGTTAAGTGTGGAGACTGCACCTGGTGTAATAAAATTCAAGTGAGAGAAACAAAATGCAAACAAGTAACAGTTAAGTGCGGAGCCTGCACCTGGTGCAATAAAATTCAAGTAAGATAAACAAAATGCAAACAAAGAATGGATAAGTGTGGAGCCTGCACCTGGTGTGATAAAATTCAAGTAAGAAACAAAATGCAAACATAGAATGGTTAAGTACGGAGCCTGCACCTGGTGTAATAAAATTAAAGTAAGAGAAACAAAATGCACACAAGGAATGGTTAAGTGCAGAGCTTGCACCTGGTGTAATAAAATTCAAGTAAGAGAAACAAAATGCAAACAAGGAAAGGTTAGTGTGGAGCCTGCACACGGTGTAATAAAATTCAAGTAAGAGAAACAAAACGCAAACAAGGAATGGTTAAGTGTGGAGCCTGCACCTGGTGTAATACAATTCAAGTAAGAGAAACAAAATGCAAACAAGGAATGGTTAAGTGTGGAGCCTGCACCTTGTGAAATAAAATTCAAGTAAGAGAAACAAAATGCAAACAATGAGTGGTTAAGTGTGGAGCCTGCACCTGGTGTATTAAAATTCAAGTATGAGAAACAAAATGCAAACAAGGAATGGTTAAGTGTGGAGCCTGCACCTGGTGTAATAAAATTCAAGTAAGAGAAACAAAATGCAAACAAGGAATGGTTAAGTGTGGAGCCTGCACCTGGTGTAATAAAATTCAAGTAAGAGAAACAAAATGCAAACAAGGAATGGTTAAGTGTGGAGCCTGCACCTGGTGTAATAAAATTCAAGTAACAGAAAAAAAATGCAAAGAAGGAATGGTTAAGTGTGGAGCCTGCACCTGGTGTAATAAAATTCAAATCAGAGAAACAAAATGCAAACAAGTAATGGTTAAGTGCAGAGCCTGCACCTGTTGTAATAAAATTCACATAAGAGAAACAAAATGCAAACAAAGAATGTTTGTGTGTGGAGCCTGCACGTAATGTAATTAAATTCAAGTAAGAGAAACAAAATGCAAACAAGAAATGGTTAAGTGTGAAGCCTGCATCTGGTGTAATAAAATTCAAGTAAGAAAAACAAAATGCAAACAAGGAATGGTTAAGTGTGGAGCCTGCACATGGTGTAATAAAATTCAAGTAAGACAAAAAAAATTCAGACAAGGAATGGTTATGTGTGGAGCCTGCACCTGGTGTAATAAAATTCAAATAAGATAAACAAAATGCAGACAAGGAAAGGTTAAATGTGGAGCCTGCACCTGGTGTAATAAAATTCAAGTAAGAGAAACAAAATACAAAACAGGAATGGTTAAGTGTGGAGCCTGCACCTGGTGTAATAAAATTCAAGTAAGAGAAACAAAATGCATACAAGTAACAGTTAAGTGCGGAGCCTGCACCTGGTGCAATAAAATTCAAGTAAGATAAACAAAATGCAAACAAAGAATGGATAAGTGTGGAGCCTGCACCTGGTGTAATAAAATTCAAGTAAGAAACAAAATGCAAACATAGAATGGTTAAGTACGGAGCCTGCACCTGGTGTAATAAAATTAAAGTAAGAGAAACAAAATGCACACAAGGAATGGTTAAGTGCGGAGCCTGCTCCTGGTGTAATAAAATTCAAGTAAGAGAAACAAAATGCAAACAAGGAATGGTTAGTGTGGAGCCTGCACCTGGTGTAATACAATTCAAGTAAGAGAAACAAAATGCAAACAAGGAATGGTTAAGTGTGGAGCCTGCACCTTGTGAAATAAAATTCAAGTAAGAGAAACAAAATGCAAACAATCAGTGGTTAAGTGTGGAGCCTGCACCTGGTGTAATAAAATTCAAGTAAGAGACATAAAATGCAAACAAGGAACGGTTAAGTGTGGAGCCTGCACCTGGTGTAATAAAATTCAAGCAAGAGAAACAAAATGCAAACAAGGAATGGTTAAGTGTGGAGCCTGCACCTTGTGTAATAAAATTCAAGCAAGAGAAACAAAATGCAAACAAGGAATGGTTAAGTGTGGAGCCTGCACCTGGTGTAATAAAATTCAAGTAAGAGAAACAAAATGCAAACAAGGAATGGTTAAGTGTTGAGCCTGCACATGGTGTAATAAAATTCAAGTAAGAGAATCAAAATGCAAACAAGGAATGGATAAGTGTGGAGACTGCACCTGGTGTAATAAAATTCAAGTAAGAGAAACAAAATGCAAACAAGGAATGGTTAAGTGTGGAGCCTGCACCTTGTGTAATAAAATTCAAGTAAGACAAACAAAATGCAGACAAGGAATGGTTAAGTGTAGAGCCAGCACCTGGTGTAATAAAATTCAAGTAAGAGAAACAAAATGCAAACAAGGAATGGTTAGTGTGGAGCCAGCACATGGTGTAATAAAATTCAAGTAAGAGAAACACAATGCAAACAAGGAATGGTTAAGTGTGGAGCCTGCACCTGGTGTAATAAAATTCAAGTAAGATAAACAAAATGCAGACAAGGAATGGTTAAGTGTGGAGCCTGCACCTGGTGTAATAAATTTCAAGTAAGAGAAACCAAATGCAAACAAGGAACGGTTAAGTGTGGAGCCTGCACCTGGTGTAATAAAATTCAAGTAAGAGAAACAAAATGCAAACAAGGAACGGTTAAGTGTGGAGCCTGCACCTGGTGTAATAAAATTCAAGTAAGAGACACAAAATGCAAACAAGGAACGGTTAAGTGTGGAGCCTGCACCTGGTGTAATAAAATTCAAGCAAGAGAAACAAAATGCAAACAAGGAATGGTTAAGTTTGAAGCCTGCACATGGTGTAATAAAATTCAAGTAAGAGAATCAAAATGCAAACAAGGAATGGATAAGTGTGGAGCCTGCACCTGGTGTAATAAAATTCAAGTAAGAGAAACAAAATGCAAACAAGGAATGGTTAAGTGTGGAGCCTGCACCTAGTGTAATAAAATTCAAGTAAGAGAAACAAAATGCAAACAAGGAATGGTTAAGTGTGGAGTCTGCACCTTGTCTAATAAAATTCAAGTAAGAGAAACAAAATGCAAACAAGAAATGGTTAAGTGTGGAGCCTGCACTTGGTGTAATAAAATTCAAGTAAGAGAAACAAAATGCAAACAAGGAATGGTTAAGTGTGGAGCCTGCACCTGTTGTAATAAAATTCAAATAATATAAACAAAATGCAGACAAGGAATGGTTAAATGTGGAGCCTGCACCTGGTGTAATAAATTTCAAGTAAGAGAAACAAAATACAAAAAAAGGAATGGTTAAGTGTGGAGCCTGCACCTGGTGTAATAAAATTCAAGTAAGAGAAACAAAATGCAAACAAGTAACAGTTAAGTGCGGAGCCTGCACCTGGTGCAATAAATTTCAAGTAAGATAAACAAAATGCAAACAAAAAATGGATAAGTGTGGAGCCTGCACCTGGTGTAATAAAATTCAAGTAAGAAACAAAATGCAAACATAGAATGGTTAAGTACGGAGCCTGCACCTGGTGTAATAAAATTAAAGTAAGAGAAACAAAATGCACACAAGGAATGCTTAAGTGCGGAGCCTGCACCTGGTGTAATAAAATTCAAGTAAGAGAAACAAAATGCAAACAAGGAATGGTTAGTGTGGAGCCTGCACATGGTGTAATAAAATTCAAGTAAGAGAAACAAAATGCAAACAAGGAATGGTTAGTGTGGAGCCTGCACCTGGTGTAATAAAATTCAAGTAAGAGAAACAAAATGCAAACAAGGAATGGATAAGTGTGGAGCCTGCACCTTGTGTAATAAAATTCAAGTAAGAGAAACAAAATGCAAACAAGGAATGGTTAAGTGTGGAGCCTGCACATGCTGTAATAAAATTCAAATAAGAGAAAAAAAATGCAAACAAGGAATGGTTAAGTGTGGAGCCTGCACCTTGTGTAATAAAATTCAAGTAAGAGAAACAAAATGCAAACAAGGAATGGTTAAGTGTGGAGCCTGCACCTGGTGTAATAAAATTCAAGTAAGAGAAACAAAATGCAAACAAGTAACGGTTAAGTGCGGAGCCTGCACCTGGTGCAATAAAATTCAAGTAAGAGAAACAAAATACAAACAAAGAATGGATAAGTGTGGAGCCTGCACCTGGTGTAATAAAATTCAAGCAAGAGAAACAAAATGCAAACATAGGCTGGTTAAGTACGGAGCCTGCACCTGGTGTAATAAAATTCAAGTAAGAGAAACAAAATGCACACAAGGAATGGTTAAGTGCAGAGCCTGCACCTGGTGTAATAAAATTCAAGTAAGAGAAACAAAATGCAAACAAGGAATGGTTAGTGTGGAGCCTGCACATGGTGTAATAAAATTCAAGTAAGAGAAACAAAATGCAAACAAGGAATTGTTAAGTGCGGAGCCTGCACCTGGTGTAATAAAATTCAAGTAAGATAAACAAAATGCAGACAAGGAATGGTTAAGTGTGGAGCCTGCACCTGGTGTAATAAAATTCAAGTAAGAAACAAAATGCAAACATAGAATGGTTAAGTACGGAGCCTGCACCTGGTGTAATAAAATTAAAGTAAGAGAAGCAAAATGCACACAAGGAATGGTTAAGTGTAGAGCCTGCACCTGGTGTAATAAAAGTCAAGTAAGAGAAACAAAATGCAAACAAGGAATGGTTAAGTGTGGAGCCTGCACCTTGTGTAATAAAATTCAAGTAAGAGAAACAAAATGCAAACAAGGAATGGTTAAGTGTGGAGATTGCACATGCTGTAATAAAATTCAAATAAGAGAAAAAAAATGCAAAGAAGGAATGGTTAAGTGTGGAGCCTGCACCTGGTGTAATAAAATTCAAGTAAGAGAAACAAAATCCAAACAAGGACTGGTTAAGTGTGGAGCCTGCACCTTGTGTAATAAAATTCAAGTAAGAGAAACAAAATGCAAACAAGGAATGGTTAAGTGTGGAGCCTGCACCTGGTGTAATAAAATTCAAGTAAGAGAAACAAAATGCAAACAAGGAATGGTTAAGTGTGGAGCCTGCACCTGGTGTAATAAAATTCAAGTAAGAGAAACAAAATGCAAAAAAGGAATGGTTAAGTGTGGAGCCTGCACCTGGTGTAATAAAATTCAAGTAAGAGAAACAAAATGAAAACAAGTAATGGTTAAATGTGGAGCCTGCACCTGGTGTAATAAAATTCAAGTAAGAGAAACAAAATGCAAACAAGGAATGGATAAGTGTGGAGCCTGCACCTTGTGTAATAAAATTCAAGTAAGACAAACAAAATGCAAACAAGGAATGGTTAAGTGTAGAGCCAGCACCTTGTATAATAAAATTCAAGTAAGACAAACAAAATGCAGACAAGGAATGGTTAAGTGTAGAGCCAGCACCTGGTGTAATAAAATTCAAGTAAGAGAAACAAAATGCAAACAAGGAATGGTTAAGTGTGGAGCCTGCACCTGGTGTAATAAAATTCAAGTAAGAGAAACAAAATGCAAACAAGGAATGGTTAAGTGTGGAGCCTGCACCTGGTGTAATAAAATTCAAATAAGAGAAAAAATGAAAACAAGAAATGATTAAGTGTGGAGCCTGCACCTGGTGTAATAAAATTCAAGTAAGAGAAACAAAATGCAAACAAGGAATGGTTAAGTGTGGAGCCTGCACCTGGTGTAATAAAATTCAAGTAAGAGAAACAAAATGCAAACAAGGAATGGTTAAGTGTGGAGCCTGCACCTGGTGTAATAAAATTCAAGTAAGAGAAACAAAATGCAAACAAGGAATGGTTAAGTGCGGAGCCTGCACCTGGTGCAATAAAATTCAAGTAAGAGAAACAAAATGCAAATAAAGAATGGATAAGTGTGGAGCCTGCACCTGGTGTAATAAAATTCAAGCAAGAGAAACAAAATGCAAACATAGGCTGGTTAAGTGGAGCCTGCACCTGGTGTAATAAAATTCAAGTAAGAGAAACAAAATGCAAACAAGGAATGGTTAAGTGCAGAGCCTGCACCTGGTGTAATAAAATTCAAGTAAGAGAAACAAAATGCAAACAAGGAATGGTTAGTGTGGAGCCTGCACCTGGTGTAACAAAATTCAAGTAAGAGAAACAAAATGCAAACAAGGAATGGTTAAGTGTGGAGCCTGCACCTGGTGTAATAAAATTCAAGTAAGATAAACAAAATGCAGACAAGGAATGGTTAAGTGTGGAGCCTGCACCTGGTGTAATAAAATTCAAGTAAGAGAAACAAAATGCAAACAAGGAATGGTTAAGTGTGAAGCCTGGAGCTGGTGTAATAAAATTCAAGTAAGAGAAACAAAATGCAAACAAGGAATGGTTAAGTGTGGAGCCTCCACCTGGTGTAATAAAATTCAAGTAAGAAACAAAATGCAAGCAAGGAATGGTTAAGTGGGGAGCCTGCACCTGGTGTAATAAAATTCAAGCAAGAGAAACAAAATGCAAACAAGGAATGGTTAAGTGTGGAGCCTGCACATGGTGTAATAAAATTCAAGTAAGAGAATCAAAATGCAAACAAGGAATGGATATGTGTGGAGCCTGCACCTGGTGTAATAAAATTCAAGTAAGAGAAACAAAATGCAAACAAGGAATGGTTAAGTGTGGAGCCTGCACCTTGTGTAATAAAATTCAAGTAAGAGAAACAAAATGCAAACAAGGAATGGTTAAGTGTAGAGCCTGCACCTGGTGTAATAAAATTCAAGTAAGAGAAACAAAATGCAAACAAGGAATGGTTAGTGTGGAGCCTGCACCTGGTGTAATAAAATTCAAGTAAGAGAAACAAAATGCAAACAAGGAATGGTTAAGTGTGGAGCCTGCACCTGGTGTAATAAAATTCAAGTAAGAGAAACAAAATGCAAACAAGGAATGGTTAAGTGTGGAGCCTGCACCTGGTGTAATAAAATTCAAGTAAGAGAAACAAAATGCAAACAAGGAATGGTTAAGTGTGGAGCCTGCACCTGGTGTAATAAAATTCAAGTAAGAGAAACAAAATGCAAACAAGGAAGGGTTAAGTGTGGAGCCTGCACCTGGTGTAATAAAATTCAAGTAAGAGACACAAAATGCAAACAAGGAACGGTTAAGTGTGGAGCCTGCACCTGGTGTAATAAAATTCAAGTAAGAGAAACAAAATGCAAACAAGGAATGGTTAAGTGTGGAGCCTGCACCTGTTGTAATAAAATTCAAATAAGATAAACAAAATGCAGACAAGGAATGGTTAAATGTGGAGCCTGCACCTGGTGTAATAAATTTCAAGTAAGAGAAACAAAATGCAAAAAAGGAATGGTTAAGTGTGGAGCCTGCACCTGGTGTAATAAAATTCAAGTAAGAAACAAAATGCAAACAAGGAATGGTTAAGTGGAGCCTGCACCTGGTGTAATAAAATTCAAGTAAGAGAAACAAAATGCAAACAAGGAATGGTTAAGTGTGGAGCCTGCACCTGGTGTAATAAAATTCAAGTAAGAGAAACAAAATGCAAACAAGGAATGGTTAAGTGTGGAGCCTGCACCTGGTGTAATAAAATTCAAGTAAGACAAACAAAATGCAGACAAGGAATGGTTAAGTGGAGCCTGCACCTGGTGTAATAATATTCAAGTAAGAGAAACAATATACAAAAAACGAATGGTTAAGTGTGGAGGCTGCACCTGGTGTAATAAAATTCAAGTAAGAGAAACAAAATGCAGACAAGGAATGGTTAAGTGTGGAGCCTGCACCTGGTGTAATAAAATTCAAGTAAGAGAAACAAAATGCAAACAAGGAATGGTTAAGTGTGGAGCCTGCACCTGGTGTAATAAAATTCAAGCAAGAGAAACAAAATGTAAACAAGGAATGGTTAAGTGTGGAGCCTGCACATGGTATAATAAAATTCAAGTAAGAGAAAATGCAAACAAGGAATGGTTAAGTGTGGAGCCTGCACCTGGTGTAATAAAATTCAAGTAAGAGAAACAAAATGCAAACAAGGAATGGTTAAGTGTGGAGCCTGCACCTGGTGTAATAAAATTCAAGTAAGAGAAACAAAATGCAAACAAGGAATGGTTAAGTGTGGAGCCTGCACCTTGTGTAATAAAATTCAAGTAAGAGAAACAAAATGCAAACAAGGAATGGTTAAGTGTGGAGCCTGCACCTGGTGTAATAAAATTCAAGTAAGAGAAACAAAATGCAAACAAGGAATGGTTAAGTGTGGAGCCTGCACCTGGTGTAATAAAATTCAAGTAAGAGAAACAAAATGCAAACAAGGAATGGTTAAGTGTGGAGCCTGCACCTGGTGTAATAAAATTCAAGTAAGAGAAACAAAATGCAAACAAGGAATGGTTAAGTGCGGAGCCTGCACCTGGTGCAATAAAATTCAAGTAAGAGAAACAAAATACAAACAAAGAATGGATAAGTGTGGAGCCTGCACCTGGTGTAATAAAATTCAAGCAAGAGAAACAAAATGCAAACATAGGCTGGTTAAGTACGGAGCCTGCACCTGGTGTAATAAAATTCAAGTAAGAGAAACAAAATGCACACAATGAATGGTTAAGTGCAGAGCCTGCACCTGGTGTAATAAAATTCAAGCAAGAGAAACAAAATGCAAACAATGAATGGTTAAGTGTGGAGCCTGCACATGGTATAATAAAATTCAAGTAAGAGAATCAAAATGCAAACAAGGAATGGTTAAGGGTGGAGCCTGCACCTGGTGTAATAAAATTCAAGTAAGAGACACAAAATGCAAGCAAGGAATGGTTAAGTGTGGAGCCTGCACCTGGTGTAATAAAATTCAAGCAAGAGAAACAAAATGCAAACAAGGAATGGTTAAGTGTGGAGCCTGCACCTGGTGTAATAAAATTCAAGTAAGAGAATCAAAATGCAAACAAGGAATGGTTAAGTGTGGAGCCTGCACCTGGTGTAACAAAATTTAAGTAAGAGAAACAAAATCCAAACAAGGAATGGTTAAGTGTGGAGCCTGCACCTGGTGTAATAAAATTCAAGTAAGAGAAACAAAATGCAAACAAGGAATGGTTAAGTGTGGAGCCTGCACCTGGTGTAATAAAATTCAAGTAAGAGAAACAAAATGCAAACAAGGAATGGTTAAGTGTGGAGCCTGCACCTGGTGTAATAAAATTCAAGTAAGAGAAACAAAATCCAAACAAGGAATGGTTAAGTGTGGAGCCTGCACCTGGTGTAATAAAATTCAAGTAAGAAAAAATGCAAACAAGGAATGGTTAAGTGTGGAGCCTGCACCTGGTGTAATAAAATTCAAAAAGATAAAATGCAGACAAGGAATGGTTAATGTGGAGCCTGCACCTGGTGTAATAAAATTCAAGTGAGAGAAACAAAATGCAAACAAGGAATGGTTAAGTGTGGAGCCTGCACCTGGTGTAATAAAATTCAAGTAAGAGAAACAAAATGCAAACAAGTAACAGTTAAGTGGAGCCTGCACCTGGTGCAATAAAATTCAAGTAAGATAAACAAAATGCAAACAAAGAATGGATAAGTGTGGAGCCTGCACCTGGTGTAATAAAATTCAAGTAAGAAACAAAATGCAAACATAGAATGGTTAAGTCTGGAGCCTGCACCTGGTGTAATAAAATTAAAGTAAGAGAAACAAAATGCACACAGGGAATGGTTAAGTGCAGAGCCTGCACCTGGTGTAATAAAATTCAAGTAAGAGAAACAAAATGCAAACAAGGAATGGTTAGTGTGGAGCCTGCACCTGGTGTAATAAAATTCAAGTAAGAGGAACAAAATGCAAACAAGGAATGGTTAAGTGTGGAGCCTGCACCTGGTGTAATAAAATTCAAGTAAGAGAAACAAAATGCAAACAAGGAATGGTTAAGTGTGGAGCCTGCACCTTGTAATAAAATTCAAGTAAGAGAAACAAAATGCAAACAAGGAATGGTTAAGTGTGGAGCCTGCACCTGGTGTAATAAAATTCAAGTAAGAGAAACAAAATGCAAACAAGGAATGGTTAAGTGTGGAGCCTGCACCTGGTGTAATAAAATTCAAGTAAGAGAAACAAAATGCAAACAAGGAATGGTTAAGTGTGGAGCCTGCACCTGGTGTAATAAAATTCAAGTAAGAGAAACAAAATGCAAACAAGGAATGGTTAAGTGTGGAGCCTGCACCTGGTGTAATAAAATTCAAGTAAGAGAAACAAAATGCAAACAAGGAATGGTTAAGTGTGGAGCCTGCACCTGGTGTAATAAAATTCAAATCAGAGAAACAAAATGCAAACAAGTAATGGTTAAGTGCAGAGCCTGCACCTGTTGTAATAAAATTCACATAAGAGAAACAAAATGCAAACAAGGAATGTTTGTGTGTGGAGCCTGCACCTGGTGTAATAAAATTCAAGTAAGAGAAACAAAATGCAAACAAGAAATGGTTAAGTGTGAGCCTGCATCTGGTGTAATAAAATTCAAGTAAGAGAAACAAAATGCAAACAAGGAATGGTTAAGTGTGGAGCCTGCACATGGTGTAATAAAATTCAAGTAAGACAAAAAAAACAAGGAATGGTTATGTGGAGCCTGCACCTGGTGTAATAAAATTCAAATAAGATAAACAAAATGCAGACAAGGAATGGTTAAATGTGGAGCCTGCACCTGGTGTAATAAAATTCAAGTAAGAGAAACAAAATACAAAACAGGAATGGTTAAGTGTGGAGCCTGCACCTGGTGTAATAAAATTCAAGTAAGAGAAACAAAATGCATACAAGTAACAGTTAAGTGCGGAGCCTGCACCTGGTGCAATAAAATTCAAGTAAGATAAACAAAATGCAAACAAAGAATGGATAAGTGTGGAGCCTGCACCTGGTGTAATAAAATTCAAGTAAGAAACAAAATGCAAACATAGAATGGTTAAGGGTGGAGCCTGCACCTGGTGTAATAAAATTAAAGTAAGAGAAACAAAATGCACACAAGGAATGGTTAAGTGCGGAGCCTGCACCTGGTGTAATAAAATTCAAGTAAGAGAAACAAAATGCAAACAAGGAATGGTTAGTGTGGAGCCTGCACATGGTGTAATAAAATTCAAGTAAGAGAAACAAAATGCAAACAAGGAATGGTTAAGTGTGGAGCCTGCACCTGGTGTAATAAAATTCAAGTAAGAGAAACAAAATGCAAACAAGGAATGGTTAAGTGTGGAGCCTGCACCTGGTGTAATAAAATTCAAGTAAGAGAAACAAAATGCAAACAAGGAATGGTTAAGTGTGGAGCCTGCACCTGGTGTAATAAAATTCAAGTAAGAGAAACAAAATGCAAACAAGGAATGGTTAAGTGTGGAGCCTGCACCTGGTGTAATAAAATTCAAGTAAGAGAAACAAAATGCAGACAAGGAATGGTTAAGTGTGGAGCCTGCACCTGGTGTAATAAAATTCAAGTAAGAGAAACAAAATGCAAACAAGGAATGGTTAAGTGAGGAGCCTGCACATGGTGTAATAAAATTCAAGTAAGAGAAACAAAAATGCAAACAAGGAATGGTTAAGTGTGGAGCCTGCACCTGGTGTAATAAAATTCAAGTAAGAGAAACAAAATGCAAACAAGGAATGGTTAAGTGTGGAGCCTGCACCTGGTGTAATAAAATTCAAGTAAGAGAAACAAAATGCAAACAAGGAATGGTTAAGTGTGGAGCCTGCACCTGGTGTAATAAAATTCAAGTAAGAGAAACAAAATGCAAACAAGGAATGGTTAAGTGTGGAGCCTGCACCTGGTGTAATAAAATTCAAGTAAGAGAAACAAAATGCAAACAAGGAATGGTTAAGTGTGGAGCCTGCACCTGGTGTAATAAAATTCAAGTAAGAGAAACAAAATGCAAACAAGACAAGGAATGGTTAAGTGTGGAGCCTGCACCTGGTGTAATAAAATTCAAGTAAGAGAAACAAATGCAAACAAGGAATGGTTAAGTGTGGAGCCTGCACCTGGTGTAATAAAATTCAAGTAAGAGAAACAAAATGCAAACAAGGAATGGTTAAGTGTGGAGCCTGCACCTGGTGTAATAAAATTCAAGTAAGAGAAACAAAATGCAAACAATGAGTGGTTAAGTGTGGAGCCTGCACCTGGTGTAATAAAATTCAAGTAAGAGAAACAAAATGCAAACAAGGAATGGTTAAGTGTGAGCCTGCACCTGGTGTAACAAAATTTAAGTAAGAGAAACAAAATCCAAACAAGGAATGGTTAAGTGTGGAGCCTGCACCTGGTGTAATAAAATTCAAGTAAGAGAAACAAAATCCAAACAAAGAATGGTTAAGTGTGGAGCCTGCACCTGGTGTAATAAAATTCAAGTAAGAGAAACAAAATGCAGACAAGGAATGGTTAAGTGTGGAGCCTGCACCTTGTGTAATAAAATTCAAGTAAGAGAAACAAAATGCAAACAAGAAATGGTTAAGTGTGAAGCCTGCACCTGGTGTAATAAAATTCAAGTAAGAGAAACAAAATGCAAACAAGGAATGGTTAAGTGTGGAGCCTGCACCTGGTGTAATAAAATTCAAATAAGATAAACAAAATGCAGACAAGGAATGGTTAAATGTGGAGCCTGCACCTGGTGTAATAAAATTCAAGTAAGAGAAACAAAATACAAAAAAGGAATGGTTAAGTGTGGAGCCTGCACCTGGTGTAATAAAATTCAAGTAAGAGAAACAAAATGCAAACAAGTAACAGTTAAGTGCGGAGCCTGCACCTGGTGCAATAAAATTCAAGTAAGATAAACAAAATGCAAACAAAGAATGGATAAGTGTGGAGCCTGCACCTGGTGTAATAAAATTCAAGTAAGAAACAAAATGCAAACATAGAATGGTTAAGTACGGAGCCTGCACCTGGTGTAATAAAATTAAAGTAAGAGAAACAAAATGCACACAAGGAATGGTTAAGTGCGGAGCCTGCACCTGGTGTAATAAAATTCAAGTAAGAGAAACAAAATGCAAACAAGGAATGGTTAGTGTGGAGCCTGCACATGGTGTAATAAAATTCAAGTAAGAGAAACAAAACGCAAACAAGGAATGATTAAGTGTGGAGCCTGCACCTGGTGTATTACAATTCAAGTAAGAGAAACAAAATGCAAACAAGGAATGGTTAAGTGTGGAGCCTGCACCTTGTGAAATAAAATTCAAGTAAGAGAAACAAAATGCAAACAATGAGTGGTTAAGTGTGGAGCCTGCACCTGGTGTATTAAAATTCAAGTATGAGAAACAAAATGCAAACAAGGAATGGTTAAGTGTGGAGCCTGCACCTGGTGTAATAAAATTCAAGTAAGAGAAACAAAATGCAAACAAGGAATGGTTAAGTGTGGAGCCTGCACCTGGTGTAATAAAATTCAAGTAAGAGAAACAAAATGCAAACAAGGAATGGTTAAGTGTGGAGCCTGCACCTGGTGTAATAAAATTCAAGTAACAGAAACAAAATGCAAACAAGGAATGGTTAAGTGTGGAGCCTGCACCTGATGTAATAAAATTCAAATCAGAGAAACAAAATGCAAACAAGTAATGGTTAAGTGCAGAGCCTGCACCTGTTGTAATAAAATTCACATAAGAGAAACAAAATGCAAACAAGGAATGGTTGTGTGTGGAGCCTGCACCTATTGTAATAAAATTCAAGTAAGAGAAACAAAATGCAAACAAGGAATGGTTAAGTGTGGAGCCTGCACTTGGTGTAATAAAATTCAAGAGAAACAAAATGCAAACAAGGAATGGTTAAGTGTGGAGCCTGCACCTGGTTTAATAAACTTCAAGTAAGAGAAACAAAATGCAAACAAGGAATGGTTAAGTGTGGAGCCTGCACATGGTGTAATAAAATTCAAGTAAGAGAAACAAAATGCAAACAAGGAATGCTTAAATCTTGAGCCTGCACCTGGTGTAATAACGTTCAAGTAAGAGAAACAAAATGCAAACAAGGAATGTTTAAGTGTGGAGCCTGCACCTGGTGTAATAAAATTCAAGTAAGAGAAACAAAATGCAAACAAGGAATGGTTAAGTGTGGAGCCTCCACCTTGTGTAATAAAATTCAAGTAAGAGAAACAAAATGCAAACAAGGAATGGTTAAGTATGGAACCTGCACCTGGTGTAATAAAATTCAAGTAAGAGAAACAAAATGCAAACAAGGAATGGTTAAGTGTGGAGCCTGCACCTGGTGTAATAAAATTCAAGCAAGAGAAACAAAATGCAAACATAGGCTGGTTAAGTACGGAGCCTGCACCTGGTGTAATAAAATTCAAGTAAGAGAAACAAAATGCACACAAGGAATGGTTAAGTGCAGAGCCTGCACCTGGTGTAATAAAATTCAAGTAAGAGAAACAAAATGCAAACAAGGAATGGTTAGTGTGGAGCCTGCACATGGTGTAATAAAATTCAAGTAAGAGAAACAAAATGCAAACAAGGAATTGTTAAGTGCGGAGCCTGCACCTGGTGTAATAAAATTCAAGTAAGATAAACAAAATGCAGACAAGGAATGGTTAAGTGTGGAGCCTGCACCTGTTGTAATAAAATTCAAGTAAGAGAAACAAAATGCAAACAAGGAACGGTTAAGTGTGGAGCCTGCACCTGGTGTAATAAAATTCAAGTAAGAGAAACAAAATGCAAACAAGGAACGGTTAAGTGTGGAGCCTGCACCTGGTGTAATAAAATTCAAGTAAGAGACACAAAATGCAAGCAAGGAATGGTTAAGTGTGGAGCCTGCACCTGGTGTAATAAAATTCAAGCAAGAGAAACAAAATGCAAACAAGGAATGGTTAAGTGTGGAGCCTGCACATGGTATAATAAAATTCAAGTAAGAGAATCAAAATGCAAACAAGGAATGGTTAAGTGTGGAGCCTGCACCTGGTGTAATAAAATTCAAGTAAGAGAAACAAAATCCAAACAAGGAATGGTTAAGTGTGGAGCCTGCACCTGGTGTAATAAAATTCAAGTAAGAGAAACAAAATGCAGACAAGGAATGGTTAAGTGGTGAGCCTGCACCTTGTGTAATAAAATTCAAGTAAGAGAAACAAAATGCAAACAAGAAATGGTTAAGTGTGAAGCCTGCACCTGGTGTAATAAAATTCAAGTAAGATAAACAAAATGCAAACAAGGAATGGTTAAGTGAGGAGCCTGCACATGGTGTAATAAAATTCAAGTAAGAGAAAAAAAATTCAGACAAGGAATGGTTAAGTGTGGAGCCTGCACCTGGTGTAATAAAATTCAAAAAAGATAAACAAAAATGCAGACAAGGAATGGTTAAATGTGGAGCCTGCACCTGGTGTAATAAAATTCAAGTAAGAGAAACAAAATACAAAAAAGGAATGGTTAAGTGTGGAGCCTGCACCTGGTGTAATAAAATTCAAGTGAGAGAAACAAAATGCAAACAAGTAACAGTTAAGTGCGGAGCCTGCACCTGGTGCAATAAAATTCAAGTAAGATAAACAAAATGCAAACAAAGAATGGATAAGTGTGGAGCCTGCACCTGGTGTAATAAAATTAAAGTAAGAGAAACAAAATGCACACAAGGAATGGTTAAGTGCGGAGCCTGCACCTGGTGTAATAAAATTCAAGTAAGAGAAACAAAATGCAAACAAGGAATGGTTAGTGTGGAGCCTGCACATGGTGTAATAAAATTCAACTAAGAGAAACAAAACGCAAACAAGGAATGGTTAAGTGTGGAGCCTGCACCTGGTGTAATACAATTCAAGTAAGAGAAACAAAATGCAAACAAGGAATGGTTAAGTGTGGAGCCTGCACCTTGTGAAATAAAATTCAAGTAAGAGAAACAAAATGCAAACAATGAGTGGTTAAGTGTGGAGCCTGCACCTGGTGTATTAAAATTCAAGTATGAGAAACAAAATGCAAACAAGGAATGGTTAAGTGTGGAGCCTGCACCTGGTATAATAAAATTCAAGTAAGAGAAACAAAATGCAAACAAGGAATGGTTAAGTGTGGAGCCTGCACCTGGTGTAATAAAATTCAAGTAAGAGAAACAAAATGCAAACAAGGAATGGTTAAGTGTGGAGCCTGCACCTGGTGTAATAAAATTCAAGTAACAGAAAAAAAATGCAAACAAGGAATGGTTAAGTGTGGAGCCTGCACCTGGTGTAATAAAATTCAAATCAGAGAAACAAAATGCAAACAAGTAATGGTTAAGTGCAGAGCCTGCACCTGTTGTAATAAAATTCACATAAGAGAAACAAAATGCAAACAAAGAATGTTTGTGTGTGGAGCCTGCACCTTATGTAATAAAATTCAAGTAAGAGAAACAAAATGCAAACAAGAAATGGTTAAGTGTGAAGCCTGCACCTGGTGTAATAAAATTCAAGTAAGAGAAACAAAATGCAAACAAGGAATGGTTAAGTGTGGAGCCTGCACATGGTGTAATAAAATTCAAGTAAGAGAAAAAAATTCAGACAAGGAATGGTTAAGTGTGGTGCCTGCACCTGGTGTAATAAAATTCAAATAAGATAAACAAAATGCAGACAAGGAATGGTTAAATGTGGAGCCTGCACCTGGTGTAATAAAATTCAAGTAAGAGAAACAAAATACAAAAAAGGAATGGTTAAGTGTGGAGCCTGCACCTGGTGTAATAAAATTCAAGTAAGAGAAACAAAATGCAAACAAGTAACAGTTAAGTGCGGAGCCTGCACCTGGTGCAATAAAATTCAAGTAAGATAAACAAAATGCAAACAAAGAATGGATAAGTGTGGAGCCTGCACCTGGTGTAATAAAATTCAAGTAAGAAACAAAATGCAAACATAGAATGGTTAAGTACGGAGTCTGCACCTGGTGTAATAAAATTAAAGTAAGAGAACAAAATGCACACAAGGAATGGTTAAGTGCGGAGCCTGCACCTGGTGTAATAAAATTCAAGTAAGAGAAACAAAATGCAAACAAGGAATGGTTAGTGTGGAGCCTGCACATGGTGTAATAAAATTCAACTAAGAGAAACAAAACGCAAACAAGGAATGGTTAAGTGTGGAGCCTGCACCTGGTGTAATACAATTCAAGTAAGAGAAACAAAATGCAAACAAGGAATGGTTAAGTGTGGAGCCTGCACCTTGTGAAATAAAATTCAAGTAAGAGAAACAAAATGCAAACAATGAGTGGTTAAGTGTGGAGCCTGCACCTGGTGTATTAAAATTCAAGTATGAGAAACAAAATGCAAACAAGGAATGGTTAAGTGTGGAGCCTGCACCTGGTATAATAAAATTCAAGTAAGAGAAACAAAATGCAAACAAGGAATGGTTAAGTGTGGAGCCTGCACCTGGTGTAATAAAATTCAAGTAAGAGAAACAAAATGCAAACAAGGAATGGTTAAGTGTGGAGCCTGCACCTGGTGTAATAAAATTCAAGTAACAGAAAAAAAATGCAAACAAGGAATGGTTAAGTGTGGAGCCTGCACCTGGTGTAATAAAATTCAAATCAGAGAAACAAAATGCAAACAAGTAATGGTTAAGTGCAGAGCCTGCACCTGTTGTAATAAAATTCACATAAGAGAAACAAAATGCAAACAAAGAATGTTTGTGTGTGGAGCCTGCACCTTATGTAATAAAATTCAAGTAAGAGAAACAAAATGCAAACAAGAAATGGTTAAGTGTGAAGCCTGCACCTGGTGTAATAAAATTCAAGTAAGAGAAACAAAATGCAAACAAGGAATGGTTAAGTGTGGAGCCTGCACATGGTGTAATAAAATTCAAGTAAGACAAAAAAAATTCAGACAAGGAATGGTTAAGTGTGGTGCCTGCACCTGGTGTAATAAAATTCAAATAAGATAAACAAAATGCAGACAAGGAATGGTTAAATGTGGAGCCTGCACCTGGTGTAATAAAATTCAAGTAAGAGAAACAAAATACAAAAAAGGAATGGTTAAGTGTGGAGCCTGCACCTGGTGTAATAAAATTCAAGTAAGAGAAACAAAATGCAAACAAGTAACAGTTAAGTGCGGAGCCTGCACCTGGTGCAATAAAATTCAAGTAAGATAAACAAAATGCAAACAAAGAATGGATAAGTGTGGAGCCTGCACCTGGTGTAATAAAATTCAAGTAAGAAACAAAATGCAAACATAGAATGGTTAAGTACGGAGTCTGCACCTGGTGTAATAAAATTAAAGTAAGAGAACAAAATGCACACAAGGAATGGTTAAGTGCGGAGCCTGCACCTGGTGTAATAAAATTCAAGTAAGAGAAACAAAATGCAAACAAGGAATGGTTAGTGTGGAGCCTGCACATGGTGTAATAAAATTCAAGTAAGAGAAACAAAACGCAAACAAGGAATGATTAAGTGTGGAGCCTGCACCTGGTGTAATACAATTCAAGTAAGAGAAACAAAATGCAAACAAGGAATGGTTAAGTGTGGAGCCTGCACCTTGTGAAATAAAATTCAAGTAAGAGAAACAAAATGCAAACAATGAGTGGTTAAGTGTGGAGCCTGCACCTGGTGTATTAAAATTCAAGTATGAGAAACAAAATGCAAACAAGGAATGGTTAAGTGTGGAGCCTGCACCTGGTGTAATAAAATTCAAGTAAGAGAAACAAAATGCAAACAAGGAATGGTTAAGTGTGGAGCCTGCACCTGGTGTAATAAAATTCAAGTAAGAGAAACAAAATGCAAACAAGGAATGGTTAAGTGTGGAGCCTGCACCTGATGTAATAAAATTCAAGTAACAGAAACAAAATGCAAACAAGGAATGGTTAAGTGTGGAGCCTGCACCTGGTGTAATAAAATTCAAATCAGAGAAACAAAATGCAAACAAGTAATGGTTAAGTGCAGAGCCTGCACCTGTTGTAATAAAATTCACATAAGAGAAACAAAATGCAAACAAGGAATGGTTGTGTGTGGAGCCTGCACCTATTGTAATAAAATTCAAGTAAGAGAAACAAAATGCAAACAAGGAATGGTTAAGTGTGGAGCCTGCACTTGGTGTAATAAAATTCAAGAGAAACAAAATGCAAACAAGGAATGGTTAAGTGTGGAGCCTGCACCTGGTTTAATAAACTTCAAGTAAGAGAAACAAAATGCAAACAAGGAATGGTTAAGTGTGGAGCCTGCACATGGTGTAATAAAATTCAAGTAAGAGAAACAAAATGCAAACAAGGAATGCTTAAATCTTGAGCCTGCACCTGGTGTAATAAAGTTCAAGTAAGAGAAACAAAATGCAAACAAGGAATGTTTAAGTGTGGAGCCTGCACCTGGTGTAATAAAATTCAAGTAAGAGAAACAAAATGCAAACAAGGAATGGTTAAGTGTGGAGCCTCCACCTTGTGTAATAAAATTCAAGTAAGAGAAACAAAATGCAAACAAGGAATGGTTAAGTGTGGAACCTGCACCTGGTGTAATAAAATTCAAGTAAGAGAAACAAAATGCAAACAAGGAATGGTTAAATGTGGAGCCTGCACCTGCTGTAATAAAATTCAAGTGTCAAACAGCTTTACCGTTAGGAATAACACACATTATCTTAGGAACAGATATATTTGCACTTCAAAACAGTGGTATATCTGGCCTCATGTAAATCCTTCCCATGTTTCTATATGGGAAAGACAGAGACAAGGTTCTCGCAGAGAATATATGAGCACGAGTATGCCATTAAAAAACATAACACAAATAGTGCCTTAGCAAAGCATATCACCAACAATGAAGGGCAGGTTTTCCATTACATGGCTATAGATCATGTCATTATTGATGACAATAAACCATGGGCACTGATGTTAGAAATCATAGGTTCATACTAGGCTATCTGCCCTGGGGTAATTATAAGCCTAGCCCACTTCTGTATGGCTTACGCCACCCCTTGATTTGAGTATACTGTGCCCTTTTTAAGGTTTAGTTTACTGTGCTTCTGTCTAATAGTGACACAGGAGTAATCCCTGGAACAAACCTACGATCCCCCATCCACCTATCGAGATTCTTCTTGAAGAGATTCAGTGAGGTGCTCTGCCTCACATGAACTGGAATTCTATTCCAGAGCGAAGGGAGCCTCTGGGTTATGAACCTGTCCCTCCAGCAAGTTCTGTTTATTTCTGTGCTGAGGTTCAAGTCCCTCGAGCATGTGGCTCTAAGAGATTTAGATTTACTGAGGTGGAGCATGTCCATTAATTCTGGATTTGACATAGCTTTGCATGTCAGGCATAGATCGCCTTGAAGTAGGCAGTATGCAACTAAGGAGAGCTGGAGTCTTTTTAACCGAGCAGCATATGGCATCTGTTTGAGACCCTTGATCCTCTTGGTGAGATACTTTTGGGGTCTTTCTAATTGCTGCAGGTGTCGGGTAAGGTACATCCCAAAAGGGGCATTGTATTCTATGATGGGCATGATGAGGGATGAATAAAGGGGCACGATTACCTCTCGTGATCTAGATGTGAAACCCTTCGTGATGAGCTGGGCTATGTAGAAGGTCTTTCTAACCACTTTGGCAATGTGGTTTTCAAAGGAGAGATTGCTATCAACTTGGGTCCCCAGGTCCCTAATAACTTTCTCTGTACTTAATGGGTTTCCGCCTATGTGGTAATTTGTGGGCACATTGTTTTTGCCAAAGGGTATGACTATACATTTTTTGGCATTTAGCTTTAAACCATGGTGCTGGCACCAGTTATCTGTCTCTGTGAGACTTTTTTGAAGGATGTTTGTGTCAGCTGGAGAGTCGATTATGGCGCCCAGTTTGCAGTCGTCTGCGAACTTGGTGAGCCATAGTCCTCCCACATTTTCCTGTACCTCGGAAAAGCATATACCGAACAAGAGTGGTCCCAGGACAGAACCCTGTGGGACACCACTTGTGACCGGTTTTGAGTCTGACATGGCTCCAGCAACTCTCACTCTGTGGGTTCTGTCTTTGAGCCAGTTTGCGACCCATCTTGTGACATAGGGGTTTATATTTAAGCTGGATAGCTTATCTATGATGCCCGAGTGGGGTATTGTGTCACATGCCTTTGCAAGGTCCAGATAGGCTGTGTGGACTACCTTCCCTTCATCTATGGCTTTGGTGACTGTTTCGAAGAAGTCATCCAGGTTCAAAAGGCAGGATCTGCCCTTGACAAAGCCGAAATGGGTAGGATCTAGTGTCTGTAGGTCCCCAATGTCTTTGTTTATGAGCTCCATGATGATCCTCTCCATAGCCTTGCAGACTAAGCTAGTCAGGCTTATGGGGCAATAGTTTCCATGGTCCGTAGAGGCTCCACCTTTGTGGAATGGGACCACTGTTGCTGTACGCCATTCTGTGGGCACATATCCTGTAGTGAGGCTGAGATTGTATAGCTGTTTTATTTGAGGGATTAGTTCCTCTTGGAGTTCATGTAGGACACAACCTGGGATGCCATCTGGTCCCATGGAAGCAGTGTTTTTTGCTTTGGAGAGGGCAGCCTTCACCTGAGCATCAGAGATGTTTGGGAGCAGCCCTCTGCCAGGATAGATACTTGCTTTTTTGGGGGGGAGGGGGTGGAGAAGTTTGCAATGAACCTGTCTGCCAGGATATTGGCGATGTCTGTGGGTTCAGTGTATTTTTTGTCATTTAGAATCATCTCAGAACAAGTCTGGGAGTTGCATCCCAGGTTCCTAACATAACTGAAAAAAGCCTTATGATTGTCTTTGGTGTCCTGTGCAATTTTTCTCTCGAAGCTGGCCTTGGAGGATTTTATGAGGGATCGTAATTTTTTGCTAGTACTGATCAGAGATGCCTTCCCTATTAGGGATTTTGCTCTATCATGTAGTAGCTTCCTCGTTCTGTTGTACAGTTTATTTATGGCAGGGGTCCACCAGACTGGACGCCTGCCTTTGGATGATTGGGTCTTGGTTTTGTTTGGGATAGCATGATCTATGCATTCCTGGAGATGTCCGTAGAATGTGTTTTTATAGGATTCTGCAGTTTGGGCCGTAGTTTCCACTGGCCCTGGGGCCTTGAAGGATTCCGCTTCGGTTTTGAGAAGTTTGCTTTTGAGAAGTTTTTCACTGTGGTTTTCTGGGCTGGGGGTGGGGTCGGGATGTAGACATCCAGTGAAATTAATTTATGGTCTGATCTTACCAGTGAAGGATATACTTCTGGTGTGGAGCATAGAGTCCCCATGTTGGTAATGATCAGGTCTAGTATGTTGTCCCCTCTTGTGGGAGTGGTGACTATTTGTTCCATAGCATTTGAGTTTATAATTTCCAGGAAATGGAGGCCATTTTTTGCTTGGGCTAAAGGGAAGTCTCTCTGTTGATCAGTGGCAGCTTTGGGCTAAGGTGCTGGGGCTTGAGTAGTGCTCCCAATCAATGTTTAGGTAGTTGAAATCGCCCAATATAATGGTGTTCGGAGAGATCTTCATGTTCTCCAATGTTTTCAGGAAAGCCGAGTGGGATTCCTGACTTTGAGAGGGTGGTCTGTAGGATGCTATAAACTGAAAAGCAGTCTTGCCCACTGTTAGTTGCACATGGATGGTCTCCAATACTTCGTGTAATGCCACTGACCTGGAGGTGTGGATATCCTTGATAAATATGGAAACTCCCTCTCCTTTTGTGGTTCGGTCTGGGTTTTGGGGCCGAAAAGCATGATATGAGGTATAGCCTGGTAGTGCTGGGGTGCTGTCTGGAGCCTTGAACCAGGTTTCTGTCACTGCACAGATATCGATGTTCTCCATACTGAGGAGAGCTTCGAGTGTGTGCATCTTGAGGTTAAGACTTCTGGCGTTAAGCAGCATTACCCTTAGTTTCTTGTTCCTTGTGCTGTCTATGGGGGTGGGTTTGACTTTTGAGCCTTGCCTAAAAAAGGCACTATGGGGGTGGCAAGAGCCTTTGCCAATATCCGAAAGCCCAGTGGTGACAGGCGCAAGCCATCCCTAGCGAAGCAACATGGCTTGTCGAGCATGTCATCCCAGGCTGACAGACACTGGATCCCCTTTGAATGACACCAAAATTTTAGCCAATTGTTAAAATCGATCATTTTGTCTTTGTACTGTGGCATCATTCTAGGTGATGGTAAGATGCTGCTCAAGGTCAGGGTCATACCAGCCTGGGCTACATGATCAGAGAGCTCCTCTATGTCTCTTTTCATGTAGTCCAGGGAGGTACATCTCAGGTCATTCACACCAGCATATACAATGACTGAATCATATTTGTATTTGCTTTGGAGTGACCTGAGTGCTTGCGTTATGTGGCAGATCCTAGCACCCAACAGGCAGCTCACCGTGACCTTCTCTTTATTCAGCCTGGTGAGCGGGACGTCAGTGTGTCTGACAATAGAGTCACCTATTACAAGAGTATCAGGTGTGTTATTCAGCCTTAAGGGCTGTGGCTGCTTGGCACACTGACTTTGTGGGCTATGTGTTGTGCGTGTTTTGTTTAGAGGTAGCGTTTGCTTGGATGTCTGCTTTGGAGGTCTCTGTTGCTTAGGTAGATGTTTATTTAGAGCCTCTGAGTATGTTTTTGTGTATTTATGTGTTTGGTTCGCTGATGTGGTGGGACTATGTGATACTGGAATTCAGGAGCGGCCTTAGGTCAACTGGTACCCTAGGCAAAAGGATTCCTCGGCACCCCCCCCTCCAGCACCACATGGTGCCCTCATTCTAGTCTACCTACACCAAATAAATACTGGAAAAGCGCCCCTGCTAGAGTGGCGCCCTAGGCGGCCGCCTAGTTGGCCTATGCCTAAGGCCGGCTATGCTGGAATTGTGTTGTGTGAGGTTACCTTCTCCTCCTGACTGGTTACACCAGTTTTGAGATGAGAGAGCTCAGCCTCCAGTTTGGCTAAATAGTTGCATATCTCACATATACTTGAACCTGTTTGGAGGAGGAGAGGGTTGTCTGTGTACATGAGACAGTTGTAACATTGCCTCAAAATTCCCAGATTCACCAGTTGGACTGGAGAGGAAACCATTGACTGACCTTTAGACATGCTAGAGTAATATAGGGAACCTGAATTTAAGATGGACCAATAGAGGACAGGGTAATCATAGAGAGTATAAGAGTAAGTAGTGCTTATGGTTTAATAGTGCTAACTTGTAGGATTACTTAATTGGACCAGTGAAGGGCCTTAGAATGAGAATAGGTTCATAGGTTCATAGGTTCATACTAGGCTATCTGCCCTAGGGCATTTATAAGCCTAGCCAGAGTGTGTGTGGCTTTCACCACCCCTTAGTATGAGAATACTATACCCATTAGTTTGCTGTGCCTCTGTCCAGCAGTGATACAGAGATGATTCCCGGGGTAAACCTACGATCTCCCATCCACTCGTCAAGATTTCTCTTGAACAGAGTCAGTGAGGGGCTCTGCCTCACATGGACTGGGATTCTGTTCCATAGTGTAGGGAGTCTCTGGGTGATGAATCTGTCCCTCCAGCATGTCCTATTTATATCCGTGTTGAGGTTTAAGTCTCTTGCTCTCGTGGCTCTGGTGGATTTGGATTTTTTGAGGTGGAGCATGTCCATTAATTCCGGGTTGGACATGGCCTTGTATGTCAGGCACAGATCACCTCTGAGCAGACGGTATGCGACTGAATAGAGCTGGAGTTTCTTCAGTCGGGCATCGTATGACATATGTTTGAGCCCCTTTATCCTTTTGGTGAGGAACTTTTAGGGTCTTTCCAACTGCTGCAGGTGTCGGGTAAGGTACATTCCGAATGGGGCGTATGGTGTTTAAATTGAGAGATAGAGCAGTTCTAAGGGGAAAAAGTGAAGAGCAGACTTTGTGGAGCCAGGAATAGTTTAAACACAATTAGGCGGCGCTGACCGCTGTTGCGCTATGCACAAAAACGCGCAAAAGAGGGTTTTAAGAGAGGAAGATGAAGGAGTTTGGAATTGACCCAAAATGGCCAATAAAACTACAGTTTCAAGTCAGTAACCACTCCAACAGGGGTAGGCAGGCTGCTCAATGTTTTTCACTGCCACTGATCAACAGAGAGACTTCCCTTTAGCCCAAGCAAAAAATGGCCTCCAAGAAACTTACAAACAGTTCAAGAGCAACAAGCCTGTAACTGAACTTTTTTAAATCTCACAAAAGTGAACTTAAATGGCAGATTCGCCTACAGGCTGACAGCTGGCCAGGTATAGATGAGAGAAGCTCCATCTCCCCCATTTTGACATTAAAAGCACTGGAAAGGAAAAAAGTCCAAGTGAACACATAGTAATGGGGATATACATATACATATTAAAAATACACGGGTTGCAAATAGATCATACAAAAGTGTAAGCAATAATTAGCAGAAAGTTAAAAATATATTTTGCTTATACAGCTTGTTTTAAAGAGAAATTTAATTATGCATTAGTGCGTGCAACATTTTAGAAACTCATTGTGTCTGTTTTTTTAATGTTAAGCAAGAGTATAGATTCATTGTGTGGTGGTTCCCTTACAGCACTAGATTAGTTAATGTGTGAGTTATTTCAAATTCAGCATCAATGTGTGGCAAACACTGAGAATGGATTGTAAAGCATAAAGGAAGTGATATTTGTGAACTTTGTTTGTCTGATGAAGTTTTACACATTGTGAAACAAAAAGTGCTAACCAGTTTTTATTGTTTTATGTATTAAAGTGGTGCTTGTACCTTTTGAGTACTTGTATAAAGTCTACAGTCATTCTTTAAGCTGTTTTTACATTCATTGATTGCCGTTGGAGTTTTCCAAGATAAACTGGTTAGAGCTCTGGAGAGCTTGACTGGGAATATAGAAGGAGATGAGGGATGAGATGGTGGCAGGAGGTAAATTTGTTAATAATGGAGTGAGTAAGGAGCAGTTAAGCTTGGAGTAGCTGGTGTGGATGTTCAAGCCTGTTTAGGGATTTGAGAGAAGGGCAATGGTGAGAGTTGTAGGGCTGATTTGCAGCAAACCTAATGACTTTATTATATGAAAGTTTGAGTTTAGACTTTAGAGAAGACTGTAGCTTGGTTAAGATATGAGAGGCATAAAGTAGACTGGGAAGTAGTTTGACATAGGCAAGGGAAAGTCTGGAGTCCTTAGAGAGGAATTGTTTGTTTCTATAGAGCCAGCCTAGTTTTCTTTTTTATGTCATTTTGAACATGTAGATTGAATTGTAGTTGATCATCAGTGATAATACCCAGGAGCTTGGTGTGTTCTCCTACATCTATAACAGTGTTGTTAAGGGATGTGATAGTGAATGAAGATTTATGATGAGACAGAGAGAGATTTTGGGAGAATTAAGAGAAGTTTGTTTTTCCTCTTGGGGATTGGGTACAAGTTGATTGTCAGATAGCCACCTTTCGATGGAGTTTTGGGTTAAATTGCGGTGGTGTGAAAGGTTATCAGATGTGCAGATGATATGAGAGAGGACTGAGAACAGGAAGTGTGAAAACAGTTAGTGAGGATGTTGAATAGCAGCAGCCAAAGAATGGAACCTTATGGTACTTAAGTATTAACAGGGAGGAAGCGTTTGAAGGAAGGGAGCCAGTTAATGGACTGCTCTTTGTTGGTTAGGTAGCTAGAGAACCATTTGAGTGTTGGGATGGAGAGACCAAGATCAGACATTTTAGCGAAAAACTTGGCATGAGAGACAGTGTCAAAGGCTTTGTTGAGGTCCTGGAATAGACATGGATAGTAGTTTATTGCTGTCTCTTGCTTGAGAGGTAGTATGAGTGAAGGAGATTAGAGCAGTAGTTGTATTATGACTAGGGTGGAAGCCATGTTGGGTAAGAACGAGTAGATTTTCTTGTAGAAGATATTCAAGGAGCTGTTTGTGTATACATTTTTCATTTTATAGAAGGGATAGAATGGCTATGGGCCTGTAGTTTGAGTGATCAGTGGAGTGTCCTCCTTTGGGAATTGGTAAAGTGTAGAACTGTTTCCAGATAGAGGGAACTGTAAAATCTTGGATACATCTGTTGATAATAACAGAGACAGGGTAGGCTATTGAGCTAGCAGATAGTTTTAGAAATACAAGTAGTAGATTTTCTGCTGAGGGAGAGCAGGGCTTTAGTTTGTTTAGGAGTGATTTTATGTAGGCAGTGGGGACAGGTTTGAGTGTAAAGGTAGGTGTATGCTCTAAGGGAGAGAGAGGAATAGAGAGATTGGAAGCATGACTATTCTGGGTTAGTTTGTTAATAGTGTCAATGAAATAGGAGATGAGTATAGTGTAAGGTTTCCAGGGGAGAGGTTTTAGGGCAGGGATAAGGTATACTGAGACAACCTGGGTAAAGAATCTTGTTAATATTGTTCTAGAACTTCTTAGGATTGTTGTGATAGTATGTTTGAGGCTTTATTATTGACTTGTTTTTTAGTGAGGTTGTGGAGTTCTTTATAAGTTTGAAGGTTAGGGGATTTTGTTTTTAGCCAGTTCTTCCATGCGTTATCCCTCTTGTGCATTAGGGAGTAAATATTTGAATGCTGGTGGGAAGGTGGTAACCTGTAGAATCAGGCAGTTTTGGGGTTGTGGCACAAGTCTGAATGAGATACTAAGATCCAGTCCAGGATAGAGTTGGAGTTGGTTGATTTGCTGTAGTGGGTAGAGGTTGAAGTTAGTTGCGTGAAGCCATGTAGACTTATATTAGAGGTAGAGGGATATGAGGTCAAGGTTTGCCATACGATGATGACATTCCCCAGAATTATTGTTTCATAACATATGTATTGAGTGATCCAGGAAAGAAAATGTTTAGAAATGGGTATCTTATTACCTATATATAGCAGCGATCATAAGGTTTTTGTGGTTGTTAAGTTTTCAGCAGACTATTAAGAGATCAGCAGGGTAAAAGATGGGAAATGAGATGAACAAAGGGGACAGTTTAAGCTGATCAGAATATATTATAGCCACACCACATCCTTTTTTATGAACCCTGTCAGAGCGGAACATATTGTACCCAGGGAGAAGTCTTTCATTGTCAGTGATGTGGGTTTTAAGCCAAGTTTCGGTGAGAATTATTATGTCAGGTGAGTGGTTGGTAATTCATGAGTGAAATTCACTGACTTTATTGAGAATGCCATGAATACTCAAAGAGTTTATGGTTAAGCACATGGTAGAAGACTTGGAATGAGAGGCAAATGGGGGAGTGGGGAAGATGTCATGAAACGGAGAGGAGTGGGGGCCAGGGTCAGGGTGAATATCTCCAGATAAGAATATACTTTTGGTGATGCATAGCTGTGTAGGTATCTCAGAACTACTGGTGTAGTATTTAGGCTTAGTTCTGAGAGGGTGTGGGGGATGACTAATTTGATCTTGGGTTCAGTAGATTGGGTGCTATAGAGATAGTGTAGGGTTTTTCAAGTTGCATAGTGGGTGGATAACAGCAGTAGGTAAGTTTATGGGAGAGTATTCAGTTTGATAAGAGGAATGGTGAGAGAGTAGAAGGAGAGGAGGAGGAAGGAGGACATAGATGAGAAACGTGCTTAAGGAGGGTGGGAAAGTAGGGAGTGGTAGAAGTTAGAGGGGAAATTAAGCAGGCAAGAAAGGTGGGTAGCTGTGTGGTGGAAGAGTAATTTTGGGTGTAAAAGTAGGGGAGAAGATGGAATTTGCTGCTGGGAGAACTAAGGAGAGGATAAGTATGGGAAATGGTGAATAGAATGTACGTAGTTTAGAGTGAGGGTGTGTAGTAGTGGGGAAGGTGTGAGGGGAGCTAGAATAGAATGTCTGAATGAATGTCTGAATAACTTTGAATAAAATGCTATTTTAATATCTTTGTAAGCTTGTTTGTATTCTAGAAATAGAAAGTTGCACCTTTCTTAGGCTCTGACTATGTAGACCTGCTTTGGTTATAAGCCTTTAACTTTGTTAAATGTTAGCTATGGGATAATCACCTGTTACTAAATGCCCAAAAAACTAAATAACTTTCTTGAAAAAAGAACTTTACAATTTCTTCCTTAAATAATACCATGATAGAAGTTACCCCACATACAAAATTACTTGGTACAACAATCGACAACTGTCTTGAATTCGATTTACATATCTACAACAGCATCAAGAAAACTCATCAGAAACTAGCTACCATATATAGAGTATAGAAATTACTTACAGACTCTGGCAAGGTGACTCTAGCCACCAATTGCCTCTTACCCTCTCTCCAATATGGAGCCCATATCAAGACCAACCTACAAGCCCAGTTTAGTTGTTGAACAGTGCTATAACAGATTTGCTTGCAAAAATCCTTACTAGACTCACCACTGTTTATCATAAAAATGTTTTGGTTCAAGCTTCCATACCACCTATTTAATACTCAGCTCAGCTTAACCCATAAAATCATTTATACCCCATCTGCCTACCCAGCAATTAGATCCTTTCTCCAATATTATATTCCAAATGATCCAAACTGCTTACTATCTATAAACCACAAAGGGTTGCTGGGGTCAGTTTCTACTCCAATAGCTAGAACTTGTAGTAGAAATCCTATATCAATCAGGTCTATCATACACCTTCATATTTTCAAACCATTACTAAAATACTTACTCTCTTTCTTCTGGGTATGTCCCTGCTCCTCATCTGGGACATAGCTGTCTAATTCCCTTCATCACCTTCTTATACCTCCCTTTAAAACACTAAATCACTTAACCTGCTTATCCCCTTCTAATACCTCACTTTATTGTACTTCTTAAACTACTATACCTGCTTCTAATTAGCACAACCAAATTCCCATTCCATCACTACTTCTCTGTGAACACTCAAACTTGCTTATCTTTTCTAACGCCTCACTCATTTCTATTTTGTAAATTATTCCTATCTTATATACCACTCTTCTATCTCTAAAGTCTCAGTGCAAGGCCTGTAAATTTAATGTTTGTGAATATCAATACAGATTTTATTGTACTATTATGTTATATATTCACTGAAACTGCATTATAAAATTTGTTATTGTAAATATTGATTGCATTAGATATGATACCTTGGAGCATTCCTCCCTGGGCCTCTGCTGAAAAAGGGCACATGTGCCTGGTCAAACTTTCCTGGCAAACAAATGTCAGTAAATAAATAAATAAATAAAATGTTACTTTGGGCCTAAAAAGAGATAGTAAGGGCGCCAAAGCATATCATTTATATTCAAGACATCTGACTGTCTGTCTTCCTTATTTTCATTTTATTCCACAAGGTTGTACTGTTTGCATATTTATTTTAAAAATAAATGATTTAACTTATTTATTTCAGGTAAAGAATTTTATTATTTAATTTTGAATGCTTGTGACCGATGTTTTAATTATTAGCTTATGTTTTTGCACATTTTACTGGGATCTATAACTGTATGGTGTCCACCTTATGAAGTGTGCTTACTCAGAGTTATTTGCTGTCAATAGAATACTTAAAGTTTTGCTTATTTTAAGACTAAACAATCAGATGTTCTCTTATTTTGTTAGTTTTGACTAACCCCTGGCAGCTTGCTGTAACCTGAGAAGGGAGGGCACTGGTGTTGGAAAGTTAAAGTTTACGTTCCATTCTCCAAAATATTTTGTGAGTTTGTAAGAAAAATAATTTTAGTCTTTTTTCATTAATGTAAAGTTGCAGTGAAAGACACTGGACTGTCTCTGAAGTGGGTAAAATTCTGGCAGGCCAGTGTCTATAATTCTGACCTGCAGCTGTACAGTTTGAAACTCATTGAGGTGTGGCAGGTCCTGGCTATTAACCAACTGAACAGTTTATGTTTATGGTGTACCCGCAGAAACAGCTGGCATTTATTTTGACTGAAACCAGCTGCGGGTTCAAATCCCACATTGCTTATTTTAATAGTACAGAAATGTTGAGAGCAGTACTGCAGTAGTAAAATCGATAGGCCTTGTCCATCAGAATGCTATTAATCTACTTGATACTGATATATGCTATACCAGGTTGATTTATTTAAGAATTTGCTTGGATTTTTAAATGCATTTTGGCACATGGATTTTGACCTCCAAGCTGCCAATGAGAATACCCTTCTTAATATTTAGCTTGATGAAAAACTTACCAAACTTTCACATGGTCAAGTCACCTCTCAATGGGATATTTCCACATGTACAAGAATTATGCAAGGGATTTACTGAATGTGATTTTTCCATTTCCTCTGAGATGATGGTGGCCTAAATATTCATGTTGCTTTTATTATGGTTAAATCACTATGTAAAAAAGCAAGCTTCTCCCACTGTTCTTTATATTACTATTTCCTGACCTATCCAGGTAGTTGCATGCTAAGAGGACAATGTCTTAAAGTTTTTTGACATAGTCTGTAAAAACAATGTGACCAAGTGACCAATAGTAAAGATTGTTTAGAGCTCTTACTAGTTTTTAATGCTTTGTTTTCAGAAAGTTTAGCAACCATCAGATTGTTTAAGAATACTGACGTGTACGCCCATACTGACCACCATTTCTCAGAAAAAAACAGCTGTCACTCTGCACATTCTTAACACAGACTATATGTCATACTTTTTTGAATGTGCTATAAACATTGAATCACACTGAATAACATAAACCTTGTACTGGTCCTTTTAAAGGCACTTCAAAAAGGGACAAAAGCCTTACTTATAAAAAACAATACAACACTGAAAAGCAACTGTTGCATGCTCTGACTCCATCTCAGAAACCAGGTCCCTCTGTGTCCATGTTCCTTCTTGTCTTTAATGTCAAAGACTGGTAACTCAACCGTGAAAGGATATGTGACTTCAAGCAATAACCAAAAACTCTCTCCTTAATGTCGCTCGAAAAAACAGATGAAAAGTGTGTTTAAATATATGCCAATATCTTAAGAGGAGGTCAAACACCACAACAGGAGGCAGCCGGCCAAAGGATAATTCAAATAAAATGTATTAATCTTTGTATTGAATGCTTTTGTTCCTATGGATAATGGAAATCAAGGTTGGAATTTAAAGAACTTTTATGGCAACTTAAGTTAAATGCCATCAATCTAAATTGTAATTCAGTATTTTGAATTTTCAGTATTTTTTACTTTCAAGATTTTGGCTTCAGTATTTTGAATTTCAAGATTATGAGCTTTCAAGATTCAGAAGCGGAGTCGTGTTGACTTAGTCTGTAGGTGTGAATCACATGCAATGCTAATGTGGCTGCCATTAACTTTATAAAGTTCCCTCTTTCTAACAGGATCTTAACCTCCCCTCACCTTTGTCCAAATTGTCATTGACTTTTCCTCATAGATTTGAAAGTTTCTTCAGCATGCATATTCAGATTATGTCTCCTATCTACCTTTAAGTACACTACTGTTCCAAACCTCTCTGTTCCAATCCTGCTACTTACTGTTTTACAATCTCACAGTCGTGTTGACAGTGTTTTCCTTCTTTTGTGCAGTAGACCCAAGTTAAACCACACCTTCTGAAAAATCCTCATTACTACCTCCAGGGAAAATCTAGAATCTCTCCCTCATGAGAACACAATCATTGTTAATAGTAACAGATATATC
This sequence comes from Protopterus annectens, assembly GCF_019279795.1. Taxonomy (NCBI): domain Eukaryota; kingdom Metazoa; phylum Chordata; order Ceratodontiformes; family Protopteridae; genus Protopterus; species Protopterus annectens. Next base: position 1,486,326,743 of record NC_056743.1, on the reverse strand, counting down.
TTCCTTGTCCCTGAGTTATGTTTTTCTCTGCCAATTCCTCTATTACTAGGATGGACAAGCTTGAAAATATTAAACATTCTCGCTTTCCTTCTTCTCGCAGGCATACAACGTGAAACCTGTCTAGTGAACAACCTGCAGCTGATGGTCTAATTTTCTTTTAGAACCCTCTTCTAAATAATACTTGCCTTAGGAGTGGCCATCTAATTTTGTCTGAAGTACTTCATCCTTTCTTTCCTGCTGTTCTACCCACTTCATGAAATCAACTACCACCCTTGATTTTTGTATTTCTTAACTTCCTTTTGCATCTCCCCATCTTTGGTCTTTATCAATAATATCAGACAAGCATTCCATATGTTTACCATGTTTTAATATCCACAATGATTATTAACATGAGATAATAATGACTAGAATCTGTAGACCTCATTTTGGTAGTAATGCTTTCCTATCTTTGCTTGTAGATGTAAAAATAGCAAGATGTGTTTGCATCTTATGGTATTATTTCATTAATACTGCAGACAAATTATCAACTTCCACGTGGAAAAAATGCAAGCCCTGCAAAGTACCATTCTTCATGGAATATATCACCATTTGTGCTTCTACCTTCTCAATATTCCTCTGTAGCCTTCCCATGCCTTAGACTCTTAAGCTTCATTCCTTCCCTACTTCATCCTGATTCCATCCCTCAAATTTTCTAAATTTACCTTATTGGAAAGCTGTAAATAAAGTTTCCTGGCAACTATATGCATTTCAGAATCAATTGTTTTGAGCCTTTCCTGAGATCTACTTCTTTAAAAATCTTGTACTGTATGTTCACTCTGAATTCCTGAACCAAACAGTTTTTCCTTTATCTCACTCTGTAATACCAAAACCAAGTCCAATACATGATTCTAGCATCCAAATTTGATATTACTTTACTGCTAATGTCCTCTTGTAAGGACATTCCCGTAACCATGATTTCTCTCCATCCTGACTTTATGCTCCTATTTCTGTTTTACACATCCAGGAACTGTCCCTCTAATTTATTTAATTTCTTTACCTTCTCATCTTCTTGTCCTTTATCTGCTCCTCTGTTCATGATTTTCTAATTGCTGTCTTAATCTCATCTTGCTAATAATCTCTAACACTGATGTCTATTATGTTTGGCCATGTGTAACTTCTCAGCATAACCTTTGCCTCATTGCATCTCCATTTATAACTTGTCCTTCTCCAACCAGTTTCATCTTTCCTGTTTCCTAACCTCCAGTCTGAAATATCTGATGCATAATCAAAAACTTCTGTATCCAAAAGTGAAATTTTCCTGGATACCCCCTTGTCAAAGTCTCTTGATAAAAACGTCTCCATCTTACTAGACTGTATGAACCTGTTCCTTGCAAAGGTAAACTTGCTTTTACTTGTGCGTTCTTTTGCTCTCATGCCACATCTTCCATTTTCTGACAAAAACATTCCCCATTTACAACTGAATTTGCTTCTATAAAATGCTTATACTCCTCCCGTTCCATGAGAACAAAAACATCTCATTTTATTTATTTATGTTATTTTTTTAGTTTACAATTTGATAACTAGGTAAGTGAGCTGGTCTGCTGACCCTTTTCAGACACAACTCAAGTGCAATTGTACAAATAGGTAAACAAATCTATTTATATATAGTATAGTGATAATTATTCAGATTACATAATGGTTGACAGACCAAAATTACAAACCGTGATGCGAGTGTTATTTGAAAAACAATAAAGTAAAAATATATATGGCAAAGGCTGTTTACACAGTATTACAGATGAAGCTTTACAATGTGACATAATTTCCTTATTTACAATATACAGAAAGATTAATAGTGCAGATATACATGCATTGAAATAAAATCTAAGCATTTATTCAGTGTCTCCAAAGCATATACATTTAAATTAATTATGCAAATGAGGCTTAAGATCATTCTTAAGGGATGCCAAAGTGGAGTTATTTTTTTATCTTATTGGGCATTTGGTATTTTATTGCAGTTCCTAACCTGGAGAAGGGGTTTTGCCCGTTGCAAGTTTGAATCTAATATAACTAATGTGAGTGTGTTTTCTTGGCTGCATCTAAAGGGCTAACTTTGTTCCCTTTGAGGGCAAAAGACCAAGTGAGAGAAACTTAAAAAGCAGAGAAGTTAATAGGCAGATGGCTCTGTTCATCAGGTGTAGACAATTTGGTTTGTCTTAAGAGTATACAGTGGTGGCAGTTCATATCTGCCAGATAGGTAAATATAATATTTTATTCTCTACTACTTGGATTTCCGGGTATTATGTAAAGAGTGCAGGATTGTAAGCAGAAGGGCATATTCTAGCTTAGGTATTAATACACTTTTGGCTAAGGCCATGCTTGCTGCTTGGGAGAGGTGATTCCTGAGTCTATAACAGTGCTGTAATTCTGATAGGACTGTGGAGGTATTATTTCCATGTGTACCATTCCCATTAGCTGCTTCAAAATCTCCCAATAAAAATTCTCATCATTCCTGGTTGGACCATATCTGATGGTAATTCTCCACCAAATCCTTCTTATTCTACCTGTCCAGCTGAACCATATTCCCTTTCCACACGTTTTGGTATGCTATATTACTCTTTACTCCTTGCATGTTGTATATGATTGTAACTAATCTCTGTTGCAATTCTGTGGCCAATTTCTAACTCTTGAAAATCAAAACATCATAATATTCCTTACTTTTATCTTTGTTTCTTGGAGCAGAGCAATGGCTACTTCCTCTTTAATAACTTTATACTTCCATTGACTTGGATAAAAGCGTGTTAAACATTGCACATTACTAACTCGGCTCCTCATCTCCTACCACATCACTTTTCTTCCCTCCTTTCTATTTGCACGTCTTATCTATGATTCCTTGTTTGCTCTGCTTTCCCATCTGCTCCTTAAGAATGCCATCCAATCTGGGTCCTAGGACTCTTTGACTCAGTGGTTCTTAGCCTATGCCAATCCCATCTACCCCATTACTCCTACTGTCCTCAAGAAGGACTGTAGCAGGTTTTGTCCATCACCAAGATCTCCACCTCCAAGGTTGAATGTCAATGCAATTTTATTAAGTTATTCTGTCTCTTTCATCATTGCCATAAATAAGCTCTACACTAAGATTATACTGTGTCTGTTTGCTGAATTTGTTGACAATGTCTCCATCGTACTTCTTAAATAAAACTCGTTCTTTTCTTGTATAATTTTAAACTGCGTTTATTAAGCATTTTAAAGAATCATCACAATGTAACAAGCTGCAACAGACCGTAACATCAACAATAACAACAATCCTATTTGTTAACTAAGTAGGCAAAATGAACACATGGTCAATTTTCAGGGGTAGCTCAGGAGCAATGTCTGATGAAGTGACTTATCCAAAGGTCCACAGCAGACAAACAAGTGCTGAGGAAAGCAAACCCTGTACCACAGAAACTACAGCTCACAACCTTAACCTCTGCATTAACTGACAGAAATTTGAATAAGAAATCAGTATAATTACTTAAATAACTATATATATATATATATATATATATATATATATATATATATATATATATATATACAACAAAGTAAAAAAAGAAAGTTACATATATGATGGATGTTTAGCAAGAGCTAATATATCATAGACAACAATTGTCTGCTTCAGTGGGGTCCTTGCACCCCAGAGGACCCATCTTATCAAAAATAGACCTCCATTCTTCTGATAATAGAGTCCATTTGAAGGATTAATCTATATACTTCAAATGTTTCCCAGTTGTATGATTTAGCTGAGTTTGTAAGGATCCATATTTAGATTTCCAGTGCTTGGCACACCATATTTTTTAATGTTAGCCAATGCCCTCACTAGACCTCCCCTGGGGTTATCCCAAAGATCCAAAATGTTCAATGCAGCTGTTATTCCATATTCAATATCTTTTTCGGCAACTGGATGAAGTGGAGCCAATACATTTGTATGCTCTTACATGCCCAGTACATGTGCATATTATCAGCTCCTGATTGCCCACATTACCAGCATTAACTGTTACCCTCACACCCATTACTTGTTGTCTTATAGGAGTGAGATTTTGTTCTTCTTTCAACTTTTCCTGGTTAGGGGGTCGCCACAGCGGAACTCCGGTCCGCTAATGATTGGCAGTAGATTTTTTACGGGTACCAAGGTGCCAGCTCGACGTCCAACCTTCAGCGAAGGCACGCCCATTCTACTACGCATGTCTTTTGAATGCCACACGACCACAGGGAGGACATGCAGACTCTACATAGAAGGCTCTCCAGTTGAGAATCGAACGGGAGAACCTCTTGCTGTGAGGCAACAATGCTACCGGTGCACCACCGCGGCTTGTCTTATTGGAGTGAGATACCATCTTGAAATCAGCTTCATTTGCTGATCTTTGTACATTTCCCAACTACCCAACTTATTTATCCTCTCCTTTTCCTTTTCCATTCAATTTACTCCCTCTCGGTGTTTCCATCTCCCTGTCAGTCTTCCTTTCAGTTCCCAAAGATCCTTCAATATAATTCTAGCCCTACATTTTGGTACGTCCTTTTACTTTGCCCCATGGCAAATAAGTGGCTCATCTGCCCTACTGCCTAATATACTTTTTTCCATATATGATTCAGTTGATATAAGTAAAATATTCCTGCTCACCTATACCATAAGTCTATTAGAAAGGTGTCCTTCAAAATTCTTTGTAACTGCACCACGTCATGATGCCCAACTTATCTGACTCTTTTATCAGGTAAATTATCTTTGCTTGTATCCAGATATTATTGTCTCTCCCTGTACCCCAATTCCTGCCTCCCATTTCTATATACTGGGTGTACGTTTGCCGTATCCATCATATCGACACTCTTTGTAGACTCGCTATCACAATTGTTTTCCTCCCGCAATTGATCATTATGAGAATTCCACTTCTCCAGTTGATTCATTCGGTATAACTTATTAAATACCCTTTCAATTTTTTCTTTTTGCTCCAAATGCTGTACATAGCTTGAACATATATATCATCCATAACATGTGAAGTAATAGAAATTGTCTACATTAATAACTAATGATCTTGCACAGTTTGTTAAATCTATCTCTAATATCTGTCTAAGCAAAAAGATACAAGTCTCGAGAATCATCAGACAAGGTGAATAACATAAGACCTCTTAGTTTTATTTCTGAGTACCTATGCACATATAGCATATATAATATATATTATATGTAGAGCTGTAGCATTTGTACATATTAATCTTTCAACTCTTGCTGAGTCTGTCCTCAATGCCCTTATATTGAAAGACATGAGTCTGTGGAAATTTTAATAAAACATGAACTCTCATTTCCATTATTGCATGTCCAGAGTCACATTCTAACTGCAAAAATGTAGAATAAATAAACACATTATGATATTTATTAGGTACCTTCCTACACTGTGGTTTCCTTGTCACTTTTGTGCATCTTCTCAAAAATCTATTCATAGATTATAAGACTATGGCTGTGAATCAGAAAGGGCAATCACCCGAGGCAAGCCTTAACACAAGGAGCCAACCTTTGGCAGACGCCCTTTCTGATTCAGACAGAGTCCCACTTCCAAAAATCTGCTCGGCTCATGGAATCATCATTTCAGGCCATCCCTACTGCATACTGCTTTCTAATGAGGCATTCCAAGGAAGTGGACTTTGCTAATTATCAGTGTATTTTCTGCTGGACGGAGATTTACACATATCAAGGATTTAGAGAATTTCTTGGCTGTATTTGTTGGCATGAGTGGCCATTGTATTCAACATGGACAAAATGCCTTCTTCTCCTATTACTTCCAGAGAAACTGCACTATAGGTAAGGATTATGGAATTTAGCAGAGTGGTAGAGCTGGGGATGTGCGTGCGCATGTATATGTGTGCGGCTGAAAGACTACGTGTCTGTAGGGATATGAGTGGCCTCAAGTGACTGCATTTGTGCGCTGTGTGTTGTCTATGATTGTTTGTCTGCCTGGGTGTTCTCAGTAGGGGGATAACTAGGAGATCAGTAGAGTAGGTGAGTGTGTGTGTGCGTGTGTGCGTGTGTGTGTGTGTGTGTGTGTGTTTGTGTGTGTGTGTGTGTGTGTGTGTGTGTGTGTGTGTGTGTGCGCACGCGCGTCTGTGTATGTGTTTGATAGGTATGGTGAGTCATTGTGTATATATATGTGTGTGCATGTCTGTGTGGATGTTTGTGGGTGACCTGTGGTGGGTATGGAATGTGGCATAGCTGTCAACTTAATTTCTCAAGCCTGAGGAACAAGACAAAAATAATAGAGGAATGCAAACAGTGACACAGCAGATAGTGTTGTCACCTCATAGCAAGAGGTTATTTTGGGGTGTCTTCTGTGCAGTTTCTGCATGTCCCCCCATGTTCACGTGTTTACTCTGAGTGCTTGGTTTCCAACTGCATTCCAAAGACATGCAGTAGGTGGAATGAACACTCAAAACTGGCCATAGATGTTAGTGTGTGTGAGTGTGTGGTATGGAAGAACAGCAGTGGCATGACTAGCCACCCAGTGGTGGGAACCATGGTTCTAGATGATTTTCACTGTTGAAGTGACACCTTGACCACATGTGCAAAAATGGGAAAAGGGTTTGTGGATGGATTGATGGAAAACTCCAAATAAGGGAGAATTTTATAAGTATATGTTGAGAGAGAGAGACAGAGAGGAGATGCATAGATAGTTATATACCAACTGTACAGAAAAGGAAAACACTGACCATGTCTCATGATTGAATCCAGAACCTAAAACCACTACTGGACAAACAAACAGTCTCTGGACATTTGGGTACCTGGCTTCCCTAAGAGCATTTATTTCTTTCCTTTCAAAAAGGAACCACCAATATGATGATTTCTTTTACTTGCTAAGAAACACGCATCCAGATGCAGTACAAACCAAGAAGCTATTATTTATTTAGCAGTTTAACAGGAAAGAAAGACACTGATCCTTGGCAGGGAATTGAAATCCATATGTAGCACAAAACATTAACGTGGTATTGTTGTTTTGGATGCTTGTGTCAAAATGCTTGGGTTCATGTGGATGATCGTTCTTCCAGTAAAACCTTCTTTCAGTACAAAACAAAGACAGTTGCTCTCTGTACAAGTGTCTTTTCCTTAAATAAAAAACTTTTTTTGTGTAATAATAAATATGGCTAAAAAACAAACTTCCTGCCCATTTGCTAAAATATAAGGAACTCAGAAATCTGACTAAAAAGCACATTATCAAAGACTAGAAGGACTACTACTACTACCTCAACCCACTGACTGCTCAAAAATCAAACCCTAAAAAGTTCTGGAACTCACTAAATCAAATTCAGGACCCAGGTTACCCTTTTCCCCCAACCCTTGCCAAACAACACAGCTGTAGAAACTGCCACCATTTTCAATACTTATTTTATTGAATCCATTTCAAAGATGGCAAAGCCCAACTCCTCCACTACCAATGCATATAACTCCTCAACATCTCCTCCTACTCTAAATTCTGCTAACCCTTTCTCTCAAACCAGTACCCACCAACTATATTAAATCCCTTCTCTCTAAACTTAAACCCTGTTCTTTATCTGCTGACAATCTCCCTCCCTATTTCCTGCAGATAGCTGCTGAATCTCTTGTGATCCCTGTATCTGTCTTAATAAAATACTCCGTCTCTAAATCTAAAGTCCATCTATTTGGAAAGAATTCTACACTTTACCCATAAATAAAGGAGGTAACTCCACCGAAATTTCCAACTTTAGACCTACTGCCATTCTCTCACCCCTCTCAAAAAAATTGGAAAAATGCATACGCAAGTAAGTTATGCAACACTTATTACAGGAAAACTTGCTCACCTCCATCCAACATGGCTTTTGCCCACAACACAGTACTACAACTCCCCTAACATCCTTCATTAATACTATTTCTCTGGCCAGAGACAGCAATAAACGTGTCTCTTGTCTGTTCCTCAACGTCTCTAAAGACTTTGATACTGTCTCACACTCTCTCCTACTAACCAAACTGTCTAACCTCAACTTCTCCACTGCTACTGTTACCTGGTTTTCCAGCTATCTCTGGGACCATCAGCAATCAGTGAGATGGCTTTTGGCTCTCTCCACTCATCTGCCAGTAAAGATGGGTGTCCTCCAAAGACCTATCCTTGGCCCATTACTCTAATATATTCATTAATCACCTCTATGCCTCCTGCCCCCAGTCATCCCTCATACAATATGCAGATGGCTCTACAGTCATCACACTCTCTGACACTCCCCCTGATCTTATCTGTGCTACTCAAGCATCCTTTATCTCTGTCAAAACCTCACTTTCCCAAAACCAGGTCATTCTTAACCGTAAAAAAACTAAACTCTTACACTTTCTTCTCAAAAACCTCACCCACCTAAAACCCACTTTATCCATATTATCCTTTGATAACACTTCCATCACTGTTGAAAATAACACAAATCTTTTAGGAGCCATAATAGATGACTGACTTAAAATCGATTTGCATATAAACAACTGTATCAAAAAAACACACCAAAAACTTGGTCTTCTTTATTGAAACAAAAGGTTCCTTACTAACAAAGCTAAAGTTACACTCTCTCATGCTTAACCCCTACCTAGCCTATTTTACAGCTCTCAAATTCACACAAATCCCAACTCCACACTCCTAGCTAAATTAGATGCAACTTATAAGAAGGTAGCAAGATTTTCTGCACAACAAATGTATAAATCTCACCATTGTCTTTTTCTAAAAGAACTAAACTGGCCCAAACTACCACACCAGCTACTTCTCCCACACTTCCTGATAGTTCACTCAATCCTTTACCAGAAATCTTACTGTCCCAGCCTAACTCCTCTCATTTCACAATACAACCCCACCATCTCACTGTGTAGCTCCGACCAAGACTTGCTACAAATAAATAAACCCAAGACCAAAATTGGAGCAGCTACCATCCTTCCATATTATGGAACAAACTGCCATTAGAAATCAGGTCCCTGAAACATTAATCAATTGAAAGGAGCAATCAGAGAATACCTAAAATCTTAATGGTCCTGCCTCTGTACTCATCCTCCCTAACCCGTCTTATTATTTCTTAGACAGTTCAGCAACTACCCCATGTATAGCTCTACTTTCATGTCTTTTTTATGCACATTTGCTTGCTTCTTAAGCTGGGCAATAACTAGACTTCAGTTTCTAATAGCTGTAACCTCAATAAACTACCTCTCTTCTTGCCTACTTCTCATTTTTTCTTGCCTCTAATGGCAGCAATGACAACTCATAACATTACTTAACAATTTGTAAAAAAAAAAAATAAAATAAAATGTTTAAATACTGCTACTGTAAAATATAACTGTGGAATACTGAAACTTTTATTTTGGCTGTTTGGTGAATTTTATTTTGACTATTTCTGTTAAACTTGTGTATCTTGTCATTTTCTTTGTAAACTTATTGTAATAGTTTTCTCCCAGGGCCTCCACTGGAAAAGGGCTATTCAGCTCAGTCAGACAATCCCAGTCAACAAATGTAAAATAAATAAATAAATAAATATGGTTTCTTGTCATCTCCAGTACTCCTGTAGTCATAACACTATAGCCTAGTAACTCTAGACGTTATCCGTACTTCACTTTCTTGACGTCAACGTTTATATTCACCAAACATGAATCTGTTGGTTCAGAATTATTTAAATAACTATGATTTATCTTACTGGATTTTCATTTCAATATGACATACTATGCTAGTAGTCCATAGTTGTATGCTGTGTCATGATTTATGATTAAACAGCATAATAAGGCATACATTAATGCAACCTGCTTTACTGAGGCTCAGTTTCAACTAAAATCAAAAATAAAAAATAAAAAGAGGTAGCTTCAACATGGTATAGAGGAATAAAGCCCTAACTAAGACCCAGGTGACCCAGGATCAATCAATTACTGGCTTGAGCATCTGAGGAGCACCAGGGGAAAGATGGGCATGTTTGCCCCAGGGTCAGTTGGGCAAGTTCTTGCATGCTTCTTGTGTAAGCTCCATGGTGGAGACTGGGACACATAAGGGGAGATGCTGTAAGATAGGAAGAGGCAAGAGGCATTGGCTTAGTCTCTATGGAGGTACGATGATATGCTGCTTGTCCCTTTACACGTCTACCCATAGAATCTACAAGTACATATGGGGGGACTGGGAAAAATGGGTAATGCTAGGGCATAAAGAAGACACCCCTCCAGCATCAATATGATGCTCTGATCTGCTCACCAGCCCCAAGCATGTGTCGTAATAAGACAGGGGGGTGCGAAGAAATGGCCCATAGATGTGCTGGGTAAGGAGAAGCAATGGTGGCAGCCAGACTCCAGGAAGAGAAAGCATCCTAAAATAAAATAAAGACTTAAAATGCAACATTTGTCTGCTATGAGACACAGGACCAACACATCTCCAGTGCTTTGACTCCTGAATGCTATTACTTAATGTAACCTTCTCTGAAAACACACAACCTTGGTGTAGGTTAAGGACTTTTGATGAAATGGAAAATTTCTAAAGCAGGTACATTACAGAAATACTACAACAGCAGTGCTGTTGTTAATGAACTAGGACACTTAGATGACAATTCTGAAACTGAGGTCTGTAATTATCAATACGTTCTTAGAAAATTAAGCTAAGATTTTAATGATTTTGTAAATCTATTATTATTACTTTCCAGTATGTCACATATAATCTTTAAGTATGCCATTTAAGACAATGTACCTGTGTGAATACATTGCTCTGTCATGAAGCTGTGACCATGAACACCATTTGTAAAACTGGACTCTGACTACAACTATAGGAATATGTCAATATGTTCTGTAAATACGTACTGTTGTTCTGAACATTTTTCTACAGAGGTACTGACAAAAGACACCTGTAATGATAAATTTTATTTATCATTTGCTGAATGGGTTATTACCACAAGGCCTGTGGCCTCCCTGAGGGGGGTATTTATATTGCTAGGGGAAATTTTACAAGGGTATTGGGAAGCTTCCTCGACTGCTTTTGATATGTGCCATGGGATGTTTTGCATCCACTCTAGGTATCATCATCCCATGCAGATGGAGCCTCAGTTTAATGTCTCTGCCGAGGGACAACACACTCACAACTGCAACCCCCCCCCCCAGGCAAGTGTGCTGCTTGTTGTTCACTGACACATCCTGCGAAATAGTTTCTCATGACTTTGTCAATGACTAATATTCTGCCCTTTAACGTAACAGACTACTTGATATTCTAAATGCATTATTAATGTGACTGCTGTCAATCATCTCATGCAGGCAGAAACTTTTCCTTCTCTGAAATGATGATTTTGTACAGTGATGGTGGGATGAGCTTTGAAGACAGAATTATAACATTGCACCAAAACTCTGAGCATAGTTTCTTAACTGAAAACCTTGATTGCAAATACTGGATAATTTTAAAAGTTGTGTCTTTACACTGAACTGAGGAAATGCATACATAAACTTTTAAAAATCTTCAGTGTTCCACTCTGTATCATACAGTTCAGGCATTTTAAATATCATGTAAGTACATCAGATGGAACTATTTTATCTTCATGATGAAACTGTCTTTTATAATCCTAAAAAGATTGTTCATTTGTTGTATAGAACTATTTTTTCAACAAACTATATACAGATTTTGTACTTTTTGTTCATGACTTATTATCATTGTAATAAAAAATTCCTAAAGCACTTCCAGCAGTCAGTTTTGCAAATACAACATTGTAACAGTGGAATTTCTTAATGTTTTGCAATTAGTATCACCACAAGCCATTTTTTACATGCTAGCTTAGCTGCAACTCTGCAATTAGCATTGCCAAATGTGTGTTTTATATCTAACTTATTGATTTTCCTACTTTTGGTTTCCTTAAAACCGAATTTAATAATATCATCTTATGGCCACATAATTCTTAACATGCAGGATTTATACTTTTCAGATGTGAGAGATGGATCCTGGAAAACAGTACTAAGTAAACATGCCTTACCTGCCAACACTGTTATTGTCAGTAGTGTCTACCACAGATCCCATATTATCTTCAATGAACTCATTTTATTCTCAATCCTGTAATGTTTATCACTCTGTTGCTATGCATTTTAAAAAGTTGCCACCCAAATTACGTATATTTTAACTACAAACTGTCAGCTTCTTACATCTGTAAAATTTCTGTAAATAACCCACAGTGGTGGTAATGCATCTACTACACACAATTTTCATATCTTGATCAAGTAATTTTCATCCTTTTTTAATAACTACAGGTCAGTTCGCTACTTGATACAGCCAGATGGAGCTTTTATGTCATTGGGCCATTTTTTCTCTCTCCTTTTTTTCCTTCTAGCATAGAAATGTTGAAATTTTGACATCAGCTGTTGGATAAACTTAAAGGTTCATCTATTATAGAGCTTTTGTTGGAGCATGTTATCATTTTATTTGCCATCTTGCTAAATTAATTCTGGTATACTTCTTATTATTGTGACCTGTGGAGTTGATGATGCCAATCACTATCTATTACATCACTGCACTAGCAGTGCTTATATGTCATCACACTTATGTATATGCATGAATAGATATACTTGGATTTTTGGGTCTTTCTTGTTTTGGTAAACATTATTCTTCCTCTCTGTATCTATGACTCCCTTAAGTCTCTGTATCTTCACTGCATTTCTATGGAAATGAAACTCTTTTGCATAATTGTAAAATTCCCCAAAGCAGGCAGAAGACAGGGGGCAAAGAAGCAGATTTTGGCATCATCCACTTTAGTTTCAGCCCCTGTGCAGGGGGCTATTGTTGAGCCCACTGATACCATAAACATGGGTGGGAATTGATGCACTGAATTGACTTCACCGGAGCCTCAGAGCTCGGTGTATTCCACACCAATGATGGACTGTCCTGGTGTTACCAAAAGTACTGAACCAGCTACCCACAATGACGTGGGTCCAGTGGTTAGAAGGAAGATACTGCCCCCACAGTCTCAGCTGGATTTTCCGATTCTGCCCCTCCCTATTCATATGGGGAGGAAATACTCTTTCGGCAATGAAACACAGAAAGAACAGAAATGCAAAAAACCCCCTTTTGTCCAACAGAACCGCTCCTTGAAAAAGATGTGGGGGATGGGAGCCACAACTTAGCTTGGAATATTTCCAGACATGTACAGCATGAATTGCCAGTATTGTCAAAAGGGTTATTGTTTATACCCGCAGCTAAAGCGGATTTTGTTGACTGTATGATTTATTTACGTTTGTTTGCATGTAATTTGTCTTTATGTATGTTTTTTGATGATGGACCTAATATTTCAGAGAGGCAGGGCACTGAATTTAAGGTTTATAGGAAACCCAGTGTTTTTACACCAACTTTTAAACCAGCACTTAATGTCTTCCTCACAGTTTGCGAAAAAGAAATATATCAAGTCATTGATAGAATACAGATGACAAGTTGTAATAATCTGACTAGATTTGAACAACAAGCTTTGAATGATTTGATTAAGAATGAAAATAAAGCCATCCGCCCAGCAGACAAAGGCGGCTATGTAGTGATTTTAGATTCTGGATATTATTATGATATGATGAATCAGATGCTGTCTGATAGTAATCAAATATTAGTGTGGAAGCTGATATTGTGAGTGCGATGAAGAATAGAATAGATAATTGTTTACTTGAATGCTTTAATGTAGGTCTACTTACCAAGAAACTATTTGATTATTTTATTACTGAATTTATTGTTGTTCCTCAGATTCATGGCTTACCCAAGATCCACAAACACCCTACACTCCCACAGTTTAGACCGATTGTAGCTGGGAGTAGTTGGTGGACCCGAGCTATGTCCATTTATTTGGACAAACAACTTCAAATAGCTCTGGATATGAGTAAAGCTGTATTGAAAGATACTAAAAACTTTTTGAGAGATTTATATAATGTGACCAGTGAGGGGTATGTGTCGGATATTCAATTTTTAGTGACAATAGACATTGTATCCCTGTTTATGTGCATTCCTAACCAGGAAGGTATTAGTATGGTCAGAGCAGTTTGGGCTTGTATGGTCAGGGCAGTTTTGGCTAGGAGTAATAAATTTGACATGAAGCACATTGACTTCTTGTGCACGCTTCTAGAGCTGGTCCTTGAACATAATATCTTTATGTTTCAGGATAAATGTTACTGGCAACAATCTGGTGTGGCAATGGGAATCAGCTGCGCTAATTCTTACACCAATTTGGTGATGTCAGAATGGAAATTCCATCATGTATTGGGACAATACAGAGGTCATATTGCCATATATAGGCATTTTGTTGATGACATGTTTATTGGTTGGAAAGACAACAAGCAAGAGCTTGACATGTTTTTTCATTCTTTAAATAATAGTAGTAGTTTTTTTAAATTTACCCTCACTTGTTCCCAAGTCACTGTTGACTTTTTGGATGTGAACATCTGCCTGGAGAATGGCAAAATGCTGACCAGGATGCATAGGAAGGACTGTTATAGACCGCCCTATCTCCGCAGGTGGAGTATGCATCCACAACGGGTACCTATCACTTCACAGACAAGTCAAAACAGCGACACTCACATGTTTGACTCCACTTCATCGACACTTCATAACATCGACGTTTCAGGTAAGCGATCTTCCCCCTCACAGGACCCATGGTAGCACTCATTTCACTATTTAGAAGGTAAGGACAACGCTGTCAGGGTAAATTTTGAAGAATGATGTAAACCTTACGAGTTAAAAGAGAGAAACGAGTGCTACCATGGGTCCTGTGAGGGGAAAGATCGCTTACCTGAAACGTCAATGTTATGAAGTGTCGATGATGTGGAGTCGAACATGTGAGTGTCGCTGTTTTGACTTGTCGGTGAAGTGATAGGTACCCTCCACAACATATATTTGGGAACATTGTGAGAGGTCAAGCCTTCAGGGTCTCGAGGTTGTCATGTACTACTTCTGACTTTGAAGGAAGTTTGTCAGATTTGAAGAAAGAGTTTGCCATCAGGGGTTATACCCAAGCTGAAGTTGATCAAGCTTGTGCCAGAATAACCAACGAGCGTGAGAGTAGAGCATGTCCTTATTTTTCTGCTCTGTATAGGCAATCAATTAGATCACCTTGTAGGTATTGTTGTCCTCCCATTGTTTTGAAATTTTGCCATGGTGTAAATATGGTGAAAGATATAGTTACCAGGAAGTGGCATATTTTACAGACTGACAGCAGATGTTCCAGTATATTAGCAGATGGCCCTAGATTTGTATATAAGAACCACAGTAATTTAAGACAACAGTTATGTTTTCCTAGACATGTTATGTCTGGAACCCAAGTGTTGATGGGTATATCTAAATGCAATTTTTGTCAGTTTATAGATGAGTCTAGGTTCTTTAGGCACCATGTCATGGGCTAATTGTGGAAGTTGAGGGCATCTGCTGATTGCTTCACCAGGAATGTGGTTTATTTAGCACATTGTCAGTGCTGTTATAAATTCTACATCAGTAAGATGAACAGGAGCTTGAAATAAATAATTAGGGACTATGTGTATTGCATGAAGAAGAAATATGATTTTAAGGCCTTAGCGAAACATGTTTTGTGTACTGGCCCTGAACACAACATTGTATTCCAGGTATTATGTGTGATCAGTCCAGGTCTGCGAGGTGGTGATATAATGACTTGTACAGAGGTGGTCGAGTGGATCTTGAGGTTGGGGGCACACCTACCTATGGGGTTTCATGATCATGTCCCCAAAAAGCCTGTATTAAGGAATAAATGGCTGTAGGGTGTTTATTGTTGTTTGTTTACTTATTTATGAATATATTTCATGTTTTATCTATTTGTGCTAATGTTTTTATTTTTATTTTTTTTTTATTTTTTATTAGATTTTATGCTAGTAAATATTATCTACTTTATAGGCCGTTAAGCTGAGAATGTGGATGCATGAAGGTTTGTTTTATTGGCTGTTAAGCTTTTTGAGATGATGTCATTTGCATATAAGTTATTCTGTCACCATTCATGTTTGTCTGAAGAAGTGGTATGGTATTACCGTGAAAGCGCTAACTTTCTTTTTCTGTAATAAAGTTTTTTGGTACGATTACTTGGTTCATCAAGTTTTTGGATTTAGCTGCATATCGAGCTGTCTTCTGCCTGCTTCGGGGAATTTTACAGTTTTACAGTTTCGTTTGGCTGCTGCAGTTGGGTTTGTTTTTGTTCTTTTGCATAATTCTTGACTCCAAAAGAGTAGTACCCACAGCATGTGAAACTTTGGAAGCTGGCCAGGTGTTATATCCTGTGCGGGATATAACCCATATAGCTTAGGCTGCTGCAGCAGTGATTAATATGAAGAACATTATGTTTATTGCATTATAATATTTTAAAATACATGGAGCAGATTTGTTCCATTTCTTTTTTATCCTCTACCATGTCTAATATAAAGTATGCTATACAACTCAATAAATATCACACTATTCAGGCTTGTATTCTCTTCAAATAGATGAGTGCAGCTTTTTGACTTCCTTACTACCAAATGAAGTATGATTTTTACTGGGGTAGAACATTACAAGCTCTTTAAATACTTCATGTATGTCAGAGGACTTCTTTTCTGAATATCTCTTGCATATTCCGTTTGAAATTCTTGAATGAAAATATCAGATGTCCCTTTTGACTACTAAGCACCATAAAGGAATTCTGGAAACACGTGCTATTCAGGTACACCTTTCAAGTATGAGTTCCTCAGATTCCAAAGATTACGGCTCTTAATTTAATGGATCAGTTATATGAAATGAAACTAAAGTTAATTTGTGGTCATTTAATTTTGCACAAGATATTAATTATAAAACTAATTTATACAACAAAGTCATGATGTCCATAGAAACATAAATAAATTAAATTAAAATAAATAAACATTTGTCTATTAACACTGAAGCTATTTTCACGTCCTCTTCAGCCTTTTTCTCAGAAACATTATTTTTAAAAATTAATTAATGACATTATATATGTTTGTAGCTCTGTACTCCTTATGCTTAAATCTGAACAATAATTAAAAAGATGATTTTCTCTTGTAAATTTTTAATCAAGCTGCATATTTGTTTTAAATTAACACAGTTAAATTAGCATTTGGATTTAATCCTTCAAACCATGAAAAATGTATGATCTGAAATACATGCAGATGTTTTTCTTCTTCTTTTTTTTGGTAAGAAGTTTCACTGAAATTAGAAGTTTCATCTTCTGTATAACAAAAATATTCTTATCTGATATCCCCAGTGAACAAAGCACAGTAGTGTGTGTTGTGAAAATATTTCAATTTTTTAGAATTGTGTTTCATGGCTAACAACAGGAAAGAAAAAAAAGCTCAGTACCTAATACTGGTTTTGTATTGTTCTGGGCTTTTATTGAAAGAGACACCTTTCAACCTTGCATTAGTTTCATTTGCTTGTTCACTGCTTTTATTCTATTTATTTCATTTTACTCACCTATGAAATAGGTAGACCAACAAGGCAAAAGTATTTTTTTTTGCACTGATGATGACACTGAAAGACCATGCTGGTTAAGTTGCTTGTTTAAGAATGTATGCAAACAGAGACTGACAGAATCTAATGCTGGACTACAGAGAAGGCCTGATATATCAATGTACAGATGTAACCTTCTGTTGTACCACTAGACTGCTATTAATGTATACGTAATAAAATAAATGATCAGTTGCTCTGCAAATGTCTGTATCTATTGCAGATGGTGCGGACCATTCAAAAGCATTTTATGTAACTATAATGCAGAGACAGTCTGTTCCTTTATACATGTAATACTTTCTTTGTTCACCTTGTCAGGAAGTCTTACAAGAAATTAAAATCTAGCATTTCAGGGTTAGAAACTATGTTTATGTGTGTATATGTGTGTGCTTGTGTATGCATGTGTGTATATATATATATATATATAATCTGTACCTATCTATATATATGACACACATACACATATATACATACATATTTATGTGTGTGTATGTTTATCTTTGCAGTTTTAGCTTCATTCCTATTTAGCACTTGGCAAAATTAATAAAGTTAGAAATAACACCTTTCAAGTAAAAATCTCATAAACCAAAATATCCATTCGGTGTAAATGTATTGTTTTATAGATAGTAACAGCACAAAAAAAAATTACTAATATAGTAGTTACATCTATTAAAGAGCCAATATTCTGTTATACAATTGTTGGTACTGTTGTAATTATTGCTACAGTACTGAAGAAGCAATCTGGAAATGATTCAGGAAATTCGGTGAAATACAGCAAAAATTTACTGATAAAAATATTACTAGATTGACTCCAGACTGGAGATAGAGCCAGCTAATGCAGAGGAACACTTGCATATAAGACCCTTCCACAAGGGCACCCAGTAAAGATGGCCAACACAGAATTCATCATATCTACTTCTGCTTAGACTCAATCTATAGTACATGCTTCTACAGCTGATGAGCGATTTCACTGGGTCTTGCCTTGTTAAAAGTTTTGCTTTAATTGTATGATTGAGATCATAAATGGAAATCTCAGATCAAAGATAAAATGTATGTTATTATTTTAGAAAAATGTTTTCTTTAAGGGTTTATGACCTAAGCTTTAGTATTTTTAGATACACGGGATGTAGAAGTGATACTCCATACTAAGAGGTGAAAAATGCTTTTGTTTATATATGTAGTGCGATATAATGGTCTGTGGTTCCTTTTACACTTGGCAGTGCATTGCTTCCATACTTTAGATGTTTAGCATTAAGCTACTGTTGAGTTTTTTTAACTGAGTTTTAATACAATTATAGTAATTAATGTTTTTTATTGACTAAGGTAGGGACAATTGATTTTTAAACATCATATAATGAAGTGACGTGAATGTCTTTAGTTTGCTTTGAAGAAGTCTATTAATTAAAGAAACACACTAAGTTTATCTGACTAGCTGTTGTTTAAACTATAAAGGATGTATCCTGCCAAGGATCACACGTCCTCCCAGCTTCCAAACCTCTAAGACACCTTTCATGTGCTCATGCAGCTGAAAGAGCTCTTTGATGGGCTAGTATAAAAACAGATGTACGGGTACCAGGACTAGGAAGATTCTTGTTGAAGCAACTAGTGAGTCTTGCTTACAGCTCTGGCTTCATAGGTAACAGCAGATTTCTAATTATCTCAAAGTTGGCAAAAGTACCCTGTTGGGCACAACTTTCCATCCATCCATCTATCCACAACCCCTTTTTTCCAGTTTTGCACATGGGGTTGGTGTGTCTTCTCAACAGTGAAAATCATCTAGAGCTAAGGTTCCCACCACTACAATCCATATTTTGTAAAAAAAAAAAAAAAAGTGTATCTTTTTTGTTAAAATGTATCTGTAGGAGAAAATGGAAGTGTTTGTGCAGGAGGTAAATACCACACAACGATCATCACCCATCTTGTCTTTTCGAACCATGGGAAGTACATGATACTGAGGCTTGCAGAATTTGTTCATTCACTAGACCAAAGACCTTAACAAGCAGCTGTAGTGTACTCTTTGTGCAATTAGAAAACCAAAAGTTAAAAGGACATACCTAAAGTAAAAAGGAACCAGGTTCCATCTCTTTAGATGTTATTCTCTGGTTCCTCTTTATTTATGTATGTATGTATGTATGTATGTATGTATTGACATTTGATTACTGGGAAAGTCCATCTGGGTAGAAGCCCAATTTCAGTGGAAGCCCTGGGAGAAAAGCTCCAAAATATTACAAAACATTTTAAGAACAATAATTATACAATCTTCAAAAATAAAAACAAAAACATCTGCAGTTTAAATAATTATAACAAATTAGTATAAAACATTGAAACAAGTTATATGACAATCACATAATATTTAGAGAAATGTTAGACAGTTTGTAGAGAAAGTAAAGGTAAGTCACTATATTACAAACAGGAATTACAACATGAAGTAAGGGAAAACAGGCTTATGGCATATTTAGAAAAAAAGTCAGGGAAGAGAATTTTATAGAAGTATGGAAATAAGTGAAGAACGGAGAATAAGGAGGCATAAGTAATGAAAATCTACTCATTCACATTTAGGAATATACTTTAGCCTGGTTTTGAGCAAGAACAGAGCCATATTTTAGCTAGGAAGTCTTTCAGAGTAGTTTTGAAAGATAGGAGGGAGGGTATTGACCTGATGGATACAGGTAAGGAGTTCCAGGCCTTAACATCCTTGTATGAGTACAAGCAATACCCAGAAGATTTGATAAGTTTGCAGACAGACAGGGGGTTTTGGTCAATGGATCACAGTGACCAACTGGGAACATAGTTGTATAGAATGTTTTACTGTTGGACAGGTAGAGGGATGCTGGATAATTTTATAGGTAGTAAGAAGCAAACTTGTGTATATGTTAGTTGATGAGGCAGTTCTAACCAAATTAGGCTTTTTGGTGCTATACAGTGGTGGATTCTGAAAGGGTTGTTGATGCCAGTGTGGCCATATTGGAGCCATTGAATCATCCTCTGATATCTCTTGATTCATTTGGCATTGAATAGAGGTCAGATTATCCTTGAAGGGAACTTGTGTAGCTGCATCCAGCAGGGAAGAACCACTTCTGCTGGTATCAGAGGATGAAGTGGACATCATCCACTTACAGGGATATAGTGAGGAGTCAAGTTCTTGAGTGAATGATTGGACACCTGAGTGCTCCTTTTTGTAGGCACTCAAATTGAAAGGAAGCACAAACCCAAGCATATATCTCACCAGTGTTCTCTTCACCCAGGGTCTTTAAAGATGATTGGATGGTATTTGGTGATATTTGCAAAGGCTTTCTTCAATGCCTTTCATTCATTACAATCTAGTAATTATCTTCTGTCTAAAAGTAAAATGTCTCCCTCTCCATCAATTTCTGATTCAGAACCTGAAGTTCAAAAAATATAGGATTAGACTATGCCTCTTGAATCTCGATTCCAGAGAACTGGGAATCTGAATCAGAGAAATATATGTCTTCAGATTATCCTGTTGAACAATTGTCTTTTACAGACACTGTTAGCAAAATAAGGATTTGTTTCACTGAGAAAAAAAGAAATATCCAAATCCCTGCAGCTATACCTCCTGTGTTATCAGCTTTTGAAGATGCCTTCTTTTTAGCTTGTAATATGCCTGAAAGTCATATTCCAACTCCTAAAAAAATCAAACAAATTATATAAAGTTTCACAAACACATAGACATCTTTTTAGGAAACCCACAGCTTGATCATGCAGTGGTTTCACTGTCAAAGGCTTCTTCTTCCAGATACCTGATGGCAGCTAATATTATTCTTTTGACAAGGATGGAAGAGCTTTTGATAGGCTGGGGAAGAAGGGGGCTCTTTATTAACATGTCAACACTCAAAATGCTGCATGCTGACAAGCCAAAAAAACACTGAAAACACAGAAGAAGACCAGATTTTAAAACAATCAGTCTTCTCCTTCAAACTTCTTTTGGAATGGGGGGCTAGACCCCAGCACCCCTGAGCATAGATATACCAACTCTGAAATTGCCATACTTTGGAGAAAATAGAATATTCCATGAAATGACATCTTAACTTAGTAAGTCTGATCTATTAGCCATTCAGTCTTGGTATTTCAGGACTCAGTCTGGCAGTTCCAGACATTTCAAATGATTACCAAAGAAGGTATATAATTGTTTCACCCATGCATTTAGAACATCGAACTGTCAAGCTCACATGCCCAGCATTTTGTTAGCTTCATTTGACAAAATGAGGATTTTAATAACTGACTTTCCTCAGTCTGTCATTGACATCTTTGAACTCTTTACTTTCATCTGTGTCTCAAGTAACCAGATGCTATGTCCAGGACAGCTGCCACTGGCTCAGTGATGACTAGATTTCTTTGGCTGTGATCTCAAAACTTGCCAGAAGATGTAACAGCAGAGCTGTTTATTGCCACTTAAATAAGGAAGCTTTGTTTGGTCCTTCCTCTGTGGAGGTTATCAAAACGTTTGATAAAAGGGAAAAGTTAATCTAAGGAGTATCTCAGATATTCAGTCCTCTGTTCTTATATGCAATAGAATATTTCCTGAACTGCTGGGATCTTTTTATAGGAATCAGTACAAGCGCTCCAAAAAAAAGGCAGGCAAGCAAACATTCAGGAAACAATGCCAGGGAGGTTCATAAATGAAAAGAGGGACCTCCTAGCCCCAAAAAGGTTGACTGGCTATCTTTTCTATCAAACTCTTCCCCCATCCAGTCTGGCAACCCAGTAAAGCTTTCCCAAATCATGTTTTCATTTTCCTGAACTGTATCAGATCACATCATGCTCTTCAGTTCTCAGAATCTTTCAAAAAAGTTACAAACAGCAGAACTCGATTCCACTAATACAAAAAATTCTTCCACATACTAACAATCAAACATCTGTTTCCTCCCAGTCTTGTATAAAATTATTCCTCAGGGGCCATAGGACCTATTTAGCCAGATCTAATACAAGAAAATGCTTTTACTGGTACCAAAGAAAAAAGAATCTTGGAGACCTGTCCTGGACCTTTCATTTTTAAAGCTTCACATACAGATACTAAAATTCAAAATGATCTCTCTACAGTTTCAGTTACTTCTCATTCTTCAATGCTGTTTTTATTAATCACATATCAAAATATGCCTGTCATATTTCTGTTCTCACTGAGTTCATAAGCTTTTTAAAACTTTCTGTCTGTAGTTTATATTTACAGTTTTTATCAACAGCTCCAAGAGTGTTCAGAAATTCTCTAGCACTTCTAATAACTTATTTTGGGCTATGCAGTATTCACATGTTTTTCTTATTTAGAAGACTGCCTTGTTTCTGCACATTAGTTTTTAGAATGTCAGTAATCTCTTTTTTGTCAAAAACCCTCTTTTTTCAATTTAGTCTTTCATGTGAACCTAGAAGAAAAGCTTTTCTCATTCTGTCCAACAACATACTGACATGATTGGTATTTTCTCCTTTAGCAAAACTGGAGTTCTACAAATAATATTTCTTGACATTTCCCAATCAGTCTGTAGCAATAGCAGGAACTCATGATTCTAGGATTCATGGCTTGTACTATTTTCATAGTTCCTGTAGCCAGACTCCACATGAGAAGAACTTAATTGATTGTGAAGTCTCTGTGGACTTCAGATTCTGGTTCTGATGTTTGTCAAGGGGGAGCTCCATTGTTGATTGAATCAGTTGTCCATAAACCCAGATTTCACTCTGATTACTTCAGTTCCTATTTTGTCTGTGACCACAAATGAATAAGACTTTGTTTGGGTAGTAGTTCCCAAATGAACAGAAGTACAGGGTCTGTGCAACAAGCAAGGCAAAGTGAAGAACAAAAATGTCAAAGAAATGCTGACATTCATCAATGCACTCAGATCTTTAAATCACCTCTGAGATTTATGACCTCTGTTACTGTTACTAATGACTGAGGACACCATAGTTATCTGGTAAATAAACAAATACATACACAAACAAAGGGTAATCAGATCATGTCCTCTTGTCACACTCACAGTGGTAATCAGAAAACTTGCAACTCAGTTAAATTTATCTTTACAGAAACTTAAATATCATCTGTACAGATTGTACAGATGCAAGGCCGAGACAGACCTCCATGAACAGAAGCTGCACCCTGGGGTCTTCCAGAAGTTGATCCAACTGTGGGGAACTCCTCTAATAGCTCTGTATGCCTCTATTCATGATAGAGAGCTAAAAAAATTCTGCTCCAAGACTCCTTGCACAAGGCTTGTAAGACCGATGCATTTTCATTCACTTGGATGGGAATGTTTTTGTGTGCCTTTTCACTAATCCCTTTAATAAGCAAAATCCTTCTAATGATTCACAGGGAGTCTTCAAAGATAATTCTAGTAACTCCTTGTTAGCCCAGGCAACAGTGGCTCTCTCTGCTCTAGAAAATGGCCAAGGGCAATTAAAACAACTTTCCACACAGTATGGATTTATACAAGACAGGGGTTCTCTAATCCACACCCATTTTCTATATCTTCAACTGACTGACTGAAAGACAGAAGTTTGATATCCCTTAGTTTATTAGCCACATTTCTTTCTGAGGATGTGTAATAGGCACTAGAAGAGGCTAAAAGACCTTCTATCAGAAAATCCTATATGGCTAAGAGGTAAAAGGTTTCTAATTGTTTCTAAGTCAAGAACTGTGATCCCTTTAAGTCTCAGACTCTCTTGATTCTACAGAATTTATTTGAGTTGTTATCCTCTGGCCTTTTTTATTCTTCCATTGAGATTCATATTTTGGCCATCTATTCACATCTGCCAATGGTCACCCCATCCTTTCTACCTTATTGCAAGTGAAATAATTACTGAAAGGGGTTTCACACAGTTGTCCACCTAACAAACAGGTAACTCATCTTGGGATCTTAATTTTATTCTTGAGGAAATAATACTTTTTTCCTTTTAAAATAAGCTTATGGAAGGAAAGTGGTTTACATACTGCTCTGGCTTCTGCTAGAAGAATGTGAGTTGCAGTCTCTCATTGTAACTCAAGCCTAAGTCATCTTTCATATGAACAGGGTCACTTTGAAAATCTTTTCTTCATTTATGCCTAAAGTGGTTTCAAAGTTTACATTTTGCCATCTCCCTATCTTCTTTCCTAAGCAAAAAAGAAAAGGGGAAACTCCAGATGTCTACAGACAACACAGATACTACAGTGTCAGAAGTCAAATCAATTGCTTATTACCTGTGAAGGCAAGAACAATTGGCAATTTGTGTCAAAACAGAAAGTTTCCAAATGGATGCCTCATTCAGATCAATGTTGTTATTCTTGCCATAATAATACACATCCAGGTAAGGTCAGAGCCCATTCTACCAAGGTTATGACTACTTCTTTGGCTTTTTGGAAAGCAGTGGACTCCATAAATGTTCTAGAGTTAGCAATTTGGTTTTGTCCCCACGTGTATCAAGCACTATAAAATTGACTTGACTCCTTTTCTTGGGCCAGAACAGGGTTTGCTATAATCTTCTTCCAAGGGCTTCTAGACTCTGAGCCTTCTTTCTCCTTTCTTATTCCTTCCTATCATTCTAAGCTTTGGTAGGCAGCCCATATAGCTTACGCTACTGCAACAGTGATTTAATGATAAGCATAGTACAGTTGTGTGAGCAGACTTATCAAAACAGTAGCTGTTGTAATATATCACTCTTGTACAAACACCCTCCCCTTTCCCCCTTCTATGTTTTTGTTTCACCTGTTGGGGGACCCTTCCCCTCTTTTCCATATTTTCATAGCATGCTTTTTTTATGTCAGGGCTCTTGCCTCCCTTTTCTTGAGACTACAAAATTCTTGAGATTTCTTTTGTCTGTATGTCTGCTTTTATACCACCTCATCCCCAATCTTTGAAAGTTGTACTTGTGTATGGATGGTATCCTAGACTGTTGGAAGCTGGTTGAATGCCCAGTCATTGGTAAGACACATCCTATATACCTTTGGCTACTGCAAAACTGATCTACTCAAACATCTACTGTTATTGTAAGTTGCTCGCACCGTTGTACTCTGCAATTCATTGTGTTTTAAAAAAAAAGTGTGGATTGATGACTCTTCACGAACCCATTAAAGACTATAACAAGCATGTTCTAATCCTTGTTGGACTGTGGAAAGTCAATCAAAAAGACCACATAATAAGCTAAATTAACACAAAGATAACTATAACTGGAGTAGAGTTACAAGGATTTGTCCTACAGCCAGGTCAAGGTTTTGTGCCTGTTTATAATATCCTTGTGGCTGTGCCACCCACACAGCCAAAGTGACTTTACCCTGAAGCTTTACAAAGTGTTGTCTTATACATTGACCAGCTGCAAGGGAAAATGGGCAATCTGATATAAAGCCATTCAGATAACAAACATGAGTGAAATAGATTTAGCGGAGTTAGCCAGCCTGGATCCTATTAATGAATGACTTTATGGGCATGGAATGTCAGCTTGCATGTGGAGAAGGAGGTGAGGTGATGCAGTAGATGACTCATATGTGACAAATTTAGGTAGACATACCCAGCCATCCATATTGTGTGGCCTCTGAAAGCAGCCTTTGGAGAGTGGCCTCTTTCTTTTTCTGAGTTTGATTCTCTTGGCAGGCACTGGGTGGATTTGCATTTACCTACACACCTATGGATAAGGACTACATCGTTATAACTTTCCTTATCATGCTGCAGAAGAGGAACCCCTGACAGCTGTTTGGTGCTACACATAAAACACACAAAACAACTGCACAGAGTATTTAGAATTTTGGAGAAGATGATTAAGGTACTCATTAGTTTGAACCTAGCAAATATGTAGTTACACTGGAAAAATAACTGGCAGGACCTTAAAGGCAGAAACTGATTCCTGGATTGGAACTTGAGTGGTGGCTTTTTATTGCAATATTTTGCAAGTCATTGGGCTGTACATAAACGGTATGTTCAAATACAAGAGTGCAGACAAGACAAGAGTGCAGACATATGTAATTGGTATCAGATCATCTTGGACTAGAAGTCAGTCAGTTATGAGGCTGTATCTTCCAGATACTCCTTTAAGGAGAGGTAGAAAGCTGTTAGCTGCACACCATTTACAGTGCCTTGAATTTAATGTTTAAAGAATTTGGTGTGATATGACTTTAGCTTCTATGACTTCAAATACTTAACTGTCGAAGAAGATTTTAGTTGCATTTCATGAGAGCTCATCAGTAAGGACAAAACATCCCAAAATAACATCCAAGCCAAAAAGAGAAAAGGCCACACAGGCAAACCATTTGCTAAAAACTACAAGACTCAGCAACGCTAGAATCTTTACTGTGTAATACTGTAAACCTTCTGTAGTTGGGGGCTCATGGAATATATGCAAATAAACCTTTAAGGACACGCCTGTGTTTCAGCTACACGATTTCTCAATGCAAACAGCATTTTTACTTTTACTGTAAGTCTTTAGAGGTGTGTTCAGGTCAATAAAGCCAATTCCCACTAGCAGTAGATGTGCCATGTTTCGCCCTACTGCTTCATCTTTACCCAACATATTTCTAACTTCACCAGGTTGTCCTTTAAGAGTGATTCCTTATTATTCTTCTTCTTTCATCCAGCCCCAGCCCTATAGCCTCTGCAAGATTTTGAAACTCCATTAGCTTTCTCCTAATCACCTTATCTTCCTTTAGTCCACTTTCCAAATCATTTCTCTCCCATCCAGCAGACTGCCAGTAGCTTTGTTATCCACAACCAACCATAAGACCTGCTACTGTCCTCAGTATCCATGGATTCTACAACTACTTTCTATGACAAACTATACTTCCCCACTCAGTACAGAAATATGTATGGCCAGACATTCCTCTTTTCTCAGTACTTCTTCTATGGCATCTCCTTCCACTGACATGTCTACCAGAAACCCATTCAGTCTGCTGGCTTGTTTTTGTTCATTTCAAGACGATACCAGGTAACAACTGTCCCTATTCTACATGCATCATCTCTACTAAATTCAGATCCTTCATTCCTTTTCCACTTTCTTCAATTAATGTGCATCATATTCCCTATTTACATTCACATCCTACTACTGTTACTATTATATTATTATGTCAGCATGGATCCTTCAATGTTATAAAGAAATTTTGAAAGCTGTCCAATTCATCACTATTTTCATCATAAATAGTATCCAAACCATCCAAGCCCCCTCATCATGCACTTCAACACAATTTACTCTTCTTTCTTTTTTCCACCCTTATTTCCTTTCCATGTTTGATTTTGTTTCCCAAAATTGGGAAATTCTGACTTCCTATCCCCCTCACACAGTTTTCCCAAACCACATCCATCTTCATTCTTGGTACTTTCCTTATTTCCACTTTTTGCAGCTTGACTTCAAACCAACAAGCAACTTTTTCCTTTTCCCTCAAATGACTAATGACTCTTCCTATGGTAACATAGTTTTGGATCGCTCTTTCCATACCATGAACCTAACTACACCATGAAGAGCTCCTTTTTCTTATACATGATTCAATAGTGACCTTCCTCCACCCTTTCTGCAAAACTCTGGCTTTACTGGTCATTTGGGTGAGTCACAACAACAGCCCTTTTCCCCCAAACTGCCAATTGTTGCCAGCATTTTCCAACCAATTTTTTCTTGACTTATGTGATGCTTCCACACTCCCATATTATTTCTTCTTACCTGCTCCTCCTCTCTGACATCATACCAACTATCTGTCCTCTCACAGCATCAGAGTCTAAAATTGTAACCTTAACATATTATATTACATTTCCACATAATTTTACCTGGCATGTCACTCATCAGCTGTAGAGTGAATTAATTACAGCAGGTGTGACAGCATTTCCTTCTTTAGTCACTCCTCTCTGCAGAAGAGTCACATATCCTTATATAACTACATTATTACCTGTTCTTTCTGTTCCTTAGAACCACAGTAATAACTGACTAGACTTAAAGAGAGAGAGAGAGAGAGAGAGATTGAAGAGACAGAGAGAGAGAGAGAGTTAAGGTGTTAACTAATCTATTCCTTCTCACAAAGATTTCTCATCTTCCCTAAAAAGAGTAAAAAATGCAAGACTTTGTTGCTTCACCTCCCAGTCACAAATTACCAGTCTGAACACTACAATATTTTACTTTACTTAATTTATAAGCAAAAACACTGTCCCTGACTTTAGCATTGCAGTGAATTGACCACACAGGAAAAAAATTGAGATAACCGATATATATATATATATATATATATATATATATATATATATATATATATATATATATATCCCTTTTAGTAACCTGTATTTACAGCTAAACATGTAAATAACAAGATATATATTGAACAATATTTCAAAATATGTCCACCTTTATCTGTTCCATTGGAGTTACATGTCCTTCATGCCTAGCTGCCTCTTTCCATATCTCCAACCTTCATGAAAAAACAGACAGTCAGTAAATAAAAACATAATGAAACAGACATTCACATTGCCTGGCATTTAAGCCAGAACCATGCAGAACAGGAGCAAATAAACTTTACTACCAATAACTTTGTCTGTTCTTTGTGCATCCAGCTTCTTCTATATCCAATAACACATGCCATTCCCAATAAATATGTAACATACCTTTCAATCATCCAGAATTTTGTAGAATGTCCAGATTTTTTCTTCATATTTTTGGCCTGTTCATCATATATGTGTGGATTTCTGGCAAATCATTGAGGATTTACCTCCCTTAATAATGACAGACATTTTAGATTCAGACTTCATATCTTTCAGAAAATGCATGTTAATACAAAACCTGCTATTTGGGCAACCTTAAAAGACAAAACTGCTACTATTTACCCCTAATAGATAAAACAAAAAACCTCTCCTTTACCATAGCATCTAAGGATGGCACCACCATCTCCCCTTCTAACCACACCAAACTTCTGGACATTGAAATAGACAATCTCCACTTTGATGTTCACATCTCACATACCATAAAATTAGCACTCAAAAAACTTGGCTGCCCATACAGTCATAAGTCCTTTCTCTCACAAAAAGCAAGAGTCACTTTTGCACAAAGCCACCTCCTCTCAACTCTATTATACGCAGCACCAATCTTTACCCAAATCAGACAATGTGACCTAGACAAACTAGAATCATGCTACAATAAAATAGCCAAGTTTGCTACTAACTCAGCCTATAGAACCCATCACTGTGCTGCACTAAAAGAACTAAAATGGCTTGAGCTACCACAGCTACTTAACTATCAACAGCTGGACACAGCCTACAATATTCTCAAATATCCTGAAAAAAACCCTCATTATCCAAATTAATTACTGTCTATACTGCAAACCGGTACCTAAGATCTAGTAAAAAATTTCTCCTCTTCATCACCAAGGCTAACAATAATGCAGGGAAAGCATTCTACTCCCACACCATTGCCAGAAATTGGAACTCTCTTCCCCTATCCGTGTCTACTGCCCCCTCCACATCCATATTCAAAAACTCCCTAAATCGTACCTTCTTAGTACCTGGCTATGCCCTTGTATCATATAACCCTACCCATACTACTATTAACTCCCCAAACTCCTCTCTGATCACATGCTGGATCTCTGATCCTGTGTAGGCTTGGTCATCTGAAAGGGTACTTTTAACTGTAGAATCTTACTTGATATATTTTTTTCTCTTAACCAATGTATAACTGACATTGTCTTTTTACCCATGTTCTATATCTTCTTTACCTGGAGTGTTTTATTAATTTCTTGTTATATTACTATGCTCAGCGTATATGATAAAACCTGTTTTGTGTATTATGCTGGATGTACTGTAACTGACATTGTCTTTTACCTATGTTCTATATCTTCTTTTACCTGGAGTGGTTTTATTAATTTCTTGTTATATTACTATGCTCAACATACATGATGTAACCTGTTTTGTGTATTATGATGGATGTACTGTATTTGTATAACTTGATGCTGGAGCTTTTCTCCCCGGGCCTCCGCTGAAAATGGACCTGGTCCAGTCGGAATTTCCAGGTTAACAAATGTAAAATAAATAAATAAATAAAATAAATATTGTAAATCCATCCCTCCTGTTGGGCCTTTGTCCTGGATCTATGTTGATCCATCAAAATTACATTTCATTGAAACATAAACCATCAAACTCACTTTCGCAAAAGTGCACTTTGTTGAAAATGCACTTTCGCGAAACACAAAATAACAGAAAAAAACAAACGCTCACAAAACACCCCCACTAATTCACTTTTATGCAGGGGGGGGCAAGCCCTCCTGCACCCCCTATGTGAGGGCTGTGCCCCACACCCCCTACTTAAATATGCTAACACTGATATCGCACTACAGTGGGGGAAAGGATATGTTCCCTTATCCCCACTGTAAAGCGATTCGGCGAATTGGCTTTCGCAAAAGTGCACTTTTGATGCAGTACACTTTCATGGAAGTGAGCATGGCCTTCTGTTTGTTGATGAAGTTTCGACTAACAGAAGGAGACCTTTTGTCATACCATTATTTTTTAAGAGGTTCAGGGGTGTGATCTACACAAATTCAGTTGTTGCCCTTTCAGCTCTGCAAACAGTGCCTTCAGGAAGACAAACATACGTTCTCCTACCTCTTCCATTGCCAGTTCAATAATAAGACAGTTGTCCTCCTGGGAATGCTTTTCAGGATTACCTGATTTCCATTCTAAATGCCCCAGTATTTCTGTCAGCATCATCTCTTCATTGTCATAGCCAACAATGTGCAGTTTTGCATGTCAAATAAGTCCTTGTGTGCAGCTCCAACAACCGAAGCTTTATTTACCTCCTGCTAGCTACTACTCATGCTTTCTGAACACTTGATGACATCATTAGAAAATGAGTCATGCCTCACCACTTTTTCAGGGTATAAATCAAGATGGGACAAACCCCTGCACCCTTGTCTTTTGGCTTGGACTACTGCTCCACCTAAATTATACATACAGATTGCTAATAACACTAGAGTAGGGATGTGAAAAAACTCAGCTGCAGTCCCTTGACAAATGTGTGATAATATAAGTGTGTGCTTTTTGACAAACCAGGCTAAAGCGAAATTGAATGAAAGCCATACATATGAAAATTCCTCAGAGAAGTATGGGCAAGCTGTCACTGCTCACTGCTTGAGTAAAAACCTACCATAGCTACTGTGGCCCCCTACAGCATAGCCAGAATAAAATTCTGACATTTTCATGGAAGTGACACCAGTTCTTTCTGTTCAGCACTCATACGGTGAACCCCACATTAAGATATGTCACAAGATGGCTTTCAGTTATTTACATTTTTGCTGCAAACTATCTTAAACTTCACTTATTTTCACAGTCATAGACTTCATGGTTGTGGCCCCCTACAGCATAGCCAGAATAAAATTCTGACATTTTCATGGAAGTGACACCTGTTCTTTCTGTTCAGCACTCATACGGTGAACCCCACATTAAGATATGTCACAAGATGGCTTTCAGTTATTTACATTTTTGCTGCAAACTATCTTAAACTTCGCTTATTTTCACAGTCATAGACTTCATGGTTGTGGCCCCCTACAGCATAGCCAGAATAAAATTCTGACATTTTCATGGAAGTGACACCAGTTCTTTCTGTTCAGCACTCATACGGTGAACCCCACATTAAGATATGTCACAAGATGGCTTTCAGTTATTTACATTTTTGCTGCAAACTATCTTAAACTTCACTTATTTTCACAGTCATAGACTTCATGGTTGTGATGGCATCTTGTACTGGGATTCTTAGTACCTCCATCCACCTTTGCCTACATTGTCAGCTTGTCTTAGTCACATTCATCTAGTCTGTCCCTGTCCTTTGGTTGGGTGACTGCCATATTGCTTCCCCATGACTGACTTCCTATTTCCTGGGACAAGGTATCATGACAAATTAGCTGTAGGTGTTATAGTTACTTGTGCTGCGGGGTATACTTTCTAATTGGAATTGCGTTCTTTTTTTTTCTAGTGCCAGAGAGGTTTGATTGGGACAAATTAATATTAATATATATATATATATATATATGTGTATACATATATATATATATATATATATATATATATATATATATATATATATGGGTCCCCTACTATTTACCGAAACGCCGATTCGCCGACAAAGAAATCACCGACACCAAACGACCGACAACAAAAAGTACCGACAACGCAAAACACCGAACACCATAACACCGACACACTACACATAAACGACACAGTACACTACAGGACATATCCACTAGCCCTAACCCAAACCCTAACCCTAAGGTCCGACACTACCGCACACTCTCCCTACCTGCACCCTAACCCTAACTCACTTACCCACCCCTAACCCCAAGCTCCGACACTACCGCACACTCTCCCTACCTGCACCCTAACCCTAACTCACTTACTCACCCCTAACCCCAAGCTCCGACACTACCGCACACTCACCTATCACACACCCTAACCCTACATCCCTCACTATTGCACACTTACCTGTCCGCTCCCTACTCCTAAATCCCTCACTATCGCATACTTACCAGGTCGCGCTTACACATTCACCTTGTCGGTCTTCCAGCTGTCGGGATTCCAGCGTGTCGGTCAACTGCGTTGTCGGTCGTTTGGTGTCGGTGATTTCTTTGTCGGCGAATCGGCGTTTCGGTAAATAGTAGGGGACCCATATATATATACATATATATATATATATATATATATATATATATATATATATATATATATATATGGATCTACTTCAGTAAAATGAACATATTACAAGTTCAAACCACATATGGCCGAGACCATATGTTCGAACTTGTAATAGTTCGAACACTGAAGTAAAAAAAGAAAAAACAACAAAAAAACAAAATTAAACATCTGCAGCAATTAGGGAGGCTACACCCCCTGTACTACCCATGTGGGGGGCTTTGCCCCCCACATCCCCCTCACTTAAATATTCCAACTCCAAGATCGCACTACATTGCTGAAAAGGGAAATCTTCCTGTTCCACACTGTACTGAGATCTGCATTCAGTCCGATCGAATATTTACAAGTTTGAACATATGGATCTAAACCTTGTCATCACAATGAACAAAACATGCTGGAGGGATAGGTTCCTGACCCAGAGACTCCCCATACTCTGGAATAGACTGGCCATACATGTCAAGCAGAGCACCTCCTTGGCCCTCTTCAAAAGGAACCTTGATGATTGGATGGGAGATAGGAAATTCACCCCGAGATCATTTTAGTCTCCCTGCTAGACAAGGGTCCAGGGAAGTAAATATTGTGGGAAGAAATATCCAGGGAATTGTTTTGGCTAGGCTTGTATAGGGCCTAGGGCCGACAGCCTAGTACCAATCTATGAACCTATGTGCCTGTGTTTTTTCTCTGTATAACTCATTCCAGGGTATTGTGATGCCACACTTTTTTTCTGCAAAGTATAACCTGGATTTTCTCCGTTATTTATTGCTACCCAGGACCAATATTTGTGGCCAGTTTCCATGTAGGTGCTTTATTTTCCCATGAATGCAGCTTGTGGTGGGAAGCCACAAAAGTTTGTTTACTTTGAGCACAGCCATGTTGTTCCTGCATTTGACAGTTGCATACCAGGTCTGCTGCACTTTGGATTGCCTGCCTGCTTGCCTGTTTTGCTTCTCTATAGCACACTCTGTTTTGGCATTCTCCCACTCCCTCTTATGTATTCACTGACTTTTGGTGCATACAGTGGAGTTACTGTCTCATCACCCATCAACGGTGTTACAAAGTCCCTCGTCAGCATTTCTTCATGAACATTCACAGACGAAGATAAATTTGGAATTTTAAGTCTGCTTGTGCTGTTGATGTTCCGTGTTCTGCATCTTAATTTTGCTTGAAATGCATTGAACTGTTTGCTCTTTCTTAGATTAGCATGCTGGGAAACAGAATTTATGTTTATTTAATAGACACATATTCATTTCCAGTGACTGTTAGTTAACTTATCATTATTATGGTATTTTGTTTTATGAGAGACAAATGTTTCTGTGTATTTCTGTGGGAAACATAAACTGAAAATTCTTTTCCTGCTATTATTCATATATGCTCTGCAAACACTACAATGAGGAATCGAAAACATATGACACCAAAGTCTCTCCAGCTCAGCATAGCCTTTCACAACCATTTTAAAGCACATTATTATTACAGCTAGTGAGAAATCCTTTTTGGCTTAAATGTAGAAGGCACCTTGATTTCCTTTAACTGTGCGTATAGGTTTGTGACTTCCATTCAGTCTTAAAATACTATATTCTGTTCTCCAGGCAGTGTTGCGTGTGGTCCCTTCAGTTAAGGTAGTTCAGCATACCACTTAACTGCTAAGTGCAAAACTTCTCTACAAGGCTGAAAATATTGGAAGTAGGGGTGAGGCAAAATCATGGACATTTTTTAAATATGGCTTTTATAAATGTAGGAAGTTGCTAGAATAGTTGGTTTTCTATTATGCATTTTCTGATATGACTCTGAAACTCGAATGTCTGTCATTATTTAGTGACTTCAATTCTCGGTGATTTGATAGACATTTGCCAGAAAACTATATAACTTATGAGGAACAGACTGAAAATATGAGGCAAACATCTGAGGAGTTGGGAGGTATGCAGACGATTAAAAAGGTAAAATCTTAATATGGAATTGACTGTACAATGTGAGTACACTTCTAACAGTGTAAGGTAGCAGTGGGTAGCCGGTCTGAAAGCTAGACGTAATTAATAATACACGGTTAATCTTTCCATGAAACAGTGGAAAAGGACATCTGCAGAGGGGAGTGTTAATCCCCAAACAATATTTTAACCTGATGATCCCACAAGCATTGTACTTGTAAGAACATATCTGAACAGTTCGTATACTTCATGGTATCACACCAAAATGGCCCGGCCACTCTTTTTTTCTTCAATTAACTGCACCGTTTACTGGACTCTCATTTTCTTTTTTAGATTCATACGGCTTTAATTTCACTGTCACATAGAATGCTAGCTGGTCATCTTCCAGATAATTGTGGTAGATCATCTTCTTGTCCACTTTAAAAGAGAATCCTAAAGACTGCAGCCAGTCAGACAGACAGTTCAACTCTGATCTGTTACATCACTGGAAGATAAGATGTATAAATAAAGTTTAATGATATTTGGTTACTTTGTATTTATATAAATCACATAAAGGAACTACAAAAGAAATTTGTGCCAAGTATAGTCAACTTCATTATCTAAATGCATGTCTGTGCCTGTCATTACCCAGTTTGCAGACCATTATTAAACAATAATGACTTGAAAAGTTTGTTCCATGTCTGAAACCATCCAAAGTATGAAAAAACGTAAGATATCATGAGTTCAGTTTTGTGTGTGTGTGTGTGTGTGTGTGTGTGTGTGTGTGTGTGTGTGTGTGTGTGTGTCACATGTAAGATATCATGAGTTCAGTTTTGTGTGTGTGTGTGTGTGTGTGTGTGTGTGTGTGTGTGTGTGTAAAATCTAAGATATCATGAGTTTAGTTTGGGTCTATATCAGAACATCGAAAGTTCATACTTTCGAATGTTCTTACATCGACCCCTATTCAGCGAACGCTGAAAATAGCGAAACGACAGATAACCAAATTTTTTCCTAGGGAAAGAATTTGGTTGTCCGTTTCTGTCTTTTCGCTATTTTCAGTGCTGTCGTGGAAAGTTACGGGTCAGGTTCAGGTAAATGTGCGATTGGGCATGGTTAAGTGAGTTAGGGTTAGGGCACGAGGGAGATATGTGTGCGACTGTGTGGACGTGAGGGTTAGGGCAGGTTAGGTGAGTTAGGGTTAGGGCGCGGGTGAGGTGAGTGCGCGATAGTGATGGACCTTAGGGTTAGGGTTTGGGTTAAGGTAAGTGGATAGTTAGTGGTGTTTGTAAAGTTTAGTGTAGGGTTAGCTGTAAGATTGTGGGTGTATGTGCGTGGATTGCTGTTTGGTGTGCTTGTGTTGTGTGTATGTGTTTTGGAACAGCAAATATTTTCCCTAGAAAAAAATTTGCTGTTCTGAATGTTCGATGTTGTCAGCTTTCGCTGATTAGGGATCGATGTAAGAACATTCGAAAATGTGAACTTTCGGTGTTCTGTTATAGACCTGTTTAGTTTTGTGTGTGTGTGTTTGTGTCTGTCTACATTTGCATATATGCATACATCTTTCACTTACTTATACTTTTAGAATTTATCACTTATATAATCATAAGGATCTTTAGCCAGCAGTATTTGCTCTACTGCTTTCTGTTTTGCTTCTGGTTATGTGTCGTTAGAAGACAATGATTTTCAGAATGTTTTATTTGTAAAAAGTTATGCAGTTTGCATGTACAGATGTATGCATGCATGAATGTGTGAGCTGGCATTAGTTTTTTTTTTTAGGATTAAACTTACGCTTAATGTTTGGTATGGGAATGTGTGAGAGGCTCTTTTACCAGGGTAAGACATTTTGTCAAAAACGTATTGTCTGTCAGAAACAGCTAACTTGACCTTGACCAATTCCATGGCAGATTATGTTCTGTCTGTGTCAGTCACATACAGTGGACCACTTTGATTGTTTGAAATCCATATTGTTAGATCTTGTAATCTATATAAAATCAAATTTACGTATTGCTGATGTCGTAACTTGTTGGTGCTTGCTTTTTCACAGATATTGTGCTTTGTTGTGAGGTCGCAGGACTTGGATATTAAGGAAAAGGTGAGTTTTATGGTTTCACAAATCTTCCCTATTTCTTTGTGTTTATGTTTGTGAGTCTTTGTGTGTGTGTGTGTGTGTGTGTGTGTGTGTGTGTGTGTGTGGTTCAGAATGTCAACCATGCAGTTGACTGAATTGTTTTATGTGGGTGTTTTCTGCAGAATGTACATTTTCCTGACTGTACAATATATCAACTCATATTGGCTCCACTGAAGTAGAGTATTTTTGTGGTCTGTAGGCATTCAATTTGTGCGGGCATGTGAGTGTGTGTGTGTGTGTGTGTGTGTGTGTGTGTGTGTGTGTGTGTGTGTGTGTATGTATGTGTGTGTGTGTGTGTTTGTGTGTGTGTGTGTGTGTGTGTGTGTGTGTGTGTGTGTGTGTGTGTGTGTGTGTGTGTATGCGTGCGTGCATGTGGTGGGTTATTAATGGGTTTGAAACTGAAAGTATTGCTGTTGCATTTTCTGGTGTGTGCTATCAGGTATTCTCTCAAAAGGGATATATCTACTTTCTTTGAATTATTGCAATTGTGAAGCCTGAAATGCAAGAGGATTTGCCCCCATGCAAAAGTATCTTCAGTTTTGTTTCATTTGGTAGTTAATGTTTTACCTTTTGGGGTTTTGTGTGGTCACTTTTTTGTTTTGTTTTATTTTTTTTTTTCCATTAACAGGTTTAATATTTTTTCCTTTTAGTTTTGCTTAAAAACATCATTCAGATATATATTTATATATATATATATATATATATATATATATATATATAGACACACATGCACACACACACACACACACACACACACACACATATATATGTATACATATTTATATATGTGTGTGTGAGTGTTTTTATATATATATATATATATATATATATATATATATATATATATACATATATATACATATGAGCCAAAAACACAGTCCCAAAAGGAACGTTTGTCTATTCTTCCACTTAAAAGATGGCATTGCAGTTTTGTACTACAATGTCTTTTATTATTCGCTGATATCAGCATGAGAATGAGCTGATGCACTGACCTAGGAAGTCAAACTGCATTTGAATTAGGCAAGGTCTGCTCTTGTACTATTGAGCAGCAAGTCTGCAATCTAAGTCTGCCTATTTGATGTGAAAAAATACATTCTTCACGTTATTCATAGTCAGCTCAAATTATATCAAATAAACCATATATCAAACTTTATTTGAATGTATGTTTTAATATTTTTTTCCAGATGATAAAGATAAAGTGCCCGTGGTATGCTGTCTGCAGATATGACTCATAACCTGCTCAATTTTCTAAACAGCTGGGGGGGGGGGGGGCTATGTTTTTAGAGTTTTCATTACAAGTTCATAGTAGCATAGGCAACATGTCAGGACAATGTAATCAAATGATGTAATCCCCACTGGAAAACATAATACAATTTCCCTTTCATCATTTCATTAATTTTTCAAATCTAAGTGCACTGTGAAACAACAGCAACATCTGCAGTGATATATTGACTGCCAGACTATATCATAACTGCAAAACTGAAATAACCTGTTTTGATATGGGTTTATCTTTAATCACTGCCTGAGTTAAGAATCAAGGCTGCTTTATCAACTGTACAAATA
Organism: Protopterus annectens; assembly: GCF_019279795.1. Classification (NCBI taxonomy): domain Eukaryota; kingdom Metazoa; phylum Chordata; order Ceratodontiformes; family Protopteridae; genus Protopterus; species Protopterus annectens. The sequence continues at coordinate 1,486,288,096 of NC_056743.1, read as the reverse complement.
TTTGACAGCTGTTCAATAAATTGCATTGGTTTACTTGAACTGTATGCTTAACCTCACTCAGGCATCATGCATTAGGCAATGTATAATGTGCAGTGTGTCTCCACAGGTGATCTCAGTTATTCACTGTATGAGGTAAATTAAAACTCATATTTTAAAACTTAAACATTCTTGCAGTTCCAGATTTCAACATTTAATTATAACCTGTGTCAAGGTTTAATCTCTGACTGTGTTGGGTATGGCATTAATCAGAAATGAAACACAATGCTTAACATTATTTAAGCAATGTAAAAAAATGATGTCTGCCTCCCTGCATGGCCCTTTCTGCTGTACTTACTTCTTACAAATAAACTGCAGTAGTTGGGCACCATACCAAACAATAATCTAATTTCTACAACCATTTTTATAAAAAAGCTATTAGGAACAGATAGTTTTGATAATGCAACCTCAAGCAATTTATTTCTGTGCATGCCTGAATTTTTGCTTGAGTTATTTCCATTGGCATATGTCCTATCCTTTTATTTGCTTTCACTCATATATCATGCACCAGCTGACCTCTCCATATGCTTCTGATTATCTTAAAATCTTGGTTTCAATCAATGGTGTACTTGCAGACCTAATATTTTAACTTCTGTAGAAAAATTTCATCAAATTATTCAAAATATTGTACTTTTCCTATTATTTAAGTTTTAATATGAAGACTTTCCTACAGCAAAGCATGACATTAGCATTCAAACACTGGGGACAGTAAATCTTTGCATAGTACAGAAATAACCTTTAGCTCTACTTCTAGTTGAATATTTTATATATGTCAGCAAAGTTATGCTGTTTTAAAAAAAATCTGTCTTAGCTTATTAATATATATCATATTGACTGTGGTGATTATGCACCAATATTAGGAAAATGACAAACTTGTTAAGCACTTCTGTAGTGTAGGACCTGATCTTAACAACAGTTAATCACCCTCCCTCAAGTGTGATTCTCAATATTGGATCTCAAGCTAGGTACCAAGACCTTACAGTGCTGGCTGGCTAGTGATATCAGCAGAGTTTAGCCAGCTTCATTTCTGCCAGCTGTCTATGCCAGTAATCTGTCCCTGGTTCAGAAATGAAGCTGTTTAAACTCTGCCACTAATCTATCCCTGGTGTAAGATATGTCTGTGTATTTGAGTTGCTGTGTATTTTACAGTGCTCACTAAGTTATTGGTTTGAAAGCCAACAAAACACTTAGCACTTTTTTTGTAACTGCTAGTGCATGGAACAGATAAAGCTGCATGCTTTAAAGAAATTATGATCAGGTCTCCGATCATAAACCTTATTTTGTGTTCTCAAGATGCATGCCAAGATTCACCACCCGAGTTCTCACTCAAGGTGAATTTCTTGGCATCCATATCTGGAATACATAACAAGAGGGTTCCATTTGGGGACCCAAACATTGTCCCTTTTTTATAATCTATATAATAAAATTATTTATGATACAATATTTTGGAAAAGACAGACTTGTGCAGAAAACATTACTGATTGGCACTCTTATGTGTAATCACTGATATGCAACTGCCAGGTGTTTTCCTGAAAGTTTGATTTTGTGGTGTACCAGAGATTTGTCTTTTCACTGAGATGGAGTATACTCGGAGTTGTTTTATATAAGTAGTGCTGACATGTGTGGGTGTGAAGCCCTCTGTTTGGGGGTGCAAGGGGATAGGACCCTGAGTAAAACATTTGTTTTGTAATTTTTTTTCATGAGAATGGTGCTTATATTCGTATTAAGTTGTTATTTTGTTATAGAGTCAACAGCATATTAGGGAACTAATGATTCTAGCTGAATTTCAGTGCTGCAGTATTCTAAGGCCAAAGCTCTGTTATCATAACTAGATATATGAAAAACAAATTCTAAGTATTTCATTATAGACTTTATTTACATAATATGGTATGCCCAGCCACTGTGTACATCTGTGTAGAGATAGTATATGACAGAAATGACATAGAATGTATTGCACAATTCACTGCATTTTTTAAAGGTAAAGCAATCACTCTAACCACCATGTTCTTAGAATAATAGAAGTATAGCATAGTTCTGGAAATGTCTTGTCCACAGTTTACAAAGTTCATTTCTTTGGAGTTAGTGATTATATCAGAGACAGAAAATGCTGGACAGTAAGTGCAGATTAACAGCAACAAAACATAAACCACCTCCTGATTGGTTTACAAAGCTTATGTGTTGTACAGCATAACATGGCCCAGCAACAGCGTAAATAGTCCAGGTAAAAAATATACATATTACTGTGTTACAACACACACCAATCATACCACGTTCATGGCATACAGCAGTGCATTATACATTATATCTTTTTTAATGCACATGGATCAGAATTGCTTTACTTAGTTAAATAATGAGGAACACTATAGCATCATTGAGTCCAGGCTCTGAGGGGAAAACTGTATGGTTGTGCCACTGTGCTGCTGTGCATTGCAGTATGCAACAAACAATGTGTGATCAGTGTGTGTTAAAATGCTATACTATGCAATGTACTGTAATATGTCATGAACACGGCGTGAAGGGTGTGCATTATAATGCTTTACTATATAATGCACTGCAGAATGCCATGAACACTGTGTGAAGGGTGTGCATTATAATGCTTTACTATATAATGCACTGCAGTATGCCATGAACACGGTGTGAAGGGTGTGCATTATAATGCTATACTATATAATGCAATGCAGTATGCCATGAACACGGTGTGAAGGATGTGCATTAGAATGCTTTACTATATGATGCACTGCAGTATGCCATGAACACGGTGTGAAGGGTGTGCATTATAATTCTTTACTATATAATGCACTGCAGTATGCCATGAACATGGTGTGAAGGGTGTGCATTATAATTCTTTACTATATAATGCACTGCAGTATGCCATGAACATGGTGTGAAGGGTGTGCATTATAATTCTTTACTATATAATGCACTGCAGTATGCCATGAACATGGTGTGAAGGGTGTGCATCATAATGCTTTACTATATAATGCACTGCAGTATTCAACAAACAATGTGTGATCAGTGTGTGTTACAATGCTATACTATGCAATGTACTGTAGTATGTTATGAACACGGTGTGAAGGGTGTGCATTATAATGCTTTACTATATAATGCAGTGCAGTATGCCATAAGCAATGTGTGATCAGTGTGCTTTATAATGCTATACTATATAATGCACTATGGTATGCCATAAACAATGTGTGATCAGTGTACATTATAATGCTGTACTATATAATGCACCACAGTATGCCACAAACAATGATCAGGGTATATTATAATGCTGTACTGTATAATACACCACAGTATGCCACAAACAATGATCAGGGTACATTATAATGCTGTACTGTATAATGCACTGCAGTATGCCACGAACAATGATCAGGGTGCATTATAATGCTATACTGTATAATGCAATGTAGCATGGCATAAGCAATGTGTGATCAGTGTGCATTATAATGCTGTACTATATAATGCAGCGCAGTATGCCACAAACAATGATTAGGGTGCATTATAATGCTATACTATATAATGCATTGTAGTATACCATGGACATGATGTGATGGGTGTGAGGTATAATTTTATACTATATAATTCACTGTGGTATGCTACAACCATTGCATGATTGGTGTGTGTTGTCACAGTCTACTGTATAATGAACTGCACTATGCTATGGGCATGGTCCGATCAGTGGTTTTTATAACTTTGTACTATATAATGCACTACAGCATGCAATGGACATAGTGTGAACAATGTGTGTTGTAATGCTGTAATAGATAATGGATTGCTGTATGCCGAAAAGATACAGCAATCTCTAGCTTAATATACAGAAGTTCACGGTGTGTCCAGGGCATTGCAACATAGAAGGGGTGAAAATAACTGTAAAGAGTGCATTTAAGTGCTTGCACTTTTTTTGTTTCTTAGTGCTGTAAGGAATGATCACAGTTTGGTGATTGTAAATATTCACTTCAGTTACCACTGGGTCACACTTCTGTCATGGAACCTTTGAAAATGCCATCTATACTTCTCTCCACAATGGTAGCCATGTGATAAACTTCAAAGCATATTTCACACCTTCCCCAAACACATGAAAGGTACACTATGACACATGCTGCATTGATCCACATGGCTGGGTGTATGCACTGATGTAGGAGATCACCATGTCCCAAAGGAATACCTGAAGAAACATCTGTAGACTACACTACCAGACCATTAATGCCCCTTGCTCCTTTCTCTTCTGGCTCATAAAGATACAGTAAGAGAAAACACACACGCACACACACACACACACACACACACACACACACACACACACACACACACACACACACACACACACACACCATACACCTTGACCATCAGTGAGCACAAAGTGAATGACTGACAACATAAAACCAAAATTAGTATAGGATAGTATAACTTTTTTCTTCCATTAGTTGTAGAGCTAATGAGCAGAAGGCTTCAAATCAACTAAAAAGGTATAAGAACTTGAAAAAAAATGTAGCGGTAGGTAAAATGAAAAATAACATAAATCTGTTATTTGTAACTTGTCAAGTAATGTGTATACTGGTGATGAAAATCTATGGATTTAAACTGTATTGCTCTTCTTTGATCATAAAAACAGGACTTCATCAGAATCATCACAAATTACCCACTGGTCCTTTTATAACTGAAGTAATCCAATTATACAATCATTTAATTAATCCAACAATTAACATATAATGTAAATTAAAGTAATACCACCAATAAGTGATCAGAAATTTTATCATTCACCATTCCAATTAAAATTCACAAGTACCCATTATACCTAACATAATAAATTAAATACATATGTTTATGTTAAAAAATACTTATTAACAGTGTATTGTCTCTGAATCTAAACTTTAAAATCTTGCAGCCCTTAAAACTAATTCAGAGTGAATAGGAGTGTGTTCGTTCAACCCAGGGTGTGAAGTGGCTTGCAGTTTTAACTGCCATCTCAACTCCTTATTTTCCAACAAAGCCTTAATATCACCCCCCTCCCCGGGGATTATAAACAACATTATCAAAATCCTAAAAAGAAACTTGGAGAATGTAGGGCATACCCTGGAGTGTTTTTACTAAAGATGAAAGCACTAAATCCATGTATATATTGTTTTATATTTGCAATTAATATATTTTTAATTTTTTACGCTTTCGTATTTTGAGTGGAAGGAATTTTTGGGAATCCTGGCTTTGTGGTTACTTATTATTTGTATTACTAGCTGCCTTTTAGCAACCGTCCTTTTTGTTTTTACATTTATTTAGTTATTTATTTGCATTTGTTTACTAGGATAGTCCACTGGACAATTAAGAGCCCATTTTCAGTGGAGGCCCGGAGAGAAAAGCTCCACAGTATGAACATAGAGGTGAAAACACACAATGTGAATAAACAAAGAGTACATACACCAAAGACAACATAGTTAAGCATTACTTGAATTAATGATACAACAAAAATTGACAAATAGAGAACAACTAATTTAAAAAAGCTAACATCACATACATCTGCCTGGAATAGTGAGGTTTTCACCCAACATTATTAGATAGTGCATCAAATGTCATCATTAAGCAAAAGCAGTTAGGTTTTGAAAGGTGGATACGTGGTGCAAGTGCAATTCCAGATAAAAGATAGGTAGTCTCATACACAAGTTTTGAAAAAGGCAAGATTCTGAGTAGTTCTAATAGTTAATGGCAGAGCATTCCAATTATTGGCTACAGAGCAAGAGTAAAAAAGGTGGTCTGCAGGTAAGTTTGGCTTGTGTACCTGCAAAAGGTGCTGATTCTCAGATCTGAGAGGCCTCTTTGGATGGTAGGTGCTAAATATAGTACTAGGAGCAGGACAGTCTGATGGTTTGAAGATTTTTTTGTGCGCAGTTGTTAACTGCAGGTGGGAGTGGTAGTATGGTAGGTCTAGCCAGTCCAGAGACTGTAGAGCAGAACAGTGATGGGTAGAGTGTTTGGCGTTTGTAGCGAACTTGGCAATTTTGTTATAACTTGTCTGAAGTTTTGCTTTTAGGTAGGATTGGAGGTTAATAAGTACAGGGGCACCAAAGACGTGAGAGGGTAGTAGGTAAGTGGATGTGAGGACTTGTTTGTGGAGGGGCTAAAGAATTGTTTGTGCCTATAGAGGATCCGTAGCTTTTGGTGAGTTTTGCTAATGCTTGAGTTTTTCCTCTAGCTTATCTCAATTTTTACCCATCAAAACCAGCAGGAAACTCTTTTGATCTACAAGTTATTTTAAACAATTGTATTTTTACTATAAATCTCTCTAACTTTAATCTATTATTAAAACCTCCACCCCTTTAAAACTACCCCTCTACTGATATTTCCCTTTCTTAACTTTCAGCCTATTCAATATTTAAAAAAATAAATAAATGAATGTGTCTTGTAAATTGCTCTGTTTTTCTCTGATGTTGTAATTTCCCACAATTTATAATTTTTCTTTATATGTTATGTTGCACAGTATTGTACAGTAAATTCTATTATAAATTCTTGTAATATACTTGTTGTTATTCAGTGCATGCATAATGCCTTGTGGAGCTTTCTTCCTGGGTCTCCACTGAAAATTGGTTCCTGGCCCAGTCGGACATTCCCCGATCAACAAATGTCAATAAATAAATAAATAAAATAATAAATAATAACTATGATGCATGCATAAATCAAATTTCATGTGTTTGTCTATAATTACTCTTAATAGCTTTGTCTCGGTAACAACCTTGATAGTTGTGCTGCAATGTGATAAGGAAAATTGTCAGTGATGCGTGCTATAGTACTGATAAAGTGAGAATTAAAGAGATTGGCTATTTTTTGAGATGTTTTGTCAGGATTTGGACATGGGTTGCTCTTTGTGCCTGGATTTAGCAGTGATGTAATGGAATTCCAGAATTTTTGGGGGTTCTGCTTATGATTGGTCTGAAATTTTAGATAGTGTTCTTTTTTTTTCTTTGTTGACTAGTCTTTTTACCTGGTTGTAAAGATGTTTAATTTTAACAGGTCTGGAGTGTTTGTATTTGTTAATCCAACAACACAGTAAAAAATGTGGAACCACAAATCGACAAAGCCAAACACTGAAAACATGCAGGACCACCAGCTCCACTATTCAGCCTTTATTAAAGGATTAAGCACTTTCTTCGGAGTATAACGAAAGACTTGTTCAGAATCCATTGCATCTCTCAACCAAAGCTTATTTAAATACTAAATCAATAAAAAGTCACATGACTAAAACCCAGTAAAATAAATAATTAGGCATTCAAATGAACATTACAAAGCTTCCTTAAAATCTAACCATTTAAGGTGACCTAACACAACAAATACTACAAAAACATAAACCTTATAAGAACACTCCATTCTATACTTTGTATGATTTTTAAATGCAAAATACTGGTTATAGATATATGATCATTTAAACCTGGGAAGAAAGTTACATTTAGCTTAATTTGCCACATCATTTCCTTATATTAAATCAAGTCTTCCCATGGTCCACCTCTTGCATTCTGAAAAACCACATCTATACCAAAAAAAAAAAAAAACAAACAAACAAAAAAAAAAAAATAATGCTCTGGATACATCTGAATGTGCTTATACAGTGATTTTTTTTACATTTTTGTTTTTTATATCTAAATTGTGTTCATAAATACATTCTTTAAATTTTTGTTTAGTTTTCCCTATATAGAAACCAGTACATTGTAAAAATGTTGCCAAATATATGATTCCTTGTGAATTATATGTGCAATGGAAAGGGGTATATATTTTATCAACCCCAATGGCAATCATTCTCCCCCTCTAAAATAAATTTGCATTGAGTACAATGCCTACATTTAAATGTACCCTTCTTTTTATTAGACACATTTCCCACAATCTCTCCTCCTTCAAGGTATCTCTTGAAAGACCTCCCCAGTCTATACACCATAGAGGGTCTTAACCCCAGGGAATCTGTTGTTCTTCCAAAACAAGAAAACAGTTCCAATTTTTTAACAAGATGTCAAATATCCTATCACAATTCACAGTATAGGTTGTGATAAAGGCACAATCAAACTTTTTGCTGTCATTAATAACCCCAGTATCACTAAAATTGTTTTGTAAAATATTTGTATCACCCCTTAAAAGTGAAGTGATGATACCTTCCCTTCTTCTTAAACTTATTTCACTCCTTATACTACTCACCAGGGCATCAGGGTACCCTCTAGCATAAAACATTTCTGCTAATTTATGTCCCTCCAATTCAAAGTCATGATCTTCTGACATCATTTTAACTAAATGGGCAAATTACCCTTTTACTACACCCCTTTTACTATGGTGGGGGTGACAACTAGAATAATGTAACAAAGCATTTGCATAATGAGGTTTAGGAAAAATGTTGGTAATTATCTTTTTGTACAAATGATCTTTGGAAACTAACACATCTAAATAGCTTATACTATCTACATTGTAAAAAATAGGTAAACTTTAAACAAGAGGTAACAGAGTTAAAATACACTACCATATTTTCAAATTCTTTTGGTGTTGACTCCCATATATCCCACTATAAATATGTCATCTAAAAACCATACATATAGTTTCCAGGGCTTTTCAATGCAATAATTTAACACAAACTGTTTTTCTCACTGTAACATCACTATACTGGTGTATAGGAGGGGCGCATGCTGACCCCATTTCAATGCATCTTTTCTGTCGAAAATATTGGCCCTCTATATAGACAAAGTTATAGTTCAAAACTAACTCCATTAAAAGAACTAACACATTGATTTCATCATTATCAATTTACCTGGCTCCAACAAAAATTCCCTGAACCACTCTAAACCCTGTTTGTGTGGTATAACATTAGATAGATTTACATTGTCAACTGTTATAAACCACAGGTTGTCAGAATATTTTACTTTTTGTAACTTGGACAAAAAGTCCCAGGAATCCTTACATAAGTGAAAGTACCCATCCAAAAAACATTTTAATTTCAAGTCTATGTATTTTGCTAAAGCATATATATTTGAGGTACCTGCATTGACAATAGCCCTCATTGGGGCTATATCTATAGCCAGTATTTTGCATGTAAAATCATACAAAGTATAGAATGGAGTGTTTTTATAAGGTTTGTTTTTGTAGAATTTTTGTGTAAGTCACCTTAAATAGTTAGGTTTTAAGGAAGCTTTGTAATATTAGTTTGAATGCCTAATTGTTTATTTTATTTTTTATTTTATTGGGCTTTAGTCATGTGACATTTTATTGATTTAGTATTTAAATAAGCTTTGTTGAGAGATGTAATGGATTCTGAAGAAGTCTTTGGTTATACTCTGACAAAAGTGCTTAATCCTTTAATAAAGGCTGAATAGTGTATATCAAAGGAAAAAACTTCAAAGACCAATTCACGTTAGGTTCAAGCAAGGCACCCTTTATTACTTGCAGCAAGGAGACAAAGCATGCAGGCACAAGGTTTGTCTGAATTACTGGTGATTAGTATATTATTCTTATACAGTTCTCTTCCTGTCACACAGAAAATGTTACTATTCTATTGCTGACGTAGTTAGACACAGCTTTCTGTATGTTCTACAGAAAATGTTACTAGCCTTATTGCTGACTAAGTTAGATTATCTGCTGTTTTGCAAAACATTTTGAGAAAAACAACCTGGCCTTGGGCTTATTTTCGCCCATTTTAACTTTTCAATTCTTCAATTGTACTGTTCTAATACATGTGTTACATTTTGTCTAGATTCAAGGTACATTTCTAGCTTTGGTACAAGTAATGCTGACTATGGTTTATACTTTCAAGCATCTATTGTTTTTTTTATCAAAGCTTCTAGCAGCTGCATACTTTCTCATAGCATAAGCAGAAAAGAATATCTCTTTGTTAAGTTTAGAAATGAAATGTCTCTTGTTATTTTCATGACATTAGTAGAAATGAAATGCTTCTTGTTAAGTTTCTAATAGCTGTGCAAATTCATAAATGTATTAACCCTTTTAAACCTCGAATGCACTAAGCATGCATATTACTATTACACATTTTTCTAACATTTCCCCCATTTTAATACTTTTATTCTACTTTCAAGATAAGCATAAACAGTTTTTTCTTCCTCTAACCTCTTCCTCCTCAGGATCTGCAGTTAAGAGAGTCATTCAGTTTAAACTTATGAAAGCATTTTCAGTTTTTTAGCAATTCTTCAAGTTCAGCACCTTGGTATAAGGTTTTTGAAACTGAAATGTCTATAAAGTCCTTAATCAGTCTTTTTATGCAGGGGATGCAGCAGCACACACATAACACCAGTAGGATTAGTCCTACACAGATGGCAATCAGAATGTTCATCAGGATACTGCCCCACCCCCCCAAACAATTTCTGGAAAAAATCCATCAATGGATTTGGTCCTGGTTTGGTCATGGCTGACACCTGCTGAATTACCTCAAGATGGTTGTCTATCTCGTGTTTGTGGTCAGGAATATATGAACAGCACTCCTCCTGGATTAAAGCACATGTACCTCCTCTCGCCGCTAGGGTGAAGTCAAGAGCCATGCGAATTTGAAGCACCACTGTTCTCATGGCAGTCAGTTCATCAGTCACCAATTCTAGGGCATATAAGGTTGCATTGCTCATTATTTCGAGAAGCTTAGACAATTTTTTCAGTTCCCAGATTGATTTTGTTGCTCAATATGCTGGCAGTACACAAACCCACCTGAACTGTATCATTCTTGTAAAAACACATAGTTCCCTTCTGTCGAACAGACAAGTGCAATGCTACTTTATCTTGTGATGTGACATCTGATGTATCATAAATTAAGTTTTCCCAGGTCTTGTTGGCTCCTAGGGGAACTGAAGTTAACAGCAACCCCCCATATGCTGTTGGCAAAGCTGTGCAAATCCAGCAATTCGAAACATTAAAGGTCTCAGCATACACATATTTGATTGCCTGGTAAGTGTTAAAGTTCGGGTGCCACTCTGAGTGCCACTCTGCACGCTTGTTTAGTTCAATTTGTGTGGCTGGGAAAAAGAATAGCCACAACAAAAAGGTTATTGTCACTAGTACAGTTAACAGGATGATTATGCAATACTTTTGAGGAAACGGTTGTTCTGCATTTCTGTTTTCTCCGACCCTTCCAAGTAGGTGTATTTGGATCTTACTGAATTCCGTCATCTTGGACACATGCTCTTACTCTCTGCTCTAATAGGACCTTCAGCACCGATGGTTTCTTCACTGGGGTTGAAACGGATCAGTCCTATTGATCTGACCTCCCTTTGTAGCCAGACTTTGTGCTGAGGGCCCCGATGGAGAGGTAAGATTTTTGTCCAACTCAAAGTTCTTAACCAGCTTGCAGTGCATCAGGTGTATCCACAAAGCTCGTTCTACTATCTTGACTGCAGTGGGTGTTGAAAGAAGCACCTGGTAGGGACCTTCCCACCTTGGTGATGACCAATTCTTCCTCTTGATGTTTTTGATCCACACCCAATCTCCGGGCGTCACTGCCACTTCTGATGTTTCGGTTTGTTTTCTATCTGAAACAGAATTTGACTGCAACAGATGTTTAGAACTCAACAACTTTTTCATATATTTAGCTAGTGTGAAATCAGCTTCCTGGTCTGATAACATGAGAAGTTTCCACTGGGGTGTATAATAAGCCCTTCCAAATAATTTTTCAAAAGGAGTCAATCCTTTTGCTGTAGGGACAGTTCTCATGCTCAACAGTGCCAGGGGCAAACAGTATAACCAGTTTTTTCCTGTCTCAGCTATTAATTTTCTCAATTTGTTTCTTAGCATACCATTATGCCTTTCAACTAGCCCTGCAGATTGTGGATGGTATGCACAAAGATTTTTTTAAAGAAATACCAAAATGCTTACTCAACTGCTGTATGGTTTGATTTACAAAGTGTGTACCATTGTCACTGTAGATCCTTTCCGGAATACCAAACCTAGGAATGATCTCCTTGACAAGTACCTTTGCCACCGTAGCTGCATCTGGATTTTTGGTTGGAAAGGCTTCCACCCATCTGGAAAACATATCTATAATGACAAGACAATACTTCTTATTTTCACATTTGTTCAATTCTATGAAATCCATACAGATAGTGTGAAACAGATATGGTGGTGTAGGGAAACTCCCTTGCTTGGGCTTTATCACCCCCTATGCATGATGTTTGTTACAAATCTGACACATGAAACAACATTTTTTAGAGTAGTTTGTAAATCCGTACGTTGTGAACACCTGGTTCACCAGCTGTACCATCCCCCCTGTTGAGACATGGCACTGCCCATGGCTCAACAAAGCTGCATATCGAAACAAATTAGAGGGTAGTATCGGTTTTCCTTCTCTAGAGATGTACAGCCCCTTTTCGAGGATTGCTCCTCGTTTTATCCATCGTTGTTTTTCAGCTTGTGTAGTGAGTGTCTGCATTGTTTTTAACATATCTAAATCTAAAATCTCAGAGGGTTGTAATTCCTGATTTAAAAGAAATACTTCTGTGGCTGCTTGTTTTGCAGCTGTATCAGCTCTTGCATTACCTTTTGAAATCCTATCTTGTTGCTTGGTGTGAGCTGTGCATTTACAAATGGCTACTTTCTGAGGTAACTGAATAGATTCTAAAAGATCTAAAATAAACTGTGTATGATTTATAGGTTTGCCAGTAGATGTTATCATTCCCCGGTTTTTCCACTGTTGCTCAGAAACATGTACAGTAGAAAAAGCGTACTGGCTATCAGTAAAAATGTTTACACATTTACCCTTTGCTAAGGTACATGCCCGTGTCAGGGCAATCAATTCTGCTGCCTGTGCAGATAAGTTGTGTGGTAAAGGTTTTGCTTCTATAATCCCAGTATCAGAAACTACTGCATATCCTACTATGTTCTGTCCTGCAGGACCCCTTCTGCACGAGCCATCCACGTAGTATCTCACCTCGGCATCATCCAAGGGGACATCCATGAGATCTTTTCTAGGTAGTGTCTTTTGCTCAATTACCTGCAGGCAGCGGTGTGGTGTGCCGTCTGCAGGGGTCGGGAGCAGAGTAGAAGGGTTTAAAGTCATGCAGCGTTCAATTGTCATATGAGGTTGGCTCAACAATATAGTCATACAGCAAAGATGCCTAGCAGGGGAAAGATATGCCACCTTTTCTTGTAGTAAAATAATCGCAACTGCATGAGGTACTCTCAGAATGAAAGGGTGGAACAAGACTACTGAGGCTGAAGCCTGTACTGCCATTGCAGCAACAACTACTGCTTGTACACAGTGAGGTAAGGATCGTGCCACTGGTTTTAGTTGTGATGAATAGTAAGCAATGGGGCGTTGCTTATCCCCATGCTGTTGTGTTAATACTGATGTCATGTAACCCTGCTTACAATCTACAGTTTGGAAAAAACGTTTATGGTAGTTTGGCAATCCCAGAACTAATGAGGACGCTATTAACTGCTTTCGTTTGCAGAAAGCAGATTCTGCCTCTGGTGTCCATTGTAACAAATCCTGTGCTGCCATAGGCTTTTTATATATAAGGTCAGTCAGAGGTGCAGATTCCAAGGCATAGTTTGGAATCCAGCTCCGGCAAAAATTGGTTGTACCCAGGAAGGATATCATTTCCTTCTTGGTAGTGGGTTTAGGTGCTTGCAAAATTGCTATTTTTCTGTCCTCATCTAATGTTGTACCTTCCTTGGATATTACATATCCCAGGTATTTGACTTATTTTTTCCAAAGCTGCAGTTTACTTTTATTTACCTTATGTCCTTCAGCGGCTAAAAATCGTAGAAGTGCTATGGTATCTTCTCTACATTCCTGCTGGGTGGGGGCTGCCAGCAAGATGTCATCAACATAAAGTAAAATCTGACTACCTCTAGGTGGGGTGAATCCCGCCAAGTTGCTTGCCATTTCTTGTGAGAATATTGTTGGACTTTCACAATATCCCTGTGGTAGTTGTGTATATGTATACCTTTTCCCCTGAAATGTGAATGCAAACTAATACTGGCTATCAGGGTGTATCAGTATCGAAAAGAATGCATTGCTGATGTCTACCACAGAAAAATACTCCTGTTGAGGTTTCAGATCATTCAACAGGTTGTGTGGGTCTGGCACCATAGGTGCTCATGGTATTACTGCATCATTTACAGCTTGTAAATCTTGGACCATATGCCACTCTCCATTGACCTTTCTAACTGGAAATAAGGGTGTGTTACATGGTGAATCAGGAGATTCTACTAGTATCCCTCCTTTAAGTAAGGCTGCTATAATATGCTTTATCCCTGCCTCTGCATCTTTTCTTAAGGGATACTGTCTTTTCTGTGGTCTAAATGCTGACTTTGGCATGATAGTAACTGATCCCACTGTACGAATAAGTCCTACATCTGACTTTCCTGTTGACCAGAGAGTTTCTGGTATATTCTGTAAGGCATTCTCTTCCTCCTTCAACAGGAGTGTTAATCAGCTGTCCTTGCTAGACTGCAAGTGCACGGCTGGGTGGGTCTGAGTTATCCAATTCAACTTCTGCCTTTGTATTCTCTGTTCTGACAGTTCTAACTCTGTCTGCTTTTCCCATATCGTGACTTTTTCTCCTAAGTCTGCCCATTCTATATTTCTGTTTTTTGTTAAGCTAACGTGTGGTAATCGATTAGATTTATAAAGTGCAAAGAACTCCTGGGACAATGAACAGCTGGCTACACTGTTCCCTTCTGTGTCCCAGTACAGGTTACGCAATACCAATCTGTTTGCATGATTCTTAAATAATTCTTGCTCGTATTCCTTATCAGGTCCTGGTGTGTTACAATAATACAGGGTACAGTGCAACAGGTGTTACTTATCAATGTCAAGGGAGGGGAACTTGCTGATGGCTACATTCATTAACTCTTTGGTCACAGTCCCTGGACCAGTCGTAACCAAGTCCTGGCTGTACCAATAAAACATTTCACCCTCCGATTGCACTGCAAAGCTATCAGTTTGTCACTGTGCTTCCATACCCTGCATGGTTGGGACTACTGCTATACCAAATGGCTGCATGAGGTCTCTGCCCAAGAGGTTTACCGGGCATTTTACAGAAACAGCAATTTTGCTTTTCTGTGTCAATCCTGAAACTGGATCAGTTATTGCAATGTTACGGGAGAGAGGCTCCCGATACAGCTGTCCATTAGCTGCTTTGACCAGTATGTAATCAGGTGACTCTGTGTTTTCTGGCAGTTTAGAGGGATGTATCAGGGTTTGTGATGCCCCTGAGTCACACAAGAATTACCTTCCCTCCCTTCTACCAAGAGTGTAACTTCTGGTTTTGTGTCTGCTAAATAAAGCTCCAAGCTCAATAGAGCTAGGTCTAATATTCCATTTTCTTCATTGTCACTAACTTCCTGCACTTCCTCTACTCCCTCTATCACATTCTCATTTGTCCTTTCTTCGCTAGCCCCTTCTAGTGATTCCTGACTACCATATATTCAGTCCTCACCCTCCTTGTCTTCCGTTGTTGCCTTCTCGTTTTTCTTGCAATCCACTGCCAAATGTCCCTTTTTACTGCATTTAAAACATTCTCCCCTTTTCATTCGCCCTTCAAAGTCCTCTGATTATTGATCAGATTGTTTGTTTTCCTGTGCGTTTTTCTTGCCCTTTTTCCCGGACTGTACTACACAAATTTCTGCTCCGTCTTCTACAGAAAATACTTGAGCTTTCTTTTTCTTTTTGCTATTAAAATGCCTTTCGGCATGTCTAGCATATTCAAGTAATGATTATAACCTGCTTGTACGATGGTCTACCATATGTTTTGTAATAAAACTACTTATAGGTGCAATACTGCCCTTTAAAAATGCATTCTTTAACTGCTGTTCATATGGGGAATCTTGTGTTTGATCTTCAGGAACCTGCATTCCACAGTGGTTATTAAAACACTCTAATAATCTGGCATAGTACCTGTCAATTGTTTCACCTTCTTGTTGGATACATTGATTAATGAAAGTCCAGTCTGCCCTGGGTTTCCATTTTTTCAGAGATGCGGTCTGTAAGACCTTTTACTCTGGTGTCTAATTCTGCACTGCTATGTGGGAGGGGTCTTTGTGCAGCATCACAGGGATTCCAGTTCCCACTAATCATGTACCAATCCGGCTCTACAATCTAACTACTTTTTCTATCTCTTCTCCGTTTAAGTTATAACTCAGCCTCATTCCTTGTAAATCTGAGAATTTTCTAAAATTAACCTTTGGATGGGGAATTCCCTCAGTGGCTTTCCGGATGTCTTCCGGAGTCCAAGGTCTATACACTAAAATAGTTGGGTCCTGATTGTCTTGACCTGCCTGAGGATTGGGTACTTCTATAAGTGGGCATATTTTTTATTCACTTATAGATCGTGAATTCTTAACCATTTGCCATAACTCGATGCCTTCATCTGAATTACCTGCCTTTGTTCAGGACCTGGTCCCGATGGGATCTCTAATTTTAGTCAGTTTTAGTTTCATAATATCTCTATCTTCAGTGACTACAGGATATCATGGGGGTGGACTAACCTGTTCACTTGCTTCATATTCTGGTAAGGGAGGCGGAGGTGCTGATGCTATTACTAAGTTATTGTCATCCTTATCTAAAAACATTGCTTTTGAATTTTTGCTCTTTTGTTCCAGACGGTTTACTTCCTCAAGCCACCTGTGTGCCTGAGGAATTCCTAATCTACGCTGCTTTTTTACCCGACCTTTGGAATCGGTTTTGAGCTGTTTGATAAGTTTGATAAGGGAGGATTTTTCTAATTTTCCATTGAATTCGTATTTATTAACCCATTTTGAATAATATCTAATATTGTTGGCGCACTGCGACTGCATATATTTTGCGTCTTCTGTAAAAAGCGGATTTTGGGGTCTTTTTGTGCAATTATTACCCATTTTGTTCTACCCTTTGATTGTTACGTAACTTCTCTTAATTTTTAACGTGATACCGTGGATTTTATTATAGTCTCTTCAGAATGACTGCCTACTTATTCTGTTTCTCCTGATCTATGACCAGACAGTAATCTTTTTTGTCCCTGACTTGTAAGAAAAATACAGTCTGACAAAAACAATACACATCTAGTCCCTGATCTAAAACAGAAAACAGAAAAAAGTAGATTCACCTTACCTGAGCCCACTTGATTGATCACCAATTCACGGAGACCTGTCCTTCAGTCACAGATCAGAATGTGGCTGGCCTCTTTTGAACAACAATTCAGTTGGAGGACTTTCCATATAAGAAGAACTGATTTGGTTTCTTCCCCGTACGGTTTCAACCACCTGGCCGTCTGATCCGAGGTGAAGAGAGGGTTCCGGTCCGAAGGACCAATCTGTCAAAGGAAAAAACTTCAAAGACCAATTCACGTTAGGTTCAAGCAAGGCACCCTTTATTACTTGCAGCAAGGAGACAAAGCATGTAGGCACAAGGTTTGTCTGAATTACTGGTGATTAGTATGTTATTCTTATACACTTCTCTTCCTGTCACACAGAAAATGTTACTATTCTATTGCTGACGTAGTTAGACACAGCTTTCTGTATGTTCTACAGAAAATATTACTAGCCTTATTGCTGACTAAGTTAGATTATCTGCTGTTTTGCAAAACATTTTGAGAAAAACAACCTGGCCTTGGGCTTATTTTAGCCCATTTTAACTTTTCAATTCTTCAATTGTACTGTTCTAATACATGTGTTACATTTTGTCTAGATTCAAGGTACATATCTAGCTTTGGTACAAGCAATGCTGACTATGGTTTATACTTTCAAGCATCTATTGTTTTCTTTATCAAAGCTTCTAGCAGCTGCATACTTTCTCATAGCATAACCAGAAAAGAATATCTCTTTGTTAAGTTTAGAAATGAAATGTCTCTTATTTTCATGACATTAGCAGAAATGAAATGCTTCTTGTTAAGTTTGTAATAACTGTGCAGATTCATGCAGTGTGAACAGAATAAATGTATTAACCCTTTTAAACCTCGAATGCACTAAGCATGCATATTACTATTACACATTTTTCTAACAGTGTAGCTGCTGGTCCTGCATTTTTTCAGTGTTTGGCTTTGCCGAGTCATGATTTTTATTTGTTAACCATTGCTTCCAAATTTTGTAAGCTTAGTCAGCCATGGAGCAATGTTCATTTTGATCCTATTTAAATGAAGGGGGGTGGCTATTTATTGTATCTAGATATATTGTTGAAGTAGTCAACTGCCAGATCTAGAGGGAGATTTTTAGTATGTAGCAGTTAATGTCCATTTTTCAAGGAACTTTGTAGAGTAGTGAGAGTCTTGGAATACTTCTGTAGTTTAGGAATTCTGTTGAGTGTTCACTTTCATGGAGGTAAATAGTATATGATTTTTGTCTAGTGTGAAGACATATAGGACCGACTAATAAATCATCTTTTAAGTGATGATATGTGGTAGGCTAATGCACGAACACCTAGTTTGATGTATTATTCACTGGGAAGATTATGTTCCCAATAAATACAAATTAATAATTTATATATATATATATATATATATATATATATATATATATATATAAAATACAATTAAGGTGTGTTTCAGTTTAAGTAGGAATCTTTGATGGTGCTGGTAGAAATGGTGTTGAAAGAGAACTTAAGGGTGGGCCTAAATATGTTACACTGAGTGGGTGGGGAAGTGCATGACTGCTGTCAAAAGATGAAGGTGGAAATAGAGATGAAGTCATTGAATTTGCAAGTAATCTTCTTACTGGATTCAGCCAAGATGAGGTTTAGCATAGTTTTTCATACAGGTTTAAATAAACCATTAATAGTGATCCAGAATTCTTTAGGACTGTTGAAATTATTTTGTTGTATGTTTGTGTAATAATTTCTCTTAACTAAGGTTATCTGGGACTTGTCAGATTTCTTCATTGTCTGTGGTTAAGATGATTAATTTCAATTTTGCCTTAATTCCATTTGCCACAGGTTTCTTTGTCTCTGACTCATATAAGTTATTTTCTTTTATGTGTAAGCCATGCAGATATGTTAGCTTATCCTTTATGTCCACACAGAGGGGCTTGGTAGGTAAACATGCCCAGAAACGTGGTCCTAAAGTATTCTACTGCTGCAACTAAAAGGAGAATTCTAGCAGGGTTCAACTACACTGTTTTAAAGAGTCAATAAAGCTATCTTCATTGAGCTTTGTTAGGTGTCTGAGCTGTATTGTACAGCTCTGCGTGGTTTGCTATGTTTTCTGCTTAAGTAAGTTGCATAATGGTCACTAAGAGGAGGATTCCTGATTGTGTTGTTTTTCTCTGGATTAATGGTCAGAATGCAGTGAAAAATATTTGACTTTTTTAAAGTTTTGCCATACCTAGTGGGATCTTTATTTGACTTGAAGATGCCAGGAGATGCCATGAATCCTAAAATAATTTCATATATGTTTATATACTTTCTTAAGGTTAAAGGTTTTCACATGAAAAATGATGGTATGTGTGATTGAAAATCAGCTGATCACACGTACTGGCTTTTTCATCTGTACGAGATTGCATACGGTGGGGCTCAGGGAAATTATATTTTCCCCACTGTTGTGTGATCTTGGAGATGATGTACATAATTAGGATTAGATTTGTTTTGACATAATGCTTAGTTGACCAAGTAGCATATAGCCATGTGTGTGTGTGTGTGTGTGTGTGTGTGTGTGTGTGTGTGTTCGTGTGCGTGTGCTGTAGCAGTGTGTGTATATATATATATCTATATATATATATATATATATATATATATATATATATATATATATATATATATATATATATATATATATATATATATATATATATATATATATATATATATATATATAGATATATATATATATAGCTAGATATAGATATAAAACTATATATAGATAGATATATACATGATTGTATTTACTTTGGTAAAAACAAACATTTAAAATATTGAGCATTCTTTTACTGGCTTTAGTAACTGAATACTCTTAATGCCTGCTTCTGTTTGTGTGAGATTACATTACAGGGTGGACTGGGAATTTACCCTTTAGATGCTGTTGTGTGATCTTAGAGTGGCTTGCCTGCTGCATAATTTTGTTATTGTGTTTTTTCATTGTTTTTATTTTTGAAATTTTGTGATCATTTTTTTCACTTATTTTATTTTTTGACATATCATTAGGTAAACATATACGTGTGTGTGTGTATGTGTGTGTGTGTGTGTGTGTGTGTGTGTGTGTGTGTGTGTGTGTGTGTGTGTGTGTGTGTGTGTGTGTGTGCACGTATGGATGTGTGCCTGAGTTTGAAAATTACGTTTTACCATTTATGGAGGATAACCAACAAAAACACAGGAGTGCAAGTCAAGTCCTGCAGTCTTACATTTTTTTTGGTAGGTCCAGCCCTGCACCTCCACATTTTTGTTGGTTCAGATTTTCCTGTTTAATTTATGGAAGATAATTATATATTTTGAAATATATTTTATTGTAAAATAGCTACTCCTCCTGTTTTAACTAATTGATTGTTCTACAAGGATAGAACTTTTTAAGTACATGGAAGTTTGGCATGAAACCTTCAAGGCAGTAATTGCATGGACACTTTTATGAACATAGTTTGTATGCAACGTTACTAACTCTTGTGTTAAGATTAGTTGATGTGGATTATGTTGCAAACTGGAAGAGACTGGTATGGGAATAAGAGGTTGAATGCAGAAAAGCTTGGGATTCATACCTCTCAACTGTACAGATTTTTGCAAAATGTCAAGATTTCTCATAAAACTGTGATTTTCTGGCAAATCACTGGCAAATGATTGAGAAGTGAGTTTCAGACTTCAAACCCTTTTGAAAATTCATCCTAATGCAAAACCGGTTATTCTATCAACTTTCTAAGTTTATAAGAGCAATATATAGAAAGTGTCCCTGTTTTTGGGCCTTTGTCTCACCATTATCAGTGCCTTTGTCCAGATTTCTTACTCTAAGTAGTTGGGAGGTAAGATTACAATGTGTCTGGAATGTTCTGAGAAAGATCTAGGCTTAGAGTGGACAACTCAGGTTCAAAAGATTTTTAAAGAAAGATGGAAAATGTAGATGTGGTTTATTGGTAGGACTGAGTAATGACAATAGGTGGGTTATGGCATGATAGGTAAATCAGAACTAGTTTATGGAAATGGAAAATAAAACCGACGTCAAATACTGTCCTCAAAGTGTTAAAGAAAGGGAAGAGATACAAGAGGGATATCATTTGAGAGGTAGTTTAGAATGGGAATATCTGGCAGTTGTAAACAAATGGAAGAAGGTGAATTAGGATTTAAGGAAAGGCAGAGAAATGCCCCAATGAGTACAAGAACTGAAGTGTGAAGGACAGAAATAAGGAATATAACTGGCCTATTGAAAATAGGGAAGAAGTGCTTCAATTAAACAGAGATAAAATATGAAAAAAAAGAAAATAGGGAAGAAGTGCTTCAATTAAACAGAGATAAAATATGAAAAAAATGAAAATAGGGAAGAAGTGCTTCAATTAAACAGAGATAAAATATGAAAAAAAAAGAAAATAGGGAAGAAGTGCTTCAATTAAACAGAGATAAAATATGAAAAAAAAGAAAATAGGGAAGAAGTGCTTCAATTACACAGAGATAACATATGAAAAAAAAAAGAAAATAGGGAAGAAGTGTTTCAATTAAACAGAGATAAAATATGAAAAAAAAAGAATATAGGGAAGAAGTGCTTCAATTAAACAGAGATAAAATATGAAAAAAAAGAAAATAGGGAAGAAGTGCTTCAATTAAACAGAGATAAAATATGAAAAAAAAGAAAATAGGGAAGAAGTGCTTCAATTAAACAGAGATAAAATATGAAAAAAAAGAAAATAGGGAAGAAGTGCTTCAATTAAGCAGAGATAAAATATGAAAAAAAAGAAAATAGGGAAGAAGTGGTTAAGAGAAGGAAACAAAAATAGTGTAAACAACAAGAGTTCGAAGGAAATGTTATTAGGAGTAGACACTGAAGAAAAGGAATGGGCAATAATTATTACCTTTCTCAAATATGTCAGTAAAGTGAAGAAGTGCCTGCATAAATTTCTTACACATCTCACAGATTGGTCAGAATGTTTAATGGGCCTTGGGGATATTGTCAGAAGTGGAAGAAGGAAGAAAGACATAATGTGGAACATATATTCTGGGATTGAAGGAAATTACAGAGATATAAGAAGGACATGGAGGAGGTGCTAAAGAAGGTTATGTATATCTAGGTTTAAAAATGTTTTATTGGGTCTCTAACCCCAAATAGATACACAGATATACACAAACACACACACACACACACACACACACACACACACACACACACACACACACATGCGTGCGTGCACAAACAAGCATGCACATTCACAAAAGTAAAAAAAAAGTGTAGAATAGAAAAAGTGGGAAATGGAGGAAAATGCGTGTTCCAGGTTTACATGCATGATATTGCAGCATAAGAACTACATCAGCAGTCAGGCATGAATGCAGCATCCTAATGTATTTCCTTCTCTGTAGTTTACTGCAATGATAAAATATTTTCATACAGCTTCAGGAAACGCTTTAAAGTAAGATCACTGTCTATATAAGTGTGAAATTACAGAATAAGGGAGTCTTACTTCTTTCAATCTAGTCTGTTTTGTCATATACGTGCCACAGAAAATCCAAAATATCTAGCAGCATATTACAAAAAGTGAAGACAGTAAATATTTATTTTGAATGGCAAGTTTGAATAGTGCACACATAAAATATCAAAGCATGATAAATCTCTATTTACTGTAGATAACAAAGGTCTCATATTCCATGTGCATGGTAATGTGCCCATATGTGTCTGCTATATATAATAATCAACTTAAAGGTCATTGTACATTGGAAAAGTGACAATCCGAACAGCAATAATAACATGAATCTGGCCCTTAATGACTGCACACCTCTCCGCATCATTTAACACCTGATTTACCTCAGTGTACTAATCACAGTGCCAACATGAACCTTATTTAGTGGAGCTTTAATTCATCCAGTCCTTTGCTAGACAATACTGACTATAGTGCACACATAGTACTATGCCAGCATGCATTCAATATAAAATAATTAAAAAACAGCGTGCATGAAACAAATGCATACCTCCTTCTGCAATAGTCAGCAAAATGAAACATGGATCAGAAAACTTGAATCATGAATACGTATTAGGTTATTAATTGCTGTCCCCTTGTTCGTACTTAAGAACCATACACTGAAGAATGAAACACATTTATGTCTACATAAACATCCACATGATATGCTAATTAATGCACAGTATGGAAACTTTCAGTAACCATATATGGCTAATAAACGCATATGATTTCTTTAATGTGCACATAAAGTATCATCACTATGCCAAAGACTTAAGGGTCATCAATATTCCATTGCCATAACACAGTGTGCCAATGAGTTAAGGGTCATCAGTATTCCATTGCCATAACACAGTCTGCCAATGACTTAAGGGTCATCAGTATTCCATTGCCATAACACAGTGTGCCAATGACTTAAGGATCATCAGTATTCCATTGCAATGACACAGTGTGCCAATGACTTAAGGATCATCAGTATTCCATTGCCATAACACAGTGTGCCAATGACTTAAGGGTCATCAGTATTCCATTGCCATAACACAGTGTGCCAGTGACTTAAGGATCATCAGTATTCCATTGCCATAACACAGTGAGCCAATGACTTAAGGGTCATCAGTATTCCATTGCCATAACACAGTGTGCCAATGACTTAAGGATCATCAGTATTCCATTGCCATAACACAGTGTGCCAATGACTTAAGGATCATCAGTATTCCATTGCCATAACACAGTGTGCCAATGACTTAAGGGTCATCAGTATTCCATTGACATAACATAGTGCCTTGTAGTTGTCTGGCAGTTTACTTGCATGTGTGGCAGTTGGCTTTGAGGATTAAGCATCAAGGTTTGATTCCTTAACTGTGTGTCTCTCAGCAAGTCTCTTGACAGACACTGCTCCAGGGCTGAGTCTAAAAAGGGTCCATGCAGATCAGTGCTCTATCCTGAAATAAATAAACCAGCTAACTACCCATTCAGAAATAGTTACCAACATTTTGGTAAACTATTTTTGCAAGATATGGCGTACTAGAAATTAAAATACATATATATCACTAAGTGTGGACACAGAATGTATCTACATGCAGAATACACTATTGAAACATTACTCAATAGAGTACAATTTATTAAAAGTAAGCAGGACATCATTGGCAACATAGTGTAGTATTGGGTGTGTTAGACACCTCCTTCGCTGATATAAATTGCAGTTCAAACTTAAGTGATGCTAAATTTGTAACAGTTACCACTGTAAAGGTACAGCTGAGCCAATTTTAAAGACATTTATTCATAAAATTACTACTATAATGGTGAAAAATAACTTTGAGAACTTGTCAGGTCACCAAAGATAATTTGGGTGAATGTAAAATGGTCAAATTATGTTCGCCATCACTACATACATCAACAGCGGAGTTTACCTTTTTCTCCACTGTTGTGTGACCTTGGAGTGGGTATATATAAGAATGGGGGGAATGAAGTGGAATGCAGGGAGATAAAGGTAGTTTTTCTGAGCAGTTTTCATAAGGTAGTATTCATAGTTATTATTATAGGACATGTAAAGGCTATCCTTGCTGTTCATGACTGGGCAGAGCAAAACTGCGATTCATAGAGACTACTTACACTAATGCCTGCTGGCTGTGAATAAATATAAGCAAATAAAGTTAAAATGAGAAGTAAATAAGAAATTATGTAAAACTGAGAATATTAGTTAAGTCTTCTCCCATCTATTTGTGACTCATAGGAAAAGTTTCATGCTTTTCCACACTGTCCATATATTCATTATAAAAAGCAGAATCATGCCTATTATATCTACTTTGAAATCAACAATGATGCTGTCACTAGCTGCTAGCCTTGCTATTTCCTAGTGTGAGTTGCTTGGTTCATAGGTGTGTCCTAGGCTAATGGCCACAAAGGCTTTTTTAAGCCTAGCCATGCATCCCAAATAACTGGCAAGTTCTGTTACCCTGATAAGTGTAAGCACGGGTTAAGGAGATGAAACATTTACAAACAGGGGCCTGGGAGATGAACCATTTACAGGCTGTTTGTGTCTATTAGAGATATTGGTGCCAAACTAAGAATGAATTGGCTTGGCCAATCAAAAAAAAAATACTTGCACCCAGTGATGCTTACCAGCCATGTAAGTTGGAGATATAGACAGAAAATAGCTCACTATAATTTAGACAGTCAGGAATACTTGCTAAGCTTAGAGAGGACAGAGATATTGTAAGGGTCTTAGTGAGTATGTATGGCCCCCACATGGCCTCAGGGGAATGTGTGGCCTTCTTATCAATGCAGATTCAAAGGTATGTATAGCCCTGACTATACTTGCCAAGGGGACCCTCAAAGGCAGACTGGGAATATGTTGAGTATCTCACAAGCTTTTGCTTCAAGGATACTGTAGCAGTTCCTGGACATACTCTTGACATATGTGGATCTGTACATCTATTTCCCAATGTCAGCTTAGGACTGAGACAAATTATTTATTTATTTATTTATTCCAGTTTGGTGACCGGGGAGGTCCACTGGGCTCGAGAGCCCATTTTCAGTGGAGGCCAGGGGAGAAAAGCTCCACAATACAAAGTTACATTGCATAGGGAATTACAAGAAAAATATTTGCATTGCAATCAACAGGTAGTATAACAATCAACAGGTAGTATAACAACCAACAGATAGTATAACAATCAACAGGTAGTATTACAGTCAACAGGTAGTATAACAATCAACAGGTAGTATAACAGCCAACAGGTAGTATAACAATCAACAGGTAGTATAACAATCAACAGGTAGTATAACAATCAACAGGTAGTACTACAGTCAACAGGTAGTATAACAATCAACAGGTAGTATAACAACCAACAGGTAGTATAACAATCAACAGGTAGTATAACAACCAACAGGTAGTATAACAACCAACAGGTAGTATAACAATCAACAGGTAGTATAACAACCAACAGGTAGTATAACAATCAACAGGTAGTATAACAACCAACAGGTAGCATAACAATCAACAGGTAGTATAACAACCAACAGGTAGTATAACAACCAACAGGTAGTATAACAGTCAACAGGTAGTATAACAATCAACAGGTAGTATAACAACCAACAGGTAGTATAACAATCAACAGGTAGTATAACAACCAACAGGTAGTATAACAATCAACAGGTATTATAACAACCAACAGGTAGTATAACAATCAGCAGGTAGTATAACAACCAACAGGTAGTATAACAATCAACAGGTAGTATAACAAACAACAGGTAGTATAACAATCAACTGGTAGTATAACAATCAACAGATAGTATAACAAACAACAGGTAGTATAACAATCAACATGTAGTATAACAACCAACAGGTAGTATAACAACCAACAGGTGGTATAACAACCAACAGGTAGTATAACAACCAACAGGTAGTATAACAATCAACAGATAGTATAACAATCAACAGGTAGTATTACAGTCAAAACAGATATCATTCAGTAAAGACAGCAAAACTATTAAACATTTTTCAAGAGAAAGAGGGGCATACAGCATAATGGCTAGATGTTACTGTTTAGTTACATTTATAATCTAAGTATATGAGAGAAATTAGGAAGGTATGAAGGTTAGCCAGGAGAGAAGGAGGAGCAGAGCTTGGGAGGTACGAGTTGAAGAATGCAGTTACATTTCCTGTGAAGAAACGGGTAAGAATGAAGTTGTGTTTTGAAGGTGTGTGGATTGTCACAGTTCCTCAGAGTAGAGGGCAGGGCATTCCATTTTTTGGCAAGGGAAAAGGAGAGTAGAAGCTGATTAGCTGGGCACTTGGGTTTTTGGATGGTTATAAGGTTTTGGTGAGTAGATCTAAGGGGTTTAAGGGGGGTATATGCTTGTAGGATATTAGATAATGCAGGACAGCTTGTAGGTTGGAATAATAATTTGTGGGCTGTGACGATTTGGAGGAAGTCAGTTTGATTAGGGAGTTCAAGCCAATTTAAAGCGTGTAGGGAGGTGCAGTGATGGGAGGAGGATTTTGCCTTGGTAGCGAATATGGAGATTTTGTTGTAGCGCACTTCCAGTTTGAAGGTGTGTGGAAGATAGATTGGTAAGCTGAGGAGCACCATACAAAAGAGGGGGGGGAGAAAGGAAGTGGCCAAAGTTTATCTGGTGGCGGGAGTGAGGAAGTTGTTGTTTCTGTAGAGTAGGCCGAGTTTTATGTGGGTTTTCTTGATGTTAAGTTGGATGTCAATATTGAATTTTATGTTTTCGTCGATGGTGACCCCCAGGAGTTTGGCAGAGGGAATGACTGCGATAATGGAATTGTTAAGGCTGGTAATTTGAAGTGAGTTTTTTATCAATGGGAGTGGATTTTGAGGGAGTGAATAGAAGAATCTTAGTTTTGTTAGCGTTTAGTGAGAGGTGGTTTTGGTGCATCCAGTTTTCAGTAGTTGAGAAGGCAGTTTGAGTTAGAGACTGAAGATCAGATAGGTTAGAGGTGCAGTAGATCAAAGTGGAATCGTCTGCATATTGGACAATTTTGGTATTGGGTATGGCTTTGTAAAATCATTAATAAAGATGTTAAATAGCAAAGGGCCTAGTATGGAACCTTGGGGTACTCCTGTACGGGTGAGGAGGAAAATGGAGGAGGCCTGGCCCCATTTGACAGCTTGGGATCTGTCAGAAAGATAGCTGGAGAACCGGGAAAGAGTTTTTTGGGAGATGTAGAGATTCGATAGATGATTTAATAGATGGGTGTGGGAGATGGTATTGAAAGCTTTCGATAAATCTAGTAGAACAGCTGAAACCATGTTACCAGAGTCTTGAGCTAGATTGACAGAATGTAGTAAGGATAGAAGGGCTGTGTTGGTACTTTGTCCAGGGCGGAAGCTGTGTTGGGTAGGAGAGAGTAGCTGCTGTTCAGTAAGGAATGGCATGAGCTGCAGGTGTATGCATTTTTCAAGAAGTTTAGAGATTGGTGAGAGGATGGCTATAGGGCAGAAATTGGAAACATTACAGTTTTTACCACCCTTGTGGAGTGGTAGAATAAATGCAGAATGCCATAGTATGGGTACATAGGACTCAAGTAGTGATCAATTTATCAGGATGATGATAGGGAGAGCAATACCGTCGGAGGAAATTTTTAAGAAGGAGGAAGGAATATTGTCGGGGGCATTGGTGCAAGGTTTAAGTTTGGAGAGAAGCTTTTTTTATAAGGTAGGTGGATACAGGTTTAAGTTCAAAAGTAGGGGGTGTAGGACAGGAGGAGGAGGAACCTTGAGCAGGGGGGGGGTGGAGGGTTATTGTTGGGGAAGGTCTTGATTAGATCAGCAATAGAAGAGGTGAAGAAGGTGTTGAATAGTTCAGCGATTTCTTGTTTAGATTTACTAGTATCAGGACATGGGTTGTTTTTTTTGTACCAGGCTTGAGGAGGGAATTAATAGAGCTCCAGAACTGTTTGGGGTTTTTGCATGATTTATTTGGAGTTTGATGTAGTAGCATTTATTATCTTTAATGACTTGTTTTTTAGCTTGGTTTCGTCCAGGCTGTTTATGTTGCAGATAGCTTTTCCAGGTTTTGTCTCTTTGTAGCATCATTTTTTTGGTTTCTTTGGTAAGCCATGGGGTGGTTTTAGCTTTAACTCTTTTTGTTCTTATTGGAACTAGAAAGTTTAGGACAGTTAAGAATGTAGAGCTGAAATAGTCAACAGCATCGTCTAAAGGTATGATAAAGGTATTATGAGTGCCTTTTTGGCATGACATGTTTCTGTAAGGTACTCAGTGTGGTAGAGTGCACCCATGTTGCAATTAGGGTTCCATCTTGTCCACTTTAGGGAGTAATGCCACAATAGGAAGGACTACCATTCCAATAATTGCCAGGTATGTGTGATTATGGGAGGGCATCACCAATGTCTCTGCTCAGTAATCAGGCAGTGCACATGATTCCCATATCTGGCACACTAGCTTACTCTGCCACCTCTTTCCTGCATGGTTGGATTGGCCAATGGGCATATTGTTGGTAAGTGGAAATATTTTTTTTCTAATTTAAGTACTTATTCATGGTAAAATATATTGCAGACTACTAAACCAGTTTTTCTTTGTTTTGTCTCCCCCACTTTCCCCATTTTTCTCTCTTTTATTTTTCTTTTTTTCTTTCAGGTGATGCTGGATATCCATTGGAGCCATGGCTCATAATGCCAGTAAGAAATCCAAGTGGAGCTGCTGAAGACAGTTATAAAACAGCCATGTCTCAGACACAGATTGTCATTGAAAGGGTGTTTGGAATGTTAAAGTCCAGATTCAGCTGCCAAGATGAGTCTGGAATGCCGTTCTGCATGACTTGACTACTGCATGCTGGATGTTTACTACATGATGCATTCTGCTCAACATGATCATGCACTTTTCTTGTTGTGAAGTGACCCATGCTGTCACTGCAGCTACCAGTTCAAGTCCTACTATAACTAATGGGGACCAACTAGCATCAGTAGTAAGGGACTCCATGTGGCAGGCTCGTGCACGGCATGCTAACTATGGACTATGACATTCAGGTTAGGGTTTCCTTTCCTTTAAAAAATATATGGAGTATAATTGATGCAGGCAGTGATAGCTGTGGGCTACACTGTGTGGTTCTTTGTCTGCTGTCACTGCTCATCATACATGCCTTCTCATTAAATTATGTATTTTGTGTTTCATAACATGTATTCATTATTGTTTGTAAACGTCATGCCTGATTGCTCACTTTTGTCTTGTTCAGTGATGTTGTAAGGCATCATATAATGAATAATCACATTTTTAACTGCTTTTCATAATACATTCTGCATATACTGAGTGTTTTGCTAAGAAGTGTTACTTTAGTACTTAGTGTGAGTTTATACTTGGCAATTGAATTAAAACATATCATATTTTTTATATTATGAGATATTTCCTCAGTTTGAAGTATATTGTTTGTTGGGGTACTATACATCAGAATATTTCAGATTTTCTTACACAGTCATTTGTGACCTCAGAGACAAAAACATCATTATTTGTGCAGTGGAGAGGGTGAAGTGGCAGCGGTGTTTGTTTACACAACAAGATTTTATTTAACTTTTCATTTTCTTATTAATTTTCCCTGAATACTTCTATATTACTACTTTTAAGTTGTAGATAACTGCCAGTTTTACAATACACAGAGCATTAGCAGTGTTATTGACTGCAACCTTATTTTATAACACACAACTTTCTTTCCACAGTTCCATGAGGTTTTAAGCAGTACCATTACAGGAATGAAATGCATACAGTTAAAAAGCATCCTAAGTATCCACCCTTTTTTTTTTTAAAAAAACTTTTTTTAATAACTTATTTCCCTTCCAGTTAAACACTGATGTGTGTGTGAAGGTCAACTTGTAAGTAACAGAAATTTCACAGTAGGTTAAGGACAAATGTGTCCTATACATCTCCTAAAGATAGGCTAGGAGATGGTGCAAGTGATTTTGAAGAGGAGCTGTCATGAGAGATGGATGGAGTGTTGGTCAGATTTCATAACCTACTTGATGCAGGTGATCCTACAAACACTGATTTGACAGAGCTGTAAGGCAGGGACCTCATATGAGAAGTACTGCTATGTGTGGATGAATGCCATTGTGACCTGCATGAAATCTGTTGCACCTCTTCCCAACTACTAATTGGAGAACTTTCTTGAGAAGCACTAGTAGTCTTATGTGATCTGCTCCCACATGTTTGGACAGTACTCCATCTTCTTCCCCTTCCAAGACTGACTCCTACTTGAGTCTGTTAAGTCTTCACTAATGTACAAATGGAGGTGGACATGGGTACTTGGTGTGCCAGCATACTGTGCTTGGTGTGATCATGGCTTTATTCCTACTGTGTGCCATTTTCATGTAATGCTTGAAATCTTTATGCATACCCTGGAGGACTCTGCCCATTTCATGCTGACTGTTTTTGGCAGTGCTTTGGGCCCTAACAATGTCACAGCACAATTACTGCTGGGTAGACAATACTTTACATGTTTTCTGGGGTAGAGATGACAAATTCCTCCACCTGGTGTCCCTTTGTAAAGGTGTCAATGTGGACAATGTTACTTGTGAATTTCTACCATCCTCCAGAAAGTGTTTGTTTAGATTTGCAGATACTGGTCCAGAGGAGCATGTTTTTTTCCTCCTGTATAGGAGTTAGTGTACATTAGTGTAAGTGTAATACCAGCATGTGCTTGACTTGTGATGCACTATCATTTCCTGCTGAGTTACTAATATGTTGTGGGGGTGATATCCTGACATTAAACTTGGGGACTTCATGACAATTTCCTCAGGCTGTCTCATGAATATAATTGTGTTATCGTCATCTTCAACAGCCATTATTTTTCTGATATCCTCTGGATTTATTGGTGCAGTGGAACTGTTTGTTTATTTTAAAATATTACCAATGAAAAGGCAGCATAAACTACATTATGCTGAACAAAGAAGTGTAGGGGACACTTACCATGTACACTGCCTTCACTATCATTCACTGCGGATGTAGAAGGGTCACCTGATAAAAGTGTCTGTGTGTTTAAAGTAATCATTTCATGTTAGCGTTCAGTTCTCTATATAAATATTTGTTATTGTTGTTGAACCAGTCTTTCTGAGCAGATGTATGTTGCTGCTGCAGCCATTGGTAATAACCAGTGTCCACACCACCTCTGATTTTTCCAATCCTTCTGTGGGACAGTCATCCCCACAAATGGAGAGGAGGTATTTCTCATCTTGTGCTAAAGGGATAAATAGAATAAGTTCACCAAAGCGTATCAACAACTAAATAATCCAAAAGCAAAAAAACGCTAATAGTGTTGGATTCCTCAGAAGAAACACGTACCAGCTAGCTATGATACCACTGGTTTAATAACAAGTTTTAAAGCAGAATTGTTGTTACAGATTTAGCGCTTTCATCC
This sequence comes from Protopterus annectens, assembly GCF_019279795.1. Taxonomy (NCBI): domain Eukaryota; kingdom Metazoa; phylum Chordata; order Ceratodontiformes; family Protopteridae; genus Protopterus; species Protopterus annectens. The sequence continues at coordinate 1,486,256,167 of NC_056743.1, read as the reverse complement.
ACTATAATGTGGACTTCATCAGAATGTTCATAATTAATTAATTAGCCCTTTAAATACAATTTTAGGCACCAAAAAAACCCACATTCCTTCATTTAAAGTTGTATCCATATTAAAAACAAAAAAGTAATGCATTGAATTGTAAGAATACGTGAACATATACAATACAATGCACTATAATCTAATTTGCTACAATAGTTATACTACATCAATTCTAAAAAATATACGTAAATACATAATATTAACTTGACTTGACCATATAATTGTACTATAATATACTAATCACAATAACAAAACAGAAACTACTATAATACTACTAATAAATATGTACATTGCTACAATCTTTGCTTATTTAAAATCTCATTAGTATCTATATTTTTTAGTTATTTAATTAATATTAGTGGGAGATACCTATGTTGGTAAGTTATGTATGCTGTTCAAAAACATATAGTACAACTATTGTCGCAAATTAGATTATAGTGCATTGTATTGTATATGTTCACGTATTCTTACAATTCAATGCATGACTTTTTTGTTTTTAATATGGATACAACTTTAAATGAAGGAATGTGGGTTTTTTTTTTTTTTTGGCGCCTAAAATTGTATTTAAAGGGCTAATTAATTAATTATGAACATTCTTGCTTTTGGGTTAAAGGGATAAATGTTTGAACCCCCTTCCCCCCAGTAATTGTATAGGCAATTGCATTCTGCCTTGACTTGGCTCTAGCATATCCTACATTATCATTTACCCTCTTGTTGCACTATGTTAATATGCAGTTCTTTCTACCAACTGTGTTAATGCATATTACAACTTGATTCCAGGTTTTTCCTTCTCAGCTTGTTTGGGCATCCTTTACCAAACAGAAGTTTTCCATGTGTCCTAAGGGCTGCCATGAAGATGCAGTTTTCCTCATGGCTCAAGTTGTCCCTTCTCTAACTTGATCTCTCATTTTGCATCATTGTTGCTCATAAAATAAAAAATAAGCCACATTCACACACAAAAAAATTGATTCAATCATCAGTCAAACAGCACAACAATGAAAGCATGCCTGCCATCCTTATAAAATAAATAAAGAGATAAATAGAAAAGGGTTTACAAAATTTCATAATTATATTCATTCAGAATCTCAGTCCAGCCAAGTAATGTCGAGCTGAACTAATGTTTGCACTATCATGAGTACATTCACATTAGTAAGGGAAGCAGGTTATTAACACACCCATGTTTCCCTACCACTTTCCTGTATTCATTGTACTGTCATTTGTCTTTCAGCAGTGATACTCATAAGTTTCCTATTAAATACACATGCATAATGAGCCAGCAAATCATCCCCGCCACTTCAGTACTTCACAATTAAATCACTAAATTTCTAGCACGTATGCACAATTGCTAAATGGCTAAGTAAATTGTTTTGTCAGTGATCGCTGGTAATTTCCACTTCTGCTGTAATGATTTTCCATTTAGAAATTACATCTTTACAGTATTCACTAAACAAACATTTCTTGAATTACATTCAATAGTGGAAAACAGTTTGAAATGACTCGTATTAATTTGCAATATTTTTATTATTCTTTTGTAACTTTAAAAAGTCTGTGTTTACCTAAGTCACCTGCTGTCTAACTGAAGTATTCACAAGTCTATATGGCAGTGTTAAACTTATTTGCAAAGTTCAAAAGCCGATGCAGATTTTGCCCTTTCATGTTTATCTCTATGAAAATCCAATTCTGTGAAATCTAAAAGATACCAGGAGTTTATATACCTAAATTGCTGTGCATTCCCAGCATTCGTGACACTGCTACAGCTCCTTTTACTGCACAAAAATCCAACTCTGTGAAACTTAAAAGGTACTGGGAATTTATGCTGCCCTGAAGAACCAAAAACTGCTATATGTATGTTTCACTACATAAAGGTTAGTCTGAAAGATTTATTTTATGATAATCCTTAACTTGTTAAATACAAACACCTGAGCCAGCAGCAGGGATCTTTTACTCTATTTCTTCCTCCTCCAATATTATTACAGTAGTTTGCACAGGTACTCGATTTAGTTTTTCCTCTAGTCCCTATAGTAATTTGGTCACTAGATGTCTTTTGAATTTTATATCATCCCTATAGACTCCCTTCCCAACTTAAATATATTTTGTTTCACTTTTTCCATCATTCTGTTTAACCATAAACCCTTACTATTTAAATTTATTTAGGCTCTCAGCTGCCCATACCAAGGCAATCTCAATAACAAGTGTTGTAGCTTAATGGACTAAGAAGCCAATAGTTCAGAACAATTGATTGTTTTTATTTGCACATACCTGGAATTTGGCTCTTTGAAATATCTGCCTAACAAGAACCTTTTGCTTTTTTCTTACTGATTATCCTCCAGTCCCTCCTCCTCCAAATATTGGCCTAGTAACAACCATTTGCCTTTTTCTTACTAGTTCTTCTCTGGTCCCACTCCCCCAACCCACATCAGGTGTGAGTTTACTTCTACCCCCATACCAGTGGGCGTCATTTCTAAAATAGTTAGTCCTCCCCTGCTGGCCTCATGCTGTGTTTGTCTACTTGCTGTAAATTTATTATTTTCAACTATTTGTTTTGTGGTGTGATTGTACATACTGTAAATGCATTTCTTCAACTATCTGTTGTGAATTGTATGGATAATTGCTTTATGAGAATGATTACACCTTCCCGTGCGTACTTCTGCTTTTGAGTTGTTTAAAGTGTTCATTGTTTAGTAGCATAACTTTTTTTTTACCTGACATGCCTTATGCAGTTATGCTTTGTGTGAATGTTTGCAGCTGGTCAGTGTGTACTTCTAAGCAAAATTACCTGCCTCAGAACTGTTCTAAATCATATCTGTTTAAGTTAGTAGCTTCAGGATTCTACTGAGCTGGAGTGTGTTTGTGTAGGTACTAGGTCTCACTGTATGTACTGGAGGCTGTGTATTTTCATTAAGTACAATTTAATGAGTTGCTGACTTAGGTTTAGCGACACTGAATTTGTCTATTTTTTGGCTTAAGGTGCCTAGCAGTTTGTTGTAGCCAGTAATACATATTTCTTATATGTTGCAGTAACTCACATTTCTTATATGTTGCATTATATTGATTCCTACAACTGAAATAATAGTCTACAACTAATACTACTGTGTTTGTTTAGTTGATGATGTTGCTCTTCTACATAGTTATTGTTTATTTTTCATGTTTGTTATAGCCAGTAATACATATTGCTTGTATGTTGCATTATATTGATTCCTACAACTGAAATAAGTCTACAAATAATGCTACTCTTTTTATTTAGTGGATGATACTGCTCTTCTACATAGTTACTGATAATTTTTCTTCCTGTTTTTTTTCTTACAATTATCTTAACATCTTGCTCTTTTCCTTAACCCTAAATTGCTGTCCATTCCCAGCAACTCCTTTTACTGCACAAAAATCCAACTCCGTGAAACCTAAAAGATACCGTGAGTTTATGCTGCCCTAAAGAACCAAAAACTACTATATGTATGTTTCACCACATAAAGGTTATTTTGATAGCTGTATTTTATGATAACCTTAACTTGCTAAATACAAACACCCGAGGCAGCAGCAGGGACATTTAACTCTATTTCTTCCTCCTCCAATATTATTACAGTAGATTGCACATGGTACTGGATTATAGTTTTTCCTCTAGTCCCTATAGTAATTTGGTTACCAGATGTCTTTTGAATTTTATATCATCCTGTAGACTCCCTTCCCAACATAAATACATTTTGTTTCACTTTTTCCATCATTCTGTTTAACCACAGCCCTCTTACTATATACATTTATTTAGTTTCCCAGCTGCCCATACCAAGACAGTCTCACTAATAACTACAATAACAAGTGTTGTAGCTTAATGGACAAACAAATTTACTTCTAAGAAGCCAATAGTTCAGAGCAATTGATTGTTTTACTTGCACATACCTGGAATTTGGCTCTTCCCACTCCATTGCTACATTCATGTTCACTTTGCTCCCCTACCCTACCCCTATTCTCACCTACCCCCAGGCTCCTGACCTTTATACCTAACTAACCACTCTCAAAGGCTCTTCCTCACACCAACCTCACTTCTATATAGTCACTCCTCTTCTCACTCTCTTTAATCCACATCACTGTCTATCCTCACTCCACATCACCTCACTCACACAATACCCAAATTGTACTATTTCATCAGGCTAATACCCCCTACCTAGTCCCCCCACTCTAACCACAACCTACATAAAGTATAGCAACACCTAAGTTGCTACTCACTCCTGCAAACATACCTACTAAGACTTTACAATAATAAAGCAACACTTTGAGCAAAATGTGTCCCCTAACCTTTACCTTAATAATAAGCCTTGCCATCACCTCACACTTAACCTCCTACCACAGCACTGGCAAGTTAAAATTTCAGACTAAATTCTCTACTTGCCCTACCTATTCACAAGACAAATAAGCCTTCTCAGTAATATCTCCTTCTATCTACATCTCAAATCTTGACCTTGCCGCATTCAGAGTAAACCTCCCCAACTAAACAACCACATTTCCTCAAAATACAACACATCTATAATCAAATGCCTAAAAACATTAATCCAAATAGCATCCCAAATCATACTTAGTGGAGATGTGCACCCAAACACTGGCTCTACAAACAATAACTACCCCCCCCCCCCGCTACCAGACAAATAACATTCTAATTTCCCCCAGGAAAGCAACAGATCTCCTTATACTGAACAAAATCCAAGAGCTACAAGCTACCCTGGCCCTCTACTCCCCCAACATAGTCCTCCTCATAGAAACCTGGCTAAAATCACTAAACAATAATAATGACTTTGTTTCACCTGGTTACAATGTTTTTAGATAAAACAGAATATCCAAAAGAGGTGGAGGTATTGCTCTCATCTTCTAAAACAACCTGAGCATTGAATTGTTAGCCACTGAACAACCCAAGTTCAGTAAAGAAGAAACTATGTTGACTAAGCTAAAAATCAACTCAGAAAAACACTTACATATAATTGGTACCTATATACCTATATACCTCCCGGCAATAACATTAACACAGCAGAATCCATTCTAGACTGGGCATCCCAGAAATTTCCCCAAGAAACAATCATACTAGGTGATGTTAATATCGACTGGTCCTGCTGTAATTAACTCCACCCCACTAACCACTTTAACCTATGTGGTTTCACTCAACTAATCAAAACCACAACATGGAAAGATAAAGCATGAAAAAAGGAGTCCCACACTGGATACTTAATAATAGAACATCTCAATCCTACCTCTCAGGCTCCCTCCCAGACACTCTCAGTGACCACCTTCCCACATTTATAATTAGACACCAAGTGAATCCATTAAAATCCTCAACCCTCTACCAAATCCATTGTACAAAGAATTTAAGACCCATCACTTCATATCTGCACTTAATCAATGCAACTGGAGACCACTCTCATCTCTCCCCCTGGAAAGTGCTGTAGACTACTTCAACAACACTTTTCTAAACATTCTAAATCATATTGCTCTTATCAGAACTCTCAGAACTAAATCAAACTATGCCCACTGGTTGACCAGAGATACCTGTCTACTACTAAAATAAAGAGATAAAGCATTGTACTTATGGAGTCAAAATAAAACTCAAACTAATAGAAAGGCATACCAGGAACTAAGGAACAAAGCCAAAACACAAATTAGGACAGACAAAATGAACCACTATATAGGCATTCAAACCAAACACAAAAATAACCCACAAAAAATCTGGGCTGCCATTAATAAAATCCTACAACTAGGAAAGACCAATACTCCACCCCCAAACATTGACACCACCACCAGTAATATTGCCACCCAGTTCAACAAACACTTCACCAAATCCATTCTAGCCCTCACCAATAGTAGTTCCCCCACTTCACATCCAAACCTGTCTCCATACCAGCAGACCAAAACCTCTTCTCTGTACAGCCTGTCCCAACTAGCACAACATATAAATACCTAAATAGGCTTGCACCCACAACACTGGGTGCTGACAAATTACCTGCAGAATATCTAAAGATTGCAGTCAAACTCATCTCTTACCTAGTCCCCATACTCAATAACCAATCTTTATCAGAACAACACATTCCTTCTTTGTGGAAAATTTCACATGTAATACCACTCCACAAAAGGGTAACTCTGTGGAACTATCTAATTACCATCCAATTGCCATTCTATCTCATTTATCTAAAATCCTTGAAAAATGTATACATTCCCAAATACTGCAAAATCTTCTCAATAATAATTTGCTAACCAACACCCAGCATGGATTCTGCCCCAGTCACAGTATGCCACAGCCCTTATTAGCTTTACTAACGCAGTAAACCAACATTGAAGCAATGGTAACCTAGTAGCCACTGTATTCCTAGATCTCTCCAAGGTCTTCAATACTGTCTCCCATCCCAGACTACTTTCTGCTCTCTCGAATCTTAATATCAGCCACTCTTCACTAGAGTGGTTGCAGAACTATCTAACCAACCACCAACAAGCAGTAAAATGGTAAAACTTTGTTCTACCTGTCACCCTAGGGGTCCCCAAGGATCCATTATTGGACCTCTTCTTTTCAATATATTCACCAACCAACTCCACAAAGCTACCCAGCATGCCACTTTAGTCCAGCACACTGATGGCTCCACTCTAATCTGCTCCACCCCCATTACTCCCTCAACTCCAAGAACTGACACAAGAGTCCTTTACCATTGGTGAAACCTAGTTAACCAACTCTCAGCTAATACTTAACCCCAATAAACCACAGCTAATGATACTCTATCCCACTAGAGCCTTAGACCCATACCACCATTCACAATATTCTCAGCCAATAACACCTCTATCACACCTGTCCAACACACCAAACTTTTAGGGGTTATCATAGATCACAACATGAAATCCGATATGCACATTGCACAGACAATAAAGAAAGTCCATAAAAAACTGAGTACCCTATATAGATGCAAAAGGTACCTCACCAATGACAGTAAAGCTACCATTGCAAAAACCCACCTACTATCCGCACTCCTCTATGCCTCCTCTATTCTCATCAACCTAAACAAAGCAGAGTTTAACAAAGAAAACACCGGCTACAATAAAATAGCTAAGTTTGCTACTGACTCAACCTTCAGGACACATAACTGCATAGCAATCAAGCAACTATCCTGGCTAGAATTACCCAACCTGCTCACATAGAACTAGCTTACAATAGCCCACCAAATTCTATATTATCCCCATAGAGTTCCTGTTCTTCAAGGTCAAATTAATATCTACTCTAACAAACACCTATTAAGATCCACCAATAAAGCACTGGCTGACATAGGTAAAAGCAACAATAGCTCCAGGGACTCCTTGTTTTCCATTGCTGTTGCAAAAGCATGGAATACCATCCCAATAGATATTAGGACCACAGAAAACAAAAATTTCAAAAAACTCCTCCAGTCCCATTTACATAGTTCCTGGTTATGCAATTATTCTGACCCTGGGTAGCATCAGTTATTTAGATCATATCATACCTTAAGCTTCTATGAAAGCTTACAACAACTCCTTTGTATACTCTTAATCAGTGTGTGTTTACGGTTCTAGCCACTGATGAATATAATCAAATGACTGAACAAAATGTCCTTTCAACTGTATTGTTTATTGTAACACACTGTTCTCCTTATAGTATATTTACTTTTTGCTCCTTTTTTGGCCTTGAAACTGTACTTTATTAACTTTTGACGATGTACTGTACTTTATTAAGATGCGTATTGTATTTACTGTATTTGCTGTACTAATCTTTGTGGAGCTTTTCTCCCCATGCCTCTGCTGAAAATGGGATCCATGCCCAGTCAGACTTTCCTGCTAAACAAATATAAAATAAATAAATAAATAAATACATGTATTAATATCTGAATTTGTACAGCAACTTATCTGTTTGATTAGGTCTCAGCTACTTGTGAAAACAGCCTCAGGTTCTCATGAATGTGCTGGGGATAGCATTGGAATCCACAGCACTCCTCAGTTGTCCCTAGAATGCAGTAGGAATGCACAGATAATCTCAGTCAGTCTCTAACCTGACCATCTTTAGAAAAGGAAAAATGGAGTCATATGCATGTGAATTTGCATATCCATGACGTATCATCTGTGCCTGTCTAAATCTGGCCCACCTTATTACCTCAAAGGACTCAACATTCATTAAAGACTGTTACTCACACACACACATACACACACACACACACACACACATTTTTTTCTCTGCAAAAAGCACCCCCCCTCAATACTGCTGGTATACTTCATGGAGAATGCATAAATGACAATCAGGTGTAGTACCCCCAAAAAAGTAGCAAAAACAATGCACAGCAGCAGCAGGAAGTATAAGTAAGATAAAAGTCCTGAATTCATTAATGACCTTTATCCACCATATAAACAAAATATGAATGTATTCATTTACAAAAAACATGTAGGTGATAGAGCATTTTTGGTAATACCAAACTTTCCAGTAATAACAGTACCACATCCAGTGCCTTTGCTGGTTAACTGAGCTTGAGTGAGAGTGATATAACACCCCAGAGACAGTGGCTCTAAAATGTAAATAACAGCCCTGCTCATACATTCATTCCTGGCACTTCAAATAATGGAAGTATCTGTGCCAAACGTTCCACATATGCTGTACTGATGAAGTCACAGGAAGACCGAAACGTGTATGTCCACAGATAGTGGCGGTTGGCTTTATTGGCATGAATGTATCCATAAAGACTTAGAAAAAGTAAAAAAGTTATGGACATGCAGAATCAATATAGCTGAAATACTTGATGTCCTTAAGAGGTCATTTGCATATATCCCATGGGCATTTATTACAGTAGGTTTAAGTTATCACACAGTGAAAACTCTAGCTTGGCTAGGTTTTTTTGTATAAACTATAATTAGGTTGCTAATTAAAGGTATTTGCCAGAATAGATATGTAATGGAAGATTTGTATCTAAAATATTATAATAAAGCAAAAAAAAAATGCTTAAACATATCTGTACACAGAACTGCATATGTATACAAATATATGGAATGGTTATATGACAACAGTTCTCTGTATAAATGTAAATGCATATGCTTGCGTAAAGAAATGTATGCATCTATGTGTCAGTAAATTACAGATGTACATCTGCATTATATGTTTTCAACTATTTTTTCAAGTGGCACAGCAGGTAGCACCTATGGTGCAGATGTCTGTGGATTCTATTCCGACAACAGATATTATGATTGTTGACACTGCAGTGCAGCATAAAGGGAGAGCTCGACTCCTGAGTGTGCCATCCTTTGGATGACACATTAAACTGCAGCCCAATCTGCCTGAGTTGGTGGTAGTTCAGGTGTATGTAAAACATCCTACATCACAACATAGGAAACAATATTTACATATTTACAAACTGTACATATTTATAGGCACATAAGCACATATTTTCTCACAACCAGTAATAATTCTTGGCATGCCTTCCCTTTTATACCATATATACGTTCTTTCATAATATTCCATCTCTTTCCATTCTTCTCTGTATTATCATCATAAAACACGCTATTTAGTGCGATGGGGCTTCAATTTTTATTTCATTCTTCTTATCTTTCTTCCTTATACATTTTAATATCTCATTAAATAACTCTTCGTAAACAAGCCCATCCTTCAACAATTTAAGTACATTTACAAAATACGCTGTTTGCCAAGCCATTAATTTCTAGTACTTTCCATACCCTATACCCTCTGGGCCTGATGCTGAATCAAATTTACTTTTCTAAATACTTCATAGAATTCACTGGTAGTAATTTATTTTTTTTAAATTTCCCTTAACTCATTCTGGAAATCTGTTTACTTTCCATTATCTCTTATTTTCCTTATTTTTCCTTGTATACATATTTTCCACATGCTGTACTACAATACTCATAATTTGCTCTTGAGTTCTTTATACCTCTCCTTTTACATTTTAATTTCCCACATTATACTAATATCCTCCTTTATAATGTTATCTTAATATGCAGCTACAGCCTCCTTTCTCCCTTGTAAATAATATCTCTACCTTAACAGTAATGCCTTATTTTTTATTCTTGATTTCTTTTATATATTTCTTTTCCATATCATAATATTCCCTTGTATTATTTTATAAATTATAAATTCTCTTAATACATTTGTATACATTTTCACATACTTTATAGACTCAGAGGTCCATAGACATTTGCTATGCTAACAACCCTACAACCCCAACAAGCCTAGCTATATTTAACCCTGAGTTTCAACAATTGTTAGTAGTTAGGTGAGTGAGGTTCACAGAAGTAAAAATCTATGGCAGTTAAAACTGACTTCCTCTATCCATGAGGGACATGAGTGCCACCCCAAGAGTGAATTTGTGGTTACCCATCCATTACTCTTGGTGCATTTGAAGAGGGTGAGGGAGGGGCTCTGTTTCACATGAACTGGAAGCTTGTTCCAGAAAAGTGGCAGTCTCTGGAAGATGTATCTATCTCTCCAGCATGACGTGTTCATGTTAGAGGCTAGGTTAATATCCCTGCAGTGAGTGACCCTAATGCAGTTTGATTTATAAATGTGTAGCATTTCCATCAGGGCCAGATCAGAGACTGCCCTGTAAGTCAGGCAAAGGCCACCCCTTAACAACCTGTAGAAGACAGAATACAGTGACAGTCTTTCTGATTAAGACTTGTTTTGGTGTACCCTGTAATTTGCTGGTGAGAAACATCTGGGGTCTCCAATTGTTACAGGTGTCTAGAGAGGTACATGCAAAATGGGGCATTGAACTCAATTATCGGTCTGATGAGGGCCAAGTATAATGGAATTATAACATCCTTAGCTATAGATGCTATGTCTTTACTTATAAGGTGTGCCACATAGAAGGATGTCTTTACTACTGTGGATATGTGGTAGTCAAAGTTCAGAGTGCTATCAACATGAGTACACAGATCATGTACCACTGGGTCTACACTTAAGAGGGTATTGTCTATAATGTATTTAGCAGGAATGTCAGCTTTCCCAAAGGGAATAATAATGCATTGTTTTGCATTTAGCTTTAATCCATGGCTTTGGCACCAATAATTTCCTGTGTTAACCCTGTCTACAGTATATTAACATTGTTAGGGGGCTCGATTGCTCCCAGTTTGAAATCATCAGCAAACTTGGTCAGCCACAGGACATCCAAGTTTGCCTGGACTTCTGAGAAATACATTTCAAACAGTAAGGGGCCCAGCACAGAGTCTGTGCCATGATACTGGTTACTGGTCTTTTGCTAGAGTGAAGTCACCCACTTTGACAGTATGTGCCCTGTTGGTGAGTCAGTTGCCTACTCATCTGGTAATGTAAGGGTTAATTTCCAATTAGGAGAGTTTCTCTATAATACCTGAGTGGGCTATTGTGTCAAATGCCTTCGGTAGATCAAGACAGGAGGTATACATTCTCTTTCCCTTGTCCAGGGCTTTGGTGACTTTCTCAAAGAAGTCAACCATGTTTAGCAGGCATGATCTACCTTTAACAAATCTGAACTGGGTTGGTTCCAGAGTTTGGAGATTACCTATGTCCTTGTTAATAAGGTCCATAATAATTTTTTCAAGGAACTTGCAGATGAGGTTAGTCAAGCTTATTGGTCTATAATTCCCAGGGTCAGTTGATGGTCCCCCTTTGTGCAGAGAGATTACTGTTGCTGCCCTCCATTCTGCTGGAACAAGGCCAGTCTGCAGACTGTGGTTAATAAGGAATCCAAGTGGGTCTACTAGGTCATGTTTTAAGTAGTTTAAAAGGAAACCTGGGATGCTGTGTGGCCCAACTGATGCCATGTTTTTGGCCTTGGAAAACACTGAGATGACCTGCTCATGGTGGCAGGTATACTTTGGGGATGAGTGTAGAAGATGGGGAATTTAAGTTTTCTCCAAATCTTTCAGCTAGAAGGGTTGGCTATTACCTCCAGATGAGTATGGGTGGTGATATCTACAACCATTTCAGCACAAGCTGGGTATTCCCTTTTAGATTTCAGATCTAATTAAAGAATGCCTTGTGATTCTCTTTAGCTAGGGAGGCTATTTTTGCTTCATCATTAGTTTTGGAAGACTTGATATGATCTGTAATTTGTTTGTTTAAGCTAAAGAAGGATTTCTTTCTCTGATAAGCCAGTTCCCTCTTATTCTTGGACATTAGCTTCTTTTTCTTGTTGTATAGCCTGTTTATACTGGGGGTCCACCAGGGCGGCTTTTTTTTTTGGCAAGACCTGGTTTAATCTGCCCAGGTACACCCATTTCTATACAACTGATTAAGTGGTCATGTAGGACATTTGTGTACATCTCTGCAGTTGAATCAAGGGGGCTTTGAAACTTCTTATATCATCGCTTAGTTGGAAGTAATTAGTCTTTGAAAAATTCTTAAGTGTTTTTGAGCTTGATGATGTATCTAGTCTTATAATTACGTCAAATAAGACTGATTTATAATCCAATCTTACCCGGAAGGACATCACAAAGAGGGGAATGCAATGCTCTCTCGTGTTAATGAGTACTATTTACAGGGCATTTTAGCCTGTTGTGGGAGTGCTGACAAGCTGGTCCAGAGCATTTGCACTGACAAAGTCCAAGAACCTCTGAGCCAGGATGATTGTAAAGTGTATGTTTCCCAGTCGATGATAGGATAATGAAAATCACCCAAGAGAAAGGTGTTGGGCTGTATGGCAAATGATTCCAGTAAGTCCAGGTATGCAGTATGCTTTTCCTGTTTCATGATACGGGGCTTGTAGTATTCTATCATGTGGTAGGGCTTTGCCTATAATTAATTGGACATGAATTAGCTCAAGAGAGTCATACTGTTTGACCATTCTTGAGGTGTACTTATCCTTAATGAATATGGATACACCTCCTCCTTTGGTACTTTCATGCTCAGTTTGTGGTCTGGATGTATGGAAGGTATTGTAGCCCTGCATGCCCAAGTTGCTTTCTACACCCTTGAACCATATCCTGGTAACTACACAGACTTCAGCATCTTCCAAAGTGAGCCATGTTTTGAGGGAGTGCAGCTGCTTGTTTAGACTCCTAGCATTAAGCAGCAGTACCTTGAGTTTATCCAGAGAGGATTTTTTTTATGTTGGTGGTTGGTTATTTTGACATTGCCTAAAAAAAGGCAAACTAGGCATGGCTAATGCCTTTACCTGTATCCAAAAGCCTAGAACAGACAGGTGTAGACCATCTCTGGCAAAGCAGTATAGCCTGTCAACCATATCTTCCCAGGCTGACAGATATTGGATCCCTGTGGACTGACACCAGAAGCTAAGCCAATCATTAAAAGTCAATCATTTTTGTTTGTATTGTGGAATCATCCTTGGAGAAGGTTGAATTCTGCTTAGGTTAGGCTTAATCCAGCCTGTGACAGATAATCTGAGAGTGCAGTAGTGTCTCTCTTCATATAGTCCAGTGATGTACATTTCAAGTCATTCATCTCCATTCCCCACATGGACTATGACAATGTCATACTGATATTTGTAGTTGAGTGACTTGAGTGCTTGAGTGACTTGATGGATCCTGGCACCTGAAAGGCAGCTAACTGTAATCTGACCTTTATCCAGCATGGTGAGAACATCCATGTGTTTCACAATGGAGTCACTTATGACCAATACATTAGGTTTTATGGTGTTGCACCTTATGGACTTATTTGTTGAGACACAGGTGTTTGTGTTATTATGTGTTGTGGTTGCTTTTTGCATTGTTATGTGTGTAAGTGGTTTTTGTTTAGGAGACCTCTGATCTTTTAGTAAGTTACTAGTGAGCAACCCAGCATATGTGGGTTTATGTGTCATGTCCTTATTTAGTGTGGGAAGTGTGAGTGTGTGTGTGTGTGTGTGTGTGTGTGTGTGTGTGTGTGTGTGTGTGTGTGTGTGTGTGTGTTTGTGCATTGACAATCTATTTGGAATTCAGTTTGCCTTTATGTGAGAGTCTTGGCTCCAGTTTCATAGTGTAACTACATCTCTCACATAACATATTTGTTCAGGAGTAAGTGGCTGTCATTATACATGAGAGAATTGCTGCCCTGCCTCAGGATGGCCATGTCTATCAGACCGGCCAAAGAGATGATGGGAAACTGCCCATCTATGATAACAGGCTTTTACTGTGTGTTTGATTAGGGAAGGGCATGGGATAAATTGACAAAACTGTGCTGGTAGCACCGACTACAAGAGGGACCTATGCTTTGTGTAGACTAAGGTTTTTCAATAAGACAATGCTGCTCAGTGTACAAATGAGTTTCTCCTAAAGCAGAAGAAAAACTTGCAAGGGTTTCACTAACAGCTGCTTCAGGAAAAACTGAGCTTCAAGTTTTTTGCATCTATACAGGGCACTATTAACTGCCACTATGAGAAGAGCAGCATCGCACAAATACAAAGCTTAAATATGAGCAAAAACAACATGTTTTAAGCTAACTACCAATCTGGAAAGCACAAGATAAACCTTCCACCAGCAATCCCAAACTCAGACAGATTAGATCAGCACACTTCTACACCAAGGATACAGAAAAATACCTTCTTAATGCAGAATAACTGGTTTGGAGCCCAGTTGTAACAAGATATACAAACTATCTACAACAGCCAAACAACTAACAGATACAGTATAGTAGAGTGCAATTAACTACATACAGCATCAGTAGACAGTACATTGTTTTTCTATAAAGTGCAAAAATAAGAGCAAATTTCTTAATCTGCTTATGTACAGTCACAGTATATAAGAGAAGTACAAATAATACTTATTTTTGTCTTTTCGGTAGTGGATTTCACCAGGTAAAAGCATATTCTCAACAATCAATAGCAAAGTCACCAAAGACGTGTAGCTCTAAGTATCTATACCAAAGCCCATGCAAACACAAGGCTTAAATATGAGCAAAAATAAACTAGTTTTAAGCTATCAATCAAGAATGCACACAATAAGCCTTTCACCAGTAATCCCCAACTCAGACAGGTTAGATCAGCACACTTCTGCTACAGAGGTGCAGAAAAATACCTGCTTAAAGTAAAATAGCTAGTTTGGATCCAAAGTGTAACAAGACCACACAGACTATCTACAACAGTCCTATAGCTAACAGTAATGTAATACAATGCAATTAACAATTTAAAGCAGCAGCAGACAGTATAGTTTTTTTTTAAACTGTTAAAGTACAGTCACAGTATATAAGAGAAGTGTAAACAAAAATATAATTATAGTGCCCTTTTGTGTGCTTCTCAGCTCAGATAGACCAGATAAACACCTACTGCTGTTAAATGAATAATCCCAGTCCTTCCAATGTAAAAGCACAGTAAAGGAGTGTCCACAGTGAAATGCTACTACAAACAAACTTAAATATATGGATATAGGAGTGTACTTTAAAGACGTTATAAAAGTATGATTATTCAATAAAAGTATTTCACTTTGGATAAATGAACCAAGAGCCACTCAATTGTATAGAAATTATAAAGGCACTAAAAACAAGATAAGCTGATTAATAATCCCTCTAGCCAACAAAACTACATGCAGAAATCTCAAGTGTTCCCCCAAACTAAACAGACATGGCTAAATCTCAGTGCACTAGATGAAAAATCCACTGACCTCTTGATGTAAAAGCAAGTGCTTGTTAGAATGCATAATAATCTACTTTATCCAACCATACCTCTCAACTGTAGAGATTCTCACAGAATGTCCAGATTTTTGCCTCATATTTTGGGTGTGTTCCTCCTAAAATCTGTATTTTTCTGGCTCTGGCAAATAGCTGAGGATTGAAGTCATTAGATAATGACAGACATTTAAGTTTTAAGACTCCACATCCTTCAGAAAATTCATGCTAATACAAAACCTGTTATTCTATCCACTTCCTAAGTTTGTAAGAGCAATATTTAAAATCTGTCCCTATTTGTCCCCCCATCATTTTAGGCTTTGTCCAGATGTTTTGCTCTAAGAGGTTGAGAGGTATGTATCCAACAGCTAGCCAGCTAATGAATTCAGAGCAAGTAAATTGATAGAACAGACCAATGATTGGCAAAATTCACTTTTTCAGTATAAGCACAAGGAAAGGCAAATAATTTGCAAAACACAATCCACCATAATCAAATAACCACAGCCATAGAATTACTAAGTAAGGAGACCACAAACTGCATTGCATTAGATAAGTGTTTTCATAATAAATAATTAAAGATATCAACAGCAGTGCAGAAAGGGAGGAGCTTATTAAGCTCAATTTACAGTAGGGGCAGGGAGCTTAAAATCATCAAGTTTATAAAGCAGATCAACAAAGGGGAGGGCAGGTGTGAAAAACTAGCAGGGATCACCAGCAGTTCTTTTAGTTTATGCAGGCTTGAAATCTTTTCAGAAAAAGACAAAGGCCCAGAAATTCACTATATATTTATATATTTATTTTATTTATTTTATTTTATTTGTTGAAAGACAATTTATCCAATGAAAAAACATGTGAAATATGCAGCCTAGGTAATTAGTGTCTGTCTCTCACATACAACAAAAACACCAGGCCAAATAGATTTCTTAAAACAGAAAACAAAGAAAATTGCAGGTAAAATAGAAGCCAGCTCTATCACCCACAAACAAAAAAATATATAAAATGTACTTTCCTGACCCAGCAGAGAAATACCCAGCAGTGCTTCACTTTATGCAGGCTTGAAATCTTTTCAGAAAATGATTTTTCTTCCTTTCTTGCATCATCAAGCCACTGGAAAAAATACACTTTTTATATATTTTTTTCCACAATTTAGATCAATTTTTATAGACACCTTCATGGTTATATGATAATTCTATAACTGAAGCACGCTTCCCACTCTCCAATTTCATTCCATAATTTCTCATTTACTCTTTGTATTCCCCTTCTTATTTTAATATACTTCCTTTCATGCATCACCTCCACACATACTTCTAAATGGTACAAAAAAGTCACAACTGTATCACCACCTGCTATTCCCAAGCATTTTAATAATACATAATAACCAATTTCTGATCCCAGTGGCCTCCCACTTCTGTAAGTCCGCTGACTTTTGCTCCATACAGCAAATTACCACGTTTTATCACTTTCTGTATTTTTTAACATCCTTCCATTTCTTTTTACATTTTTCCCTTAAATCACAATTAAAGTCCATTGAACCACCACATAGTCTAATACTTGATGAAACAGATTCTGTCTTTCCTTGCTAGTTATATATGCATATATGCTAACATTTTATAAACATGGTCTCTCTACCTTACATCCACCACAGTTAACCTGCCCATCCTTACCAGCATTACATGTATTTTTTCAAAATGTAGATACTCCAGAGCTCCATATTATACTTCCAGTCCACAATGTTTTTTGTTTGCAGTCTCTCTTATTTTGTCAGGAATCGTACATCTTCTAACATCCACATCACATTAGCATACCATTCCAGTATCTCTAACCTTCTTATAGTGTTACTAATACTGTTTTCATTTGCTGAAAGTACTCTAGAATCATTCATTTTCTTTCCTTTTAAGTTAAAAGGAGATATTTTTCAATTTCTGTTTTCTTATTTTTACTCTTTTCCCAAATTAATATTTTTCCTGTTTTTACATACAAATGTTTGATCCTCAAAATCAGATTTCTCACTGGCTAGAACTTCAACAAATTATTAGCATCAGTCCCTACTCCTGTCTCTCTCTCTCTGTCTTTATTTTTCCTTACATATTTTTTCTTTTTCTGCAGTTTCTTCCTCATGTAGTTTAACCTCTAATCCAGCCTCTTGTTGTCCTTCCTAGTGTCTATTTCTCCCCTTCCCCCTCTCGTTCATTATTTACTCTTTACTCTTGACAATCCATCCAAACGTCCCATTTTTTTCTCAACCTGCATTCTGTCACACTCATCCTTCCTGTATGTCCTTTCTATCCACTGGGTTACATTGTAGCTTATGATAATTGTTAACTAAATGAGAAAAATCTCTACAAAAATATGATTTACCCAGGCCAGCATATCTTAATGTCCCTCTATGTCCATCCACAAAAATAACGCTTGGCAAGTGTTTCATGTTTTTACATTTCAAAACAAATTTCAAAACTTTCTTCTATCTTTAAATTTCACAACAGACTTGTGCATTTCACACAAACCCTGCATGCATTTTTAATATCATCTTCTTCCAGTTCATTCATTCTAAACATCATTTTTCTTAACATTTAAGTTTCTCCCAGAAAACAAATATTTCTTCCACAAATAACTGTCCTACTTTTCGTAAACAGTTCCAGAAATTTCACTGTCAGTCCTTCAGTTTCAAATGCTATGTCACAAAAAGTATCCATCTGAAAGTGTATAAAGGGCCAGATTTCTTGAGATGTAAAACCCAGAATAATTACCAAATTTTCACTACATAATATTTGTCTATTACAGTGTCATGTTTTGTTCCTGTTCTCACAGTTGATCTTGTCTTCTTTTTAGAAAAACTATTTTCTTTCAGTTTGTTGCTGCTCTCTTTTTCTGGCTGCTGTCACCACCACATATGTTTTAGTTACAATTATCTGCTACAACAAAATCAGACATTACCTCATTTTGTTGCTGTTTTTTTTTCTTTCTGTCATTGCTGCAGAAGTATTCACTTCTGCATTGTCTGCTGCCACATCACCTGGTTCTTTATCCACATTACCATCTTCATCACTTCTAAAAAACTGCTCTGCCATCTCACTCCAGTCTGCTTGATTATTTTAATAGAACATCATCTGCAAGCCCTCCAGATGCCAGTTCTTTTATATGCACCACTTCAACAGACTCACTTCCTTCTCCACTGAGACAGCTAAACATTGCTCACTAGTAATATCCACCATACAGAAATCATTGTTTACATTCTAAAGCTCCAAAGTGAACACTTTTTCTCTAAATTCTCATTTTCCATCTCCAAACTCTCCATAGATTTTCTATCCTACCCCATGCTGCTGCTCCCCTTTGGCTCCTTCTGTGCTGAAGTAGAAGCTTTCCTGTGCCATCTAGTGGATCCAAAAAGTAGGGATCCTTTATTTATATACAAACATAACTCATATTTACAAATCTTTACATATTTACAAATTTTTGCACATATGTAAACATATATACAAATTTGTTCACACATATTCATAATTTCCTTTGCAAACATGCTACATTTTCATCCCTATTAGACCCCACTCCTTTTCCATAACCACCATTTGATGTTTCTTAATATTATTCCTGTAATTCATTTACCACTAAATATAATTTGATTCTTATGCTATCCATATTTAATCACATCCATGTTTATTTTATCCACTTCTTTTATATCGTCAGAAAATCGTCTTTACATAAGTTTCCTCATAAGATTTGTACTCCTTTACAACCAGCCATTTCCAAGTATTTTTACTTTATTATTACTATATGCTGACATATATAATTTCCAGACTTTCTCACTTATATTATATTCTTTTATCATTACCCATAAGATTTTTCTATCCAGTTGTCAAATGCCTTATTAAGGCCTCCTATCATGATTTTCATGTCTTCTTTTCTGTTCAAATCATCCAAAATGTCTCTATCATAAATATTCCTTGACATCCCTTCTTCCCCTTTACACTATATATACTATCTTATATAATATTTTCCATTTTAGTTGCAAATCTCTTTTATATTATTTTCATATAGATATTATAATCATTATCATTCAAAACTCTTGCTCTCCAGCTTTTTAATTCTCTTATCTTCCTTCTTCCTTTTCAGTACTCCTCTACATAATTCTTTATACATAAAAAAACTTTATTTAACCATCCATTCAGAATCTATAAAAACAATCTCCGGGATTTACTATTCCTCCGTGCAGGACATAATAATGAGGCACTCTGCCTGAGCTCCTAGGCTTACACGGAGCATGTAAAAGTGCAGGGGGCATGTCTGAGAGCAGAGCTCTCAGAATAAATACGCCCCCGCAATGAGAAACAGCAGAAAGGGGTATGAAATGAGCGAGACCGCTCACAGGTGACCACATATCCCCACCAACAGTCCCCTTGTGTACAACAGCAACAGTATACATAAAGAAAATGAAGAAACCCTTAATTGTTTTTTTTTTAAATCCAACTAAGTTAACCGTAGGTGCGCGAGTGTGCCCATCACTTAGCTACGGTTAATACAGCTTAAATGGTTGAAGAGGATAACAAGGAAGATATATGCAAATGAAGCAGCATAGCAATAGTGTAGTGAGCAGAGCATTCACCTTACAAGCAGGCATTCCCGGTTTGAGTCCCACTGCAGCACATTCCATTTTCCATGGCAAAGCATGTTATGAGTAACATTTATGTTGCATAACCCACTAAATAACATATTTTCATGAACTGGAGTACTGCAGTAAATGCACATGTGAGGTGTTAGTGTCATAATAAATAAGGCACTAATATGCAGGTTTAAGCACAAATAAGCAGTAGTAAGCATATTTAAGCACTAGTAAGTGGGCTTAAGCCCGTTTGCGCAGCGGTAAGCAATGCATACAATGGTTAAATGATTTTAAAGCTAACTCTCTGTAAGCAGATGTAACGGCAGGTTAGCAGTGCTTACCGTCACGCAAACCTGCTTATAACTGCTCAAAAGTGCCTTAACCACTCTGTATCCAATGGCCCTTGTTCTGGCCATCAACAAAATAGACAATGATGTAGGGCTCGAACCCAGAAGCCTATACATCACAGTCACAGTATTTAACCACCAAGTCATCACAGAAGTACAGAAGAATGAGGTATCAGCAAACAAGTCCTCACCATAGTAAAACCAAACTGAACCTATGAAAGGAATCAGTATACAGTCATATATTCCATAACCCACTAGCTAACATCAATATGTGAACTGGAGTACAGCAGTAAGCCCAGAAATTAGTTGTAATTGTAATAGAGTGTTGAAGTCCCTAATAAAACACAAGGACCCCATAGAGTGTACATACACATTAATCATGGATACCAGGCAGATATATAAGATGTAATGAATAAGAAATCAATACCAAAAAGAAAAAAATAATGCAAAGTCTAATGTAAGCAATGCTAAGCATTGCACAGGCCAGCTTAGGAGGTGTAAGCAATGTGTAGGCCAGCTAACTCAATGTGACCAGTGTTATACCCCTTTAAACAATGCCAACTTTCATTAAGCAGGTTTGCGCATAGCTTAGCCTTTTCAAAACTGGTCAATCATGAAAAAGTGCAGGAAATCGGCCCTACTTAAACCCAAGATGTGGGAATACATCTTATAACTGGTTGTAGCTTCCCCTTGCACGCACTATGGCAATAAGGGGAGAAGATGTGTGCTTCCGGGTGCAGCGCTGGAGCATTCAGGAGTCCAAGGGCATGGCAGGATTCCTAGTTGAAGACCATGCTCAGAGACTGCTGCAGGGCCAGTACAAGGGCTCCCAGTATAAGGCGGTGGCCTGGGACCATCTCACCCATGACCTCACCAGTGCCACTGGCATTCCCTGAACTGGTGAGCAGGTCAGGCACCACTATGTCGACCTAAAGTGGCATAAGGGGGATTTCTTGGAGGAGTGGCTCCAGGAGGCTAGAGCAGCAGGGGATGTTCCAGTTGTGTTTAAGTATCAGCCCAGTATGTGTGTAATAATTGCCAGCTCAGGTATATCATGGACAGGTATGGCTAAATATTCCTCTTATGTTCCCACAGCTGCAATGGAGTGGGCTGTGAACCAGGAGGCCCACATCAGTCGCCTGGTGAGGTTGCGACGCAAGGCAGGTCAGTAATACTCATGCATTTACTTTCATAGGAAATAAAAATAAAAGTAGTAGTAAATTAATTGCTTGTATAAAACCTGTATTGTTCAAGGCAAGTACTGCATACACTAGAGAATATGCCAGGAAGAGTCTCATATTGTTTGTAAGTCAATACATGTATAATAGCCTAACAAAACAGGTCTAACTGTTGGACTGCATGTGTATATATTGGTATCATATGGTAATGTAGATATGCAATCATGTAATAGTACTGTAGTATTAAGCACTGTTACCCACACTGTGCACCATAAATTGAATGTGTAGGAATGCCTGTATATGACAGGTATAATACACAGAGACCATTTAGTACAACTGAGAGACACATAGACAGTACACAGGGAAAATGCAGACAACAAAAACAAATAGCACATGCAACTGAGATGTGATTTTTTTTTTAGCACACACAGCCACAGTCCAAATCCTGCCAGTGGTAGTAGTCTGCATACAGAATCATACCTCACAACTGTACAACTATGTCCAGAATTTCTAGTAAAGTGTTGCCTATTAACCTGTCCCCCTGGGAAATTAGTGGGATGATCCCAGACATATAGGCAGCAAGCAGGAAATACGACTGATTGACACACAGCTATGAGAACAAAGCTGGCACACTAGTAACTCTCCAATACCTTATGTGACTAAGAAGCCATGTATGTCCCATTTACACCCCAACTTGTCAAACTGTGGTCAGATTGTGTATAGTAACAGAGTGAGATGTATGTTCATAATATTAATGTGGAATCTGGTAATGTGTGTGGAAGCATTAAGGTAGTGCTAATAAACATTCCTCCCACAGGTCTGTCTGATACCAACACTGTGCCCAGAAATATAAGAATGATATGCAGTTGCTATGAATAATGAGGTATTACACATCACTGTCACCTGCACTGTCCTACAACATATAACTGTCTAGGAAATCTGCATATGAGTATTGTAATACAAGGTTGGAATGCAAAAGCACAGGGGATTAATAAGACAGAAAGCAGATAGGAGATATACAGCAATATCTATATAGCAGACACAGCTGTGATGGACAGTGTTTACGTTGTAGCAGACACAGCCATGGTCTGAATCCTGGGAGTGGAATTAGGCTGCCTACAGATTCGTACCCCACAACTGTACAGATGAGGCCAGAATGTCCAGTATATGTGCCCATATCGGCTGCTTGTCCCCCTCTCATCCTGGTAAGTCTGTGGGATGATGCCAGATGTTTAGCCAGCAAACAGGGAATACAAGTGATTGTCAGACATCATGAGAACACACCTGTCACTGTAGCAACCCACGGAACTGTTAGGAGAGTAATGTTTCAAGTATGTCCTATCTACACTCCCATGTTGTCAAGCTGTGACCATACATATATGTGCATATGTATCACTATCTGTATATGTGTAGACATATATTGCTTTGTATATTTATATATCTGGGTGTGTATATGTATATCTATGAGTATATACATACCCATCTATATCTGTCAATATGTATATGTGTAATTATCTATATAGATATCTAGATAATTGTATGTACATATTTTTCACCATATGTCAACATGGAGTGTAGCCCTACCTCAGCCCCTAAAGTCCCAACTTCGTAGTGAAAGGGGATGTCAGGTATGTATAGCAGGTATATTAGTAAACTTTTGCTACTGTAATAGGGATTGTCTTCATAGACATGGTGTGTGTGGGAGGTCACATCTGCTTTTCACATGTGTGCCATTGGCTACTGACAGACATCCTAAGGACATCATAGTACAGTACCGCTGCTAGCACATAATGTTCTTGTGGACTACAGCAGAGATATTGGCCAATATATGTGGACATTCTGACACACTCTGTACAGTCCAGAGGTATACACAGAACCCCTTAGTGCAAAACATGTGGACTAAGCCTGACAATATGGATGTTAACAGCCATGTAGATGGGTATAATGACTGGTATACATTTGCCTCCATAGGTTATGCATTCACACACCCCTGTCTGTCCTGATACATAATAACTGCTGGTACAGAGGTGCCATGGCCGCATACTACCCACTAGATATTGACATACATCTGTACAGCATCCCACTGCTCTGTCTGGCATACATGACTGTTAAGGGAGGCCTGGCACCACTACATCTGACAAGTATTTCGACATGGCATCTCACTGGGTAAGTACACTAAGCTGCTAGGAATGTAACAATGCATTGCGCAGGCTACAGGCAGACTGGCTCAACACTGGCCTACATCTCCTATGGGGGGAATGCACGTGTACCTGCATACATAGCAGGCTTTACAGGCATGTCACAGCACAGGGTAAGATACACCTGTGTGAAATTGCATAACTACAACCAATGTAAACACAGCCAAAGCTACATATGGTAAGCTAGCATAATATTACAGTATATGGACTATCTGTTCAACACCATCCTCATATGTGCCACTCACACACTAACCCTACATATACTGGGCCACTACCCAGTGTGGTCTGCTGCCTGTCTGTGATATGGGACATGTGTGTGTATGGCCCTACAAACATGTAAGCCATTATGGTAACATACAGTGAAGCAGCATGTAACATCAGATAGGACAGGACCAAGAACAATTACTTCTACCACAGTCTGTACACAGGCCAAAGTACATATTAACAATACACACACTTTCAACATTCACCATAAGTACACAGACCTATTTACTGTTGTAACAGGGTTTGTTGCAACACATGTCCTATAAGGGATATGAAGTCAGTAACTGTCATGGCTTTCACCATCTACAGACTGCAATCCTCACACTACCATCTGCATTTCATAGATAGATGATCTGTGGGTAACACATGAAAACAAATGTACCACACACTACAGATGGGGATTCCTCATAAACATAGAACTGACAAGGCAGGTATTAAAACATGTAGGACAGCCATATCCACACACACCGTTAAACCAGCATTACTCCAAATGCAATATAGCAGCACTTACAGTCTGTAGTCAGGACAGGCACATCCCTCTCCTGTGTGTTGCCCTGTTTCCACAGTGCATGTTGTTAGAGCTAAATCCCCAATCCATCTGAGATGCTGTTTGCAAAACAACAGATCAAGTTCCTGCTCGCAGTGAATGAAAAGGCCTAACACCAACATGATGTTCCTAAATACTGGAGTGTGTTTCCATGCAGTTGGCTATGGGAATGTTACCACAGCTGTTCAACATGCAGTCAGATCATGAGCATCACTTAAAATACACATGCTGCTGCCTAAGCAAAGCAGGTGTAGGTCTCCACATCCACCTGAGAGGGAGTGAGAGAGGCAGACAGAGGCAAATACAAGTCAGGGAGGGGTAGAGAGTAAAACTTAAGCATGTTTGTGTCACACATCTACCAGCACAGGGTATTAAACCCCTGATGACTATGTAGGGCTATCACATTTCTATGCAGTTATTGGATGCGCCACATAGATTACATGTTGTGGAGCCCTCAGAATGTATATGTGATGGTGAGTGACATCCACAACAGGGATATGGTAGCTATACAGCAGGTGTAGTACACATGCCTGTCTGCATGAGCAGGTGCCAGCGTCAACATAGCCACATTCTCACAGGGACGCACAAATATTGACACACTTGGCAGGGCCAGGAATACAACTCATCGCTAGTGAGATTGCCATATCACATTACTGTGCAGGTATCACATGCACCTCAGGGGTCATACGGAGGTTATATGGGCAAAGGATATGGGGAGGTGTCTGATGTCAGATGGCATGCTTCAGTATGCCAATGGGGGTTGTAGTGAGTGTGAATGTGAACATATGCATCAAACAACACACACACACACACACACACACACACACACACACACACACACGCACACAGGGTGCCAGTACTGACATGCCTAGGTGCATTGATTCATGGGTGTGTAGTGGTCAACTGTGCCAAACAGCTATACAAGGCTAGGTGATGGGTATACCTTAGCATCAAGCCACATGACAGTGGTCTGCATTGTGGCTTAGGGCTGTAGTTTCTGGATTTGCCCACACGGGAGGGTATTGTATTCACCATCCAGTCACCTGGGTGACCATTGCGCATGGCCAGTGCTGTGCATTACTTGCCATGCATGTGTTCCTTAGTCCATGACATGGACGGTGTCTGTGATGTGCACACCTCCCATGTGCATGTACAGTGACATGTGGAACTGTACCTGGGGTGTCTGGCCCATGTTGTGTACACAGATTATCATCAGATGTGCGAGTGCTAGCCTCATGTGGCGGAAACAGGTAATGGACAGCAGGTTTACCCTGCACCTGCATTGATAGCATGCTAATGGCATTCCCTGGTGTCAGTGTCATCTGTCCATAAGGGGCATGTTTTCAGGCATGGTATGTCCTTTGTGGGTCACATTTGATGGCACCACAGGTGTTGCAGGTGTCTAGTGGGGAACATGGGGAAGGTGCACTCTCTGCATGTACATGCCTATTGGATAGATGGACAGGGTGCCATGCCCTGTATAGGACACTGCAATCAATCCATAGATACTATCAGTGGGCAATATGCAATGTACAACCAACATAGCATCTGTTGCCTAGGCAAGTGTGTGTGTGTGTGTGTGTGTGTGTGTGTGTGTGTGTGTGTGTGTGTGTGTGTGTGTGTGTGTGTGTGTGAGAGAGACATGGGTTGAGAGTGTTCTTTGGCTAATGCTAGGGTTGCTAACTTTGTTTGCCTGGCCTTGAT
This sequence comes from Protopterus annectens, assembly GCF_019279795.1. NCBI lineage: Eukaryota > Metazoa > Chordata > Ceratodontiformes > Protopteridae > Protopterus > Protopterus annectens. The sequence goes on along the minus strand of NC_056743.1, from coordinate 1,486,229,746 downwards.
GTCACATGTATGGGTATGGATTTGCTCCCCAGCCTCTCAGCTATTTTACATCTGTTATCCCTGTACAGTGGACATTGTGATATATACTAGGGCCACCATATAAGAAATTTGCAAAACCCACTCCACATGGGGCCCAGTTGTTACATACTCACAACCACCTCCACACAGGACATGAGTTACAAACACAGACACCTGTCATGTCAGGGATTAGAACTCCTACCTAACTAGTTTATTACATAACAGCAGTACACAGTTATAGTATGAACCATGGAGATTACTGGAGTACGCCTTCTCCAAAGATGTAAATCACAGTGGATGACATCAGCAGGATTGCCAAAGTAGGACATTCAAATTGTAGTGAGTGTGGCTAGGCTAAAATGCTTGCTCCCTACACATACATTTAAACACACACAAAATATCCCAAAAGACATGTGTGGGTATATAACCCCTAACAGAGGTCTATATCACACTACAGCATGAAGCTGTTACAGTATGCACCACAGGGATTACTGGAGAACTCCTTCCCCAAGGTGTATTTCACATTGGATGACATCTGCAGAATTGCCAAAGTATGGCATTCGAATTGTAGTGAGTGTGGCTAGGCTAAAATGCACTGCTCCCTACTCAGACATTGAAACACACACAAAACATTCCCAACCAACATATGTGGGTATAGAACCCCTAACAGAAGTCTATATCACATTACAGCATGAAGCTGTTACAGGATGCACTGAGGGGATTACTGGAGAGTTCTTTCCCCAAAGGTGTATTTCACATTGGATGACATCAGCATGATTGCCAACGTAGGGCATTCGAATTGTAGTTAGGCTAAAATGCACTGCTCCCTACACAGACATTGAAACACACAAAAAACATCCACAACCGACATGTCTGGGTATAGACCCCTAACATCGGGTCTATATCACACTAAAGCATGAAGCTGTTATAGGATTGCCAAAGTAGGGCATTTGAAATGTATTGAGTGTGACCAACCTAAAATGCATTGATCCCTACACAGACATTGAAACACACTCATAACATCCAGAATTGCCATGGGTGGGAATAGAACCATACCAGAGTTCTACATCACACTACAGCAGTAAACAGTTATGGCACGCACAACAGAGACTACTGGGCTACATCCTTCCCAGAGGTGTATTTCTAGGTGGATGACATCGGCAGCCTTACCAAAGTAGAGCATTCAAATTGTATGTAGTGTGACTACCCTAAAAAGCATTGCTCTCTACACAGAGTCAGACAGACACACACACTTGCCATATCTGGGATTAGAACTCCTACCTAACAAATTTATCATACTACAACAGTACACAGTTATAGGATGTGCTACGGAGAGTACTGAGCTACTACCTGCCCAGAGGTATATTTCTAGGTGGATGACATCAGCAGCCTTGCCAAAGTAGAGCATTCGAATTGTATGGAGTGTGACTACCCTAAAAAGCATTGCTGTCTACACAGACCGAGTCAGACAGACACACACACAATTGCCAAGTCTGCAATTAGAACTCTTAACTAATTTATCACACTACAGCAGTACACAGTTATGGCATGACCTATGGAGATTACTGAGCTACAACCTTCCTAGAGATGCATTTCTAGGTGTCTGACATCAGCAGCTTTACCAAGCATTCCAATTGTAGGGAGTGCGGCTACCCTAAAAATCACTGCTCTCTACGCAGACACACACACAAACACACGCACAGTTGCCAAGTCTGGGATTAGAACTTCTACCTGTTTTATCATACTACAGCAGTATGTAGTTATGGCATGCACTATGGAGATTACTGGGCTACAACATTCCCAGAGATGTATTTTTAGATGGATGACATCAGCAGCCTCACCAAAGTAGAGCATTTCAATTGTAGGGAGTGTGACTACCCTAAAACAGACACACACACACACACACACACACACACACACACACACACACACACACACACACACACACACACACACACACACACACACACACACACTTGCCATGTCTGGGATTGGAACTCCTACCTAATTAGGTTATCATACTACAGCAGTACACAGTTATGGGATGTGCCGTGGAGATTACTGGGCTACAGCTCTCCCAAAAATGTATTTCACAGTGGATGACCTCAGCAGGCTTGTCATGGTAGGGCTATGGGGAGGGCAGTGTGTGTGCATGGGCCATAACCCATTCATCTAGAGGTTGACATGCCACATGTGGGCACACACATCACAGGTACATTTATATAGCTGTTAGATGACTACTTCCTTGTACAGTCATGTTGCACAGCTAGCACGTGCACCACATAGTCTGTAATGCTGACAGATACCGGTGGTTAGTATCTGCAGTGAGTGACATCTGACCCTCATGTGGTTGGGGCTCTTTGGCTGTGTGCTGGGTGGGACAGGCCTGGATGGCTCCTTGTCACAGTCACCCTCTTCCACACATCTATGTATGTCTACATTTGGCTTATTATAGTGTGTTGCCCTTACATGTATGTCTGTATTCCTATCCACTGTGTGTGCAAAGCATGAGTGGTGCATACTGAGAAATGTCTGCACTAACATCTGCGACTGCCAGATATGTCTGGTCCACTGGTCTTTGCAGACATGGCTTTCATGTGTTTAAGTGTGTGAGCATGCCCAGTATAACAATCTGTATTTAATGTGTGGATTGAGTCCAGGTAGTTTGTGCTGCAGTGCTGACTTTTGTGTTGTACACCTACAGGTAGCATGCATTTCTGCATAGGATTGGGGGGCACACCTGACTATTTCTACATTTCTACACAGGATTGGGGGGCACACCTGACTGTTACTACATTTCTAAGTAGGATGGGAGGCACACCTGACTATGTCTACATTTCGACACAGGATTGGGGGCACACCTGACTGTTATTACATTACTATGTAGGATGGGGGGGGTGGCACACCTGTCTATTTCTAAATTTCTACACAGGATTGGGGGGCACTCCTGACTGTTATTACATTACTGCATAGGATGAGGGGGCACATCTGACACTTGTACACATTTGCTATGACTGTACTGGTATGTCAGGTACTCCATTTCATTCTGTATTCTTAACTTAACTCATGCTGACTAGAGGCAAACCAGTGTACTACAGATCTTAGCTTTGTTTGTCCTACATATTAGTGTCTGACTTCCTACCCTTCAGAACTAACATCCCACTGCCTGATCAGCTGTAGTCTGTCTGTGTAGGCTTGGGGGGTGTTTACCCATAAACATAATTCAGAGGCCATAGCACAGGCTCTGTTTGGGTTCGTCTACAACTGTCCTGATGGCTGAGACTGTTGGGTATGTGAACTGCCCTGACTGGCATGTGTGGGTCATATGGCCACACATGTCACCCAGCACATTTCCTGCAGTGGGTCTGTCACCCTCTGTAGTACTGGCTACTGTGGTGACTCCAGTATGTATTACAGATGTCATGGTGTAACTATGGGTGTCTACTTTCTGCTGCCATAACATTCAGCCACCCAGTTCCCTTGCATGCTCACATCCATACCATAGATACAGGTAACAACACATTCTACTCCATTTGGCAATTGGTAGTTTGATTGACTTACCTTGTGAGTGTGCCAGAATTGCGGATGGTGCTGGAGGGCTGCCTATGTCAGATGCATATAGTACATTCCCTATACATGGTTGAGCACAGGTAGTGTCATGTTTGGCACCCCTTTTACTGTATGTGTGAGTCAGAGAAAGGTGTCATTCCCTGGGTTCCTACTGTGTCACTGTATGTGCTATGCATTGTCTCTTTGCCGTGGCCTTGGCATACTGGGCACATCTCCATCTGCCTACTAGGGCAGGCTCAGGTTGTTCCTCCTCTGAGTCACTCTGTGCCTCTGCAGGCCTTAGCATTGGTGGGGGTTGTATGGCCCTACCCCATGCTGGTCCTGCTGCAGCTGTTTCTGCAGGATCATATTGTGTAGCATGGCACATACCATAACAATCTGGATGCATGTAGCTGCTGAGTACTGCAAGACTCCACCAGATGTGACCAGACACCGGAAACATGACTTGAGCATCCCAAACACATGGTCTATTATAAGCCTGGTGTGTGCATGTGCCTCATTATGGCATTCTAGGTGTGTGTGCATTTTTGATGGTTGTCATCAGCCACGGCTCCAGTGTGTAACCAGCATCCCCCACTAGGTGACCATAGGGGATGTCCCCATTGGCAAATTTCTGGTACGGCTGCATCAGATGCCAAATGTGGGAATCGTGATAGCTTCCAAGACAGTCAGCGCACACATTCATTATAATGCCCTGGGCATCACAGATGACTTGGGAGTTGATGGAGGAGATGCCACCGCGGTTGATGTTGGCCTTACCCTGATCACTGGGTGGTGCTTTGATGCATATGTGTGTGCAGTCTATAGCACTCACTAAGTCAGGGTATTCTGCTATTTGGTGGAAGAGATGCATATTGCTGGCCAGCCCCTCACGGGTGTTGAGGAAATATACGTGCTCACTGGCATGTGCTGACATGGCATCCAGGAACTGGTGGAATACTCTGGATGCTGATGCCTGTGAGATCCCCATGATATCCCCAGTTGAACTTTGGGAGGTACCTGTGGCTAATATTCAATGAGCGTACACATACCTTGGTATCCACTGGGATGGGTTCCCCTCAGTTAGTTTGGTGTGTCAGGCGTGGTCGGCACAGCTCAACAATTTGTTGTAAGACATCTCTGTCCATTCTATAGCGCTCCACTATCTCCAGCTCATGTAGGCCCTGGTAGGTTGCCCTGGGTCTGTACACTCTTCTCCATCTCCTTACTGTGGGTTGATCAGCAGCATTCACATCCTCACCTCACTCAGCCTCTTGCACATGCTGTTCTATGTTGCCTACTGCAGCCCCTCTCTTTTTGTAAATTTGTTTGATAAAAGTTCCCCACTTGTATACACCAGTGGTGTAGAGTGTGGGAAAAACCAGAGGGGAATGTATTTGCATAGTTTCTAATAGTCTTTTGGGCTGGGCTGGTCTGCTGCCTGTGTAATTGGCTGATTCTGATACATTTCACCTGCCAGCTATGCTAGTTCACCTTGATTATCTTCCTACTGCTGTTTTCCCTTCCCATTGCCTTCCTGTTTTAAGCACGGGGGGTGCGCTGCACAAACAGAGTGCTCAAATGTGCACAGTGCTGATATTTCCTGGTATAACTTTTGTCTTCTTCCTTTAAAACCCGGTGCACGGCTCGCACACCTGCTTAGGCAATCTGAAGAGTGCTAGGCAGATTCAGACACACCCCCTAGCTTAGCTGTGCTAAGCTAGGAGCAAACCCAAGCCACAGGGCTCCAATCCACTTACAGTATACCTGACACACCTCCCTATGATGTCAGCTGACTCCTAGGCTTGCACCAAGCTATTCCTACTCTTACACTGCTGGAACCTGACTAGCATGCTGGGGAAAACTGGGATTCACTATCATTCCTCTCATAGTTACATGTCTCACACTGAGCCTCCCCCCTTAGCAACCACTACTCACTGGCCATGTTGTCTTCAGCCTGCCATTGACTTGCATGGCAGAATACTGATTTTAGTTAGAATGCTTAATTTAAGTTTATTTTGTTATTTTTCCCCCAATCCCATTTGTGCGCTGCTGCCCTATGCTTAAACAGCCGAGATTGGCTAAAAAAAAATAGAAGTTGATTTTTTTATTTATTTTTTTTTTTACCTGTTTGCAATGCCAATGGCCTTATACTTGGCAATTGGCATGCTTAGTAACTGATATGCGGCCTTTATTTGGAGCTGTCACAGCTACGTTTTGGAGTTTGCAGAAGTGTACTCGGTTACTAACCGAGTGCATTTCTACAGATTGCACTAGTCCTGCACGGCCAATTGCAAGCTTCCTGGATAGCAAAATCACCTCATTTGCATGGCTTTCTCCTGCAAATGGGGTAATTTGCATACAGGGGCTTAGTCTATGCAGGACTAGTGCAGGAGCACTTGTGCATGCCCCTGCAGACTGTTCCTAGATCTCACAGCAGACATATTGCCTGCTAGAGCTCCTGCACCGATCTTGCACACCGTGCAAGACATAGAGAATCCGGAGGAATATTTTTTGCCAGTCCCTTACATTTTTATACATTTCGTGCCCTTTTCCATCTGGGCCTGCAGCTGAATCGATATTTACTTTTCCTAATACTTTATCTAACTCATTTAAAGAACATTTTTTTTTTTTGCTACCTTCTTTTTTTCTTTAACCATTTCTTGTACATATTGCAGTACATTATTCATAATCTTTTACTGAGTTCTTTCTTTTTCTCATTTTACATTTTCATTTCTGTTATACACTACCATCATCCTTTACTAAACTGCTTAAGTAACTTGATACATCTTCTCTTTTTCCTTGTAAAAAAATACCTTTGCTTATAAAACAATTCTTCTATTTCATCTTAATTTCTTTCATATTATTCTTTTTGTTTCTCAATGTACTTTCAATCATCATGTTCTAAATTTTCCAATGCATCATCATATGTTCTTTTATATTTTTTTTTCTCTACTTTTCTCATATCATATTGCCACTGGAAAAAAAGTATATATATATATATATATATATATATATATATATATATATATATATATATATATATATATTTCCCTTAAATATCACTCACCATTCAGAACATTTTTTTATAAAATTATCTCATAGTAATATGATGTTTCCATAACTGTATTATAAATCTCTTTCCTTCTTTAGTCCATGATTTCTCCTTTTAATTCTTTAGCCTATTTTTATATTTTCCTTGTTTCCTTTTATCTTTAGCCATACTGTAAGATGATCAGAAAATCCTGTTTCAACTGCCTCTCCTTCTCCTATAACTAAACCTTCTGATGTTATAAAATAATCTATTTCACTTCTATACATACCCCTTTTTTAAGTCCATGAATTTTTGTCCCAAGGTTTTAACTTACCACATACAATAACTTTTAACAGTTGTTTTATATCAATTCCTTTCTTTTTACACTTGCCTCTTAAATTACAATTAAGGTTTCTTGTTATTATAATATTCATATTTATAGCTGCATAGTCTAAAATCTGATAAAATAAGCTTTAACTTTATTTTTTTAATTTCTCCAAATCTTTTGGGCTTCTAATACCATAATCGGAACAGACCCCATTCCTAAGTCAAAGTATGATTAAAGTTCATGTAATGAGTATTGTTTCAATCTTTGATGTCAGCCAACAGTGCTCTACACAGCACCCACAATGTACCCAGTAATGACTCCTTCTACAATTTGTATGGGGTTACATGGATTGGTAACATATGTAAATATGATTGTAGATTCTTTTTTATAAGACCTGTTGCTCCTACTACTATTGGAACTGTCTGTGTATCTTTCTTCCACATTGCTCTCATTTCTACCTGCAGATGCTTATATTTTATGACATTGTATCTCTCTGTACACAACACACTGTAGTCACTGGGTGTAGTGATTTCAATGATCAATGCTACCTTTGTCTTCTTTTCATGGACCACTATATCCAGTTTTCTACCATCTATCTTTTTAACGGTTGGTAATGGGTGATCCCATGTGATATAAACTTCATCTTTTTCTATGATGTCTTGTGACTGATGTTTCCAGCCACTTCAATACCATAATGTTTGCACAATCCCCAGTGCAACAGTTTTGCCACATTATTATGACTTTCAGTATACAGTCCTTCTGCCATTAGTATGTCACAACCAAAAATGAGGTGTGCAACTGTTTCCAATTCAGTTATAAAAAATATATATTTGTCTGTTTCTCCCACATGTTCAATGGGCTTTGTAAACCAACGTGTATGCAGCCCACTATCTTGGGGTGCCAATATTAACCTTTCATCTCTTGGTTTGAATTTGCTTCTCCTTAACCATTTCTGCATTTGTTCCTGATCAACATGAGGTTCTTATCATATGTTCATAAGTAGGTACTAGACTGGTGGCCCTAGGGTCTATATAAGCCTAGCCAAAAAGGTACCCAGGCTTTCGCCACCCAAGAAAATTATTTTCCTGTGCCCCTGTTGAGCAGATCCCTAGATGTGATCCCCGGGTGAATTTCCTATTTCCTGTGCAATCAAGATTTTTCTTGAAGAGTGCTAATGAGGAGCTTTGTTTGATATAGATAGGTAGTTTATTCCAGAGTATGGGAAGTCTCTGGAACAGGAATCTATCCCTCCAGCATGTTCTGTTTATTGTGGTGGCAAGGTTTAGGTCCCTAGAGCATGTAGCTTGGAGGGATTGGGATTTCTTTAAGTGGAGCATGTCCAACAGCTCTCAGTTTGACATAGCTTTGTATGTTAGGCAGAGATTGCCTCTGAGTAGGCGATATGTGACAGAGTAATGCTGGAGTTTTTTGAGACGGTCTGTGTAGGGCATCTGTTTGAGGCTGGTAATCCTCTTTGTGAGGTATTTCTGTGGCCTTTCCAGTTGTTGTAGATGTCTTGTGAGGTACATACCAAAAGGGGCGTTGTACTCTATAATGGGTCTAATGAGTGACGAGTAGAGGGGAAAAATTACCTCTTTTTTTCCTGGATGATAAACATTTTATGATTAGGTGTGCCATGTAGAAGGATTTCCTGATTACTGTGGCAATGTGTTATCAAAGGAAAGACTACTGTCCACCTGTGTCCCAAGGTCTCTTATCACACTTTCACTGTTAAGTAGACTACCACCTATGTGGTAGCTCATGGGTACAGAGTTTTTACCAAAGGGGATGACAATGCACTTTTTGACATTGAGTTTGAGACCATAGCTTTGACACCAGGCATCTGTCTCAGTGAGGCACTTTTGTAGGATGTCCACATCATTAGGAGTTTTGATTATGGCTCCTAGTTTGCAGTCATCTGTGAACTTCATTAGCCAAAGACCTTCTGTGTTAGCCAGTACTTCAGAAAAGTAGATACCAAACAGGAGAGGACCCAGGACTGAACCCTGTGGTACTCCACTTGTCACTGGTCCAAAGTCGGATTTGGAGTCTGCTACTTTCACAGCGTGGGTTCTGTCAGTAAGCCAGTTGGCAGACCATCATGTGATAGGGATTTATACCTAGTTTAGTGAGTTTATCTATAATTCCAGAGTGGGAGATGGTGTCAAAAGACTCGGCGAGATCTAGATAGGCTGCATGAACCATGTTTCCCTCATCTATGGCTTTGATCACTGCTTCAAAGAAGTCTATCAGGCTTAGGTGACATGATCTCCCTTTTATAAACCCGAACTGGGCGGGGTCCAGAGTTTGGAGATTACCAATGTCTTTGTTTATAAGTTCCATGATGATATGTTCCATGGCCTTGCAGACCAGCCTCGTTAGGCTAATGGGGTGGTAGTTCCTGGGATCCGTGGTGGCTCCCCCTTTGTGGAGTGGGATAACAGTCACTGTGCACCATTCAGTAGGCACAAAGCCTGAGGTGAGGCTATGACTGAACATGGTGCTAAGGTGGGGGTGCCAGTTCATTTTGTAGTTCATGTAGAACAAAGCCTGGGATGTTGTCAGATCCCTTAAATGCTGTGTTCTTGGCTTTGGAGAGTGTGTTTTTTACTGGTGCAGCCATGATTACAGGAACTTTGAATTCTTACAGTATAGAGATGGGCCCTTTAGGGGGTGAGAGTGGAGTAAAGTTATCACTAAACCTATCTGCCAGGATGTTGGCAATATCATTTGGTTCTGAATATTTAGTGCCCTTGTGCTGTAACTCAGAGCAGATCTGAGTGTTGCCATTGAGATTATTGACATAGCTATATAATGCTTTGTGGTTGTCTTTAGAATCAGTGGTGATTTTGTTTTCGTAACTAGTTTTGGAGGATTTTATGAGGGATCTCAGCTTCTTACTGAGGCTGACCAGGGAGTTCCTGCAATAATGGGATTTTACTCTTTTTTGCAACAGTTTCTTTCTTCTGTTGTAGAGTTTGTTTATGGCAGGGGACCACCAGATTGGCTTCCTTTTTTGGAAGAACGCATCTTGGTTCTGTTAGGGATAGCACGATCCATGCACTCGTGTTATGCTTATAAAGTGCATTTGTGTAGGATTCAGCAGTCATACCTCTATTGTCTGTCTTCATTGGTGTTGTGAAGTTTGACACTTCTTTCTTAATAAGTGTGAAGCTGGCTTTGGAGAAAGTTTTTATGGTGGTTTCTCTAATGGGGGGTGGGGACGGGATGTGAATGTCTTGGGTGATTAGTTTGTGGTCGGATCTGACCAACAAGGAATTGACCTCTGGTGTGGAACACCGGTTGCCCATGTTGGTAATGACCAGGTCTAGGATATTGCTGCCCCTGGTGGGGGTGTGGATAAGTTGATCCAAGGCATTGGAATTTATGAATTCCAGAAAACGTTGAGCAAAAGAGTTGGTGTATAAGTAGTTTTCCAGGTAATGGTGTGGTAGTTGAAATCACCCATTATTAGGGTGCTGGGTTGTACCCTAATATTTTCGAGTATATCAAGAAATGAGGAGTGGGAATCCTGGGGCATGGTGGGGGATCTGTAGCAAGTTACAATTTGGATTGCGGTCTTGCCCATAGTTAGTTGCACTTGGGTAATCTCAGATGCATTATGCTGAGCAACTGGCCTGGAGGTATGGATAGTCTTAATGAATATGGAGACACCTCTGCCTTTAGTGTTTTGGTCCAGATTAGGTGGACGAAAGGTGTGGTACGAATTATTGCCTGGTAATGCAGGGGTGCTCTCTGGAGCCTTGAACCAGGTCAATGTCACTGCACAGATGTCATTGTTCTCCATTTTAAGGAGTGCCTTGAGTGAATGCATTTTGTGGTTTAGACTTCTAGCATTGAGTAGCATTACCCTCAGGTTTTGCTTGCTTGTACCTGTTACGGTGGTGAATTTGTCATTTGAACCTTGCCTAAAAAAGGCACTATAGGGGTGGCAACACCTTAGCCAGTATCCGGAATCCCAAGGGCAACAGGTGCAGGCCAGCTCTGGCAAAGCATCATGGTTTGTCGACCTAGTCATCCCAGGCAGACAGATACTGGATCCCCTTAGAATGACACCAGAAGCTTAGCCAATTTTTGAAGTCAATCATTTTGTCCTTGTACTGTGGCATCACTCTGGGTGATGGCAGGATGCTACTCTGGGCAAGGGTCATACCTGCCTGGGCTACAGGATCAGAGAGCTCCTCCATGTCTGTTTTCATGTAGTCCAGGCAGGTACATCTCAGGTCATTCACACCAACATGGACAATGACAGAGTCATATCTGTACTTGTTGTGGAGTGACCTGAGTGCATGTGTTATGTGGTGGATCCTGACACCTAACAGGCAGCTGACAGTAACTTTCTCCTTGTTTAGCCTAGTGAGTGGATCATCAGTGTGCCTGACTATAGAGTCACCTATGACTAGAGTGTTGGGTATGTTGTTATGCCTTATGGGCTGTGGTTGAGTGGCACACTGTGTTTGTGGGCTATGTGTCATTTGGGTTGTGTTGGGTTGGGTAGAGGTTGCTTTCATTTCTGCTTTGGAGCTCTCTGTTCCTTGAGCAGATTTTTATTGAGAGCCTCCATGAATGCAAGTTTTTTTTTTGTGTTTCTATGTGTCTATTTTGATGGTGTAGGTTTTGAGGGACTGTGTGATGTGTGTGGTGTGGTGCAAGTGTTTACCTTCTCCTCTTGACTGTCTAGTCCAGTCCTGGGTGAAGAGAGCTTTGCTTCCAGTTTGGCTATATAAGTGCATCTCTCACAGGTTGTAGTTTTGGGTGGTAGGAGAAGAGGGTTGTCTGTGTACATGAGGCAATTGCTGCATTGCCCCAAAATGCCCAGATTCATCAGGTAGACAGGGGAAAACACTGGGAGCTGACTCTTAGACATGCCTGGATAGCTGCTTATTTATTAAGTACTAAAAACTGTTTTTGTCTAGACAAGTGAGGAAAGTTGAGTGCTGTAGTAATTTGTAGCTTCTTTAGTGCCTACAACGAGCTCTGAACAAGTGCTGAGCTCAAAGAAACAGATGTGAATGCTAAAATTAAAAAACTGGCTAGTTTCAAGGGAAAATTTAAAGAGCAGACTTTGAATAGTTTAACACTAGCTAAGTGGAAATGCATAAAGTGTATTTTTTTATATATAACAGTAGCAAATGAGCAAACTGATTTAAACAAATTAACCAATAAAAAGCTAAAAATGGTGCCCTATTCCAGCAGTCTTTAATCAGACAAGTTCTAACTGCACACTCCTGCCACTTGGGTGCAGGGGAACCTTCTCCAAAAAAGATGGTCTGGATTAGTGTTCAAGTTATACAACCAAAGCTAGATTCAGCAGGTATGAATTTAATCTATGCTACAGCAAACAAGGTGTTCCAATTTCAAAAAGAAAAAGCAGGCACAATCAGCCTTTAACCAGAAACTTCCAGCTCAGAAGGGCAGAATCTACCTTCTCCTCCCACAAGAGTGCAGACCACACCTCCTTAATGTAACATAACTGACCCGAAGCCCTAGTGCTTAAACCAGAACTAATACACTTTTAGAATAACAGACACTAATCCTTCAGTCAGCAACTCCCAACTTAGAAGGATGTAAGCTACTTGTCCTGTCACAACAGTGCAGACCACAAACCTTAATGTAAAACAACTGGTCTGAAGCCCAGGTGCTTCAACCAAAGGCTTAGAATAACAGTTACAATTTAATCAGGCTACTGACAAGCAGTAATAAATGCAGCAGAATAAATGCAATTAAGTACTTTTAATAACAAGCAGCAAATGCAAAATAAATTAATAAAGTAGGAAGAAACACAAATACAGTAAAAGAAGATGGATAAAGTGCATTTTTATATAGCAATAGAAAATAAGCAAACTGATGTAAACAAATTACCCAATTAACCAGTAAAAAATCTCAAAACTGAGCCCTGTTCCGCCAGTCTTCAATCAGACAAGTTTTCACTGCACACTCCTGCCACTAGGATGCAGGGGAACCTTCTCCAAAAAAGATGTCCTGGATTAGTGCTCAAGTTATACAAACAAAGCTAAATTCAGGATGTCTGAATCTAGTCTATGCTACAGCAAACAAGGCGCACCAATTTCGGAATGAAACAGTTCAAATACACAATAAGCCTTTAACCAGAAATTCCCCTCTCAGAAGGGCAGAATCTAGCCTCTCCTCCCACAAGAGTTCAGACCACAAACCTTCTTAATGAAAAATAACTGGCCTGAAGCCCAAGTGCTTTAACCAGAACTAATACACTTTTAGAATAACATACACTGAGCCTTCAATCAGCAATTCCCAACTTAGAAGGATGTAAGCTACCTGTCCTGCCACAACAGTGCAGACCACAAACCTTCTTAATGTAAAAGAACTGGTCTGGAGCCAAAGTGCTTAAACCAAAAGGCTTAGAATAACAGTTACAATTTAATCAGGCTACTACCAAGTAGTAATAAATGGAGCAGAATAAATACAATTGAGTACTTTTAAGAAGATGCAAAAGCAAAATAAAGTGCAATTTTATTTTTAAGTAAAGTGCAAGGAGAGAAGGTGAAGGAGCAGAAAAAATTCAGAAAAATTCAAGGTTAAGAACCTAAGTGGGTTGGCCTTCCCAAATGTTCTCTTTGTATTAAGTAGAGTGAACACCAGACTGGAAGGGGTGTCCCAGATCAAAGTTACACTAGGGGTGGGCAACTGCAAAGCCACCAACTATAACAACACTACAAAAATTGGGTGGGGGAGGGGGGAAACAGTTTCAGGACAGATGAGAAATAGAAAACAATGCCAGAAAATATATAAAACAATGCAGTCAGGCAAAATTAATACAATGCAGAACTCTGAAAGGTTAAAATGCCAAGAAATATACTTATCAATCAGCGATATATTTCCAGATTGTTAGAGAATCACACACCAGCCAGACACAGTAGTTTTCTATACCTGCAACTATATTTATGCATTTTCCACATTTCTTGCTTTATAATCTGGTCCTTATATTCCTTCTTTTTGTTTTTTTGGCATATTCAGTTTCTGCCTGATTTTTATTTATTTCTGGTTTGATTTCATTTTCTAATTTACAGTTATTATAAGTATATAATGTTATAATTCGAATTACTTGTTCTTTCAATTTTAAATCTAAAATAGGCTATTCTCCCCATTTTTGCAAAAGTTGCATCTAATATCTTACCTGCATTTATACAGAATATAGCTTTTCCCGACATCTCTCATTTTCTAAATTCTAGATTATCTTTCCTGCCCATAGTTTCTTTGTTTTAATCTTTCTTCATTTGATAAAATTATTGTCTTCTAATATAATTACATCTAAATCACATGTATTACACCACTCCAAAATTCCTATTATTGCTACTATATTCTTAATACTATTTAAATTTACAGAAAAACACTCTAAAGTTTTCATTTTCCCCTTTTCCTGGATTCATAGTTTTATCACTTCATAGCTAATTACTGGGTTAGTTTTCTTAAGAGGTCTTTCTAAGCCTACCCAGTTCCCTTCCTTCCCAAAGGTAAGAATCAAACACTGTACCTTGGGTCTGGGTGTCAAACCTTAACCAGTATACCAAGCCCCAATCTTTAGCTGCATGTATTCTTTTTCATCCGTTTCTTTTCCTTTTTGTTCTTAATGCTTTATATGCTTTTTCTGTTTTTTATCCTTTTACCAGCAGAATTCTTTTTTTTCCTTTTACTACCTACCAGTTTGTCTTCTTCATCACTCATTTCAAAACCCTCTTCTTTCTCCTTTTCGTTATTTTTCCTCAGCTAGTGTTTTTCTGTTTCTACTTCTTAAAGTTCTTTTCACTTTCCTCACTGTTGTTTTCGTTTTTGCAATCCACTCACAAATGTCCAACTTTGTTACATTTATAACATTTTATTTCATATTTTTTTTGCATCATGCCTCATTTCCCCACAAATACATTTTCTTTTGTCACAGTTATTAATGAAATGTCCTCTTTTCCCACTACAAAAACATGTGTTGGGTTGTCCCCATTAATTTACAACCCCCAATTCCCTTCCACATTTATCATGCATGATATATGTATATTTTCCCTTTCTATTTTAACACCATATTACAATACCAGACATGAGTCTATAAGCCAGTCTATAAACCCCATTTGTCACGCACTTTTGCAATGCCCAGTAATTCTTTACATAAAGCTTTGAAATGCCCTTTCAAAGCTTTTCTTTCTACCTCTGTTCGAAATTTACATGAATCATCATTTTTGTTTCCCTGTTAAATATTTTTATCACATAGAGGTTCCACGTGTTACAGTCTTACTTTTTTCATATTCTCCAACCAAAATTTTCTTTGAAAGAACAGTCTCAAATATAATGTCACAAAATGTCTCTTTGTTAATAAGGATGAAAGCTCTTATCTCCTGTGTTTTTACACTCAAAGACACTCTTAAATTGTCCCATACTTCATACCGGTCCATTTCTGTCTTCTTTACTTTGAATCTTTGGTCTATATTACCAGATTGAAACTTTAGTTAGTTAATAACTAAAGATCAATCTGGTAATATCAAAATTCAAAAAAACATGAAAGGCCGATTTAACACAGGGAAAGAATTCCCTTGGCTATTATGCGGATTATGCCCTATGTAGAGCAATCTCGGAGTTGGTATATTTAGTTAGGGGGGTGTGGGGGCAACCCCCCACTTGATTTGGGCTTAAATGGGGGGGGGGGTTTGATGTGGCCAAGAGAATTTTTTCCCTGCATTAAATCGGCCATTCACGTTTTTTGGATATTGATATTACCAGATCGATCTTTACTTATTTGACTAACTAAAGTTTCGATCTGGTAATATAGACCCAAATCTTTACCATATACTTCCATTTTTCAATTTTTCTCCCTTCTTTTCTGCTACTCCACTTTTGCCTTCTTTAACTTTCTTTGTATATGTTTTCTTTTCCATTTCATAACTATTCTTCAGAAACTGGCTCTGCATCATCTTTTTGTATTTTCTCCATTACGTCGTCCCAGGAAACATTTCTTTCATTTTCTGTCTCACTTTTCACTACCATTTCTTTAAGTAAATCATCCCACAACCCTTCTGAATTTAGGGTTGTGTTTAAAAATCCATCATTTGCTGACTCTTCTCCATCAAACAGGTTTCTTTGAAGCATTTCTTCAGAATCCTGCACACATTCTCTTGTATACATTTTGCTTTTTCCTTAATTTCTTTTACTGTTCCATCATCTCATTCTCTTTCCATCTGCCTCCATGTTTCTCTAGGCTGCCTCTGTACCTGGAAAGGAAACAGGAAGTTCTCCTCCAAAATGGGTCCCACTCACAACAATGATGAGTAGGGGAATTTCCATGATGCCCTGGGCAAGCTTCACCTAATAGTATAAATATCACCTCAAGTCATCCCTGAAAGAATATACTAATCAAGTGGGTAACCTAGTCAAAAGGATAAATAAAATTATAAGTAAAATTATAAATCAGTCATTAAATGTGTACAAATGTATGTACCTATACACAAACAAAAAGAAAAACAAATATTTGCATTGCAACATAATTTGCTTTACAGTATGTATTACCTTAATTAAATGTTGTAGACATTATTTGTAAAGAATTTTCTTTCTGTACGTCAGAAAATATTTATTAGTAAACTAATTGTATAAGATAGTCATTTCTTATTTATTTCATTTATTTATTGGCATTTGTTTACTGGGAAAGTCCACTGGGCCTAAGAAGCCCATTTTCAGTGGAGGCTCAGGGATAAAAGCTTCAGAAAGTGATAAATATACATAAAAAGCATTTACAGATATTACAGAAGCACAAAAATTATTTACAAAAATTATAAAACTTTAAAGAGAAAATTGAATACACGAAAATTATTTGCAGATATTACATCAATGACTTACCAAATTGCAAAGGATATTCATTAAATTAACCTAGGGTGAACTAGACCTGCTACAAACTTTCTGACATAGAGGCTGACCATCATCATGGTCACAGATATAATAATAGGAATATATAATGTTGAAGAGAAATGTTAGGATGAGACAGTAGTATGCAGCAGGAGTGGTATAGGTCAATGAGGCCCAAAAATAAGACAGCCAGGAGAGAGTATGACTGAACTAGTAAAAGTTGGTTTGGGGGCAGTGGTAGTTTTTATATAAAATATTAAGGGGAGGAGGGAAGGGAGAATAGAATAAAGAGAGAAAGGAGAGAGAAAGAAGGGTGAACGTTTGAGAGGGAGGGTATACAGAGTAAAAATAAGGAGAAAGAGAGAAAGGGGGGTGAGGAAAGGAGAAGGGTAGTAGAGGTAAAAGTATGGGTAATAAAACTAAAAGTTCTACTGATAAAAGTGAAGGTATATGAGAGAAAGGTAAGGCAAACAAGTTTAGGGGTATAGTGATTGATTGGGTAATGCCAGAGAGAGAGAGAGAGAGAGAGAGAGAGAGAGGAGGAACAATTACACACCCACTTGGACAGAAGAAGATTGTGTAGCACAGTTTTAAAAATGGAAGGGCTTTCTTGTAATAGGCTAGAAGGGGGGTAGACTGTTCCAGAGTTTAACTATGGTCCAACAGTATAATAGTTAACCTGCAGGTAGCTTAGGTTTATGGATTTGAAGAAGATACTGATGTTCAGAATGAAGAGGCCTAATAGGAATATAGAGGGAGAACAAAGAATTAAGTGCAGGGCAGTTTTGGGGCTTATGTATTAATTTATGCGTGGATGTAAGTTGAAGTAAGAGAAGGTGATGGGGGAATTCCAGCCACTGAAGTTGTTTTAGTGTAGGGCAGTGATGAGTATAGTTATGACTATTAGTGGACAATTTAGGGATCTTGTTATAACATGCTTCTAATTTAGTCTTCATGGTGTATTGCAGGTTTGTTAGTAAAAGTGCACCGTAAGTTAGAGAGGAAAGAAGGTAAAATTGTGCTGTAGTTTTTTGGAGGGGAGGGAGAGGAACGTATTGCATCTATAAGGAAGCCCAAGTTTTTCATGAGTCTTAGTGATATGATTTTGAATATGAAGATCAAATTTAAGGTTCTTGTCAGTTATTACCCCTAACAGTTTAGTACAGCTGACTAACTCAATTTTTGTGGAGTTAAGGGAGAGTGTTTCAAAGTTAGCTTTATTAATGGAAGTATTTTTCTTGGGAATGAATATCATAAGTTTGGTCTTTTTGGGATTTAATGAAAGGTGGTTTTCATGTAGTCAGGTTTCCACAGTAGTGAATGCAGTTTGTGTCTGCTGCTTTAAACTATTTGAGTTTTGGGCAGAGTAGAGTGGAGTCGTCTGCATACTGGACTAGGAAACCTTACTGGATGACTCGGTGAAGATTATTGATGAAGACACTGAATAAGAGTGGGCCTAATATTGAGCCTTCGGGAATGCCTGTAGATAGACCTAAGCTAGAGAGTTGAGATAGGATGATAGGGTGTGATATGGTATCAAAAGCCTTTGTTAAGACCAAGAACAGGGCTGATACAATGTTTTCAGAGTCACAGGCTTTGTTGACTATATTTAAGAAAGCTATAAGATGATGGTTGTACTTTGACTGGAGCAGAAGCCATGCTGTGTGGGGAAGAACATGTTATTTTTAGAAGGAAGTCTAAGAGTTGTTTTTGTATACATTGTTCTAGAATTTTAGAGATGGGGGAAAGGATAGCAATGGGGTGGAAATTTGAGATGTCAGTTGAGGAGCCACCTTTGTGAAGAAGAAGTATTGTAGCTTTTTTCCAGAGTCCGGGAACATGAGATTCTAGGATAGATCTATTAATCAGAATGATAATGGGGTATGCCAGAGTCTGCTGAGATCTTTAGGAACTTGGCTGGAATTCTGTTAGCAGAGTAAGAACAGGGCTTTAGCTTCTGCAGGAGTTGTGGAAGTAGGGATGGGAGAGAGATTAAATTGTGTCTGTGATAGCTGTTGAGTACAGTTAGTACTTGGTGGAGGTTGGGGTAAAGAGTCATTTCTTCCAAAATATTAACTGAATGTACAAAATGGCCATACTTAATCAGGCACCAAATCTTAGTCAGCGTTGTGTTTGATGAAAGGGAGAGGAGGTTGCACAATCAAGTCAATTGTCACTACATAGTTTAGTGAGAGGTGACCAATTGTTTCACTTCTTTATACCTTTTTAAACAATCCCATTATATGTTTACAACTATTAAGCAAAGAAATTATCAAAGCACACATTATTGTCCTGAAGTAGGTGTACTATATCTATCTGCAGCAGTTTTGTTTAATGAAGTTTGAATTGAAACATTGCTTCATTTTTCTGTTTGTGTACAGCTTTAACTTCTATCCAAAGGAAATTTGCAGACTGTAAAATGAAACTGCAGCACAAGAATGTAAAGCATAATAGTTTAAAGAGGAACCTTACCTGAAAGTGTATAGAAAGATTTCAGACAATGACCTTCCCCAAACAGAGAAGGTGTATGCACGTATAAAAGTGTAACAACATGAAAAAAGACGCAATCCTAGTATTTATAACTTGCATTAAAGGAAATATTGGCACAGCATGACAATTCAAATGGGAATATATATTTAAAGAAATAAACAGATACTAAGCAACTGCAAAGGTGATTGAAATGCCTTGCAGAGTACTAGTAAACATATCAGAAATGTTAAAGAAAAAAGTGAGATAGAGGTAAACAACAGTGGTCTTATGTCTTCTCTATCTACCTGATAAGGAGACTTCTTATTACTACACTCAAAAGTGCAGAGTTATAGGATTAGCAGAAGGTGCCTGCAAGTATAAATAAAGTAATAAATGTACTACTCTGTCATTAACTTATTTTAACTGATTTTGATTTTATGTTTTATGTGTGTACGTGTGTGTGTGTGTGTGTGTGTGTGTGTGTGTGTGTGTGTGTGTGTGTGTGTGTGTGTCTATATATATATATATATATATATATATATATATATATATATATATATATATATATAAGGATAGTATATGGAGGCCTAAAGTGCTTTCAGTACATTATCACAACCAATCTAAAATATGTGCCAAAGTATAAATGCAGTATTCTGTCTTTAACTGATTTCATTACATTATATTGCAACATTATTGATAAAGAATGGCAATATAATGACTAAACTACTTTCAGTACAATATTGTAACCAAATCCATATCAGGCACGAATATGAACTGTATTATCATGTATTATTTTAGTATCAGTAGAGTGGAAAATGTAAACCCATTAACCAAGACTTAATAGGAATATACTCATTGTTCCTATATATGCACAAGCACTTTCCATATCATTGTTCCCATGCATGCATAAGCACGTCCTGTACATTTTGTTTTAGTTCAGCAAAGATTTAATACTAATAAAATTGATTGATAATAATAAATTTAGTTATGTGTAAGACTGTGTATCAATTTATTGTGTGGATTTCCTCTTTGTCTTCCTCCAACCTTATCTCTTTTTTTCTTATTTTAATCTGCATTTCTTTGTTCTTCTTTATATCATTATCATCCATTTTTATTCACTTTTTTCACCTCTCCAATTTCTGCAGGAACAGCCCAGCTGCATGCCTCCCAGGTTAGGGAACATTTACCCTCTGTTCATCCAAGGGTGTCCTCATTGGATCAGGGTGATGGCATTGGTCATGTTAGCACCCTGGCACATAGCAGCTTGGAAGCCTTATTGACTGGGGACTTTGGGACATGGTTGCGGACATGTGGACAGACAACTTCAGCCAAATGTGGCTTCTCTGCAGCAGGTGGAATTCTCGCTTCCCCAGTCAGACCTGAACACTGTGCCAGTATATTCCCATTTCCCCCAATATTGGGGTCTTCCACTGCAACACCAGCTGTCACTGAAAACATTTGATGCCTTGTTAACTAGGGTCTTTTGATGGTCTGCACTCCTCTTCCCCCCTTCATTCTCTTTTCCTCTCGTCTATATCCTCTTACCTACTTTCCACCTACACTACCATCCTATATTAAACATTCTGAAAACATTGGAGGGGGTGTCTCCCTAAAAAAAAATAGTTAACCTCTTTGCTCACCTCCTCTAGCACAACCCTCTTGATGTGGTCATTCTGTATATCCCTCTTTGTGGAGACTACCCTTTTTTAATCTTGCCATCTTTCCTTGTCTATTCTTTAATGAAAACAACAGCATGTACAAGTAAGGATATTCCTATATAAACATATTAAAACCCTTTATTTTTTTAAAATATCATTAATTAAAGCTACAGAGTCTGCCACTTGCTTTAAGTCTGTCAAGCATGACTTTGCATAGCCAAATTCATCCTCAATATCTGAGTATATACAAAGTCAGAAGAAGCCTATTGCTTTCACATGGTTCTTCGTGCATACTTATCACTTATCTTCAGAGATTTTACAGTTTTGTCATTGTTAGGCACCTTCAGCAAAATATACCGTAGCATTTCCATGGTCAGTGCAAATAACCTGTATTTGTAAGTAGCGGTAGTGGTACACTTCACAGGTAACCGCTATGCAGGTGTGAAACTTGGCACTATGAGTTATACCCACAGTTTTTACATTTGTTGGAAATGCCTTCAGTGACTTGACATGAATCTGACAATTTCAAAGTTTTAAGAGATAATGAGTGAAGATCCCACTCCGGAACTTTCTATTGTACATATGTTTATAACTAAAGTGTTTAACTAAGCTTGCTTACTTCACTTATGAAGTGCAAGATATATTATGTTAATTAATTGTTTAAAGGCATCCATTATGTTTGTAATTATTTTTATGAGGTTTGCTTTTTGGACTTTTGTATACATATACTTATATCCATAGTAGATATGGATAAAAAAGACTGCTTACTTTAGGTAGGATCTGCAAGACTCGTCATGTTAGTTAACTTTAATTAATTGTTTGTTATCATTCGTTATGTGTAGAATTATTGTTACCATATTTGCAAGTTATATATATTTATGTGAGCTTATAACTTCATACATTTTTGACTTATTTAGAGCTTACGTACATACTTACATAGAAATACCTCAAGATTGTGCAATAATGCCCTTTCAGTCCGTCAGTATACCAATACGGTCACTCTCATAATAAGTGTCTTAAGTTGTTCTTAAAAACATCTAAAGTACTGCTTGCTTTAATACGATTTGATAGCCTATTCCATGCATCAGCTACTCCTTGACAGACCCAATTAGTACATCTCTTTTTATAGTAAATTATATCTTTCATAACAACTTCAGCTTTTACATTCTGAATTTCCTTTGTATATTTCTGCTGTAGTCTTTCAAATTTACTCATACTAGTTTTCTTATATGGCTTCCATAGCATTATTTCATTCTGAAGTCTGGATCAAATGCAACTTACAAAAAATTCCATCATTTCTTATTTCCTAGACTTTATAAAGTATATATATATATATATATATATATATATATATATATATATATATATATATATATATATAAACTTTATAAATATCATTAATCAGTTGGTTATATGATAAGACTCAAAGGTAGCTCTATTGCTATACTCAGCCCCTTAAATGAGCCATCAGTTTCTATCACTGTGTGCTGTTTTAGATATTTATACTTCAGCCTATGTTTTCCAAATCTTTAATACCTGTTTTTTTGATGTATTTATTAATATGTTATTTATTTATTAAAATTTTATGTTCCTCTGCCCAGCTGGTCAACTTTATCAAGATAATATAGCAATAACTCAAGCCTGGGTGTGGGTAATGCTGGATTTACCCACGGTTGGTGTGGTTTGGTCACGAGGGCGAAGCCCGAGTGGCCAAACAAAGACAACCGTGGGTAAATCCAGCATTACCCACACCCAGAAGTGGGTTATTGCTATTAAACAATGACATTATTTAAGAAAAAAAATTATTACTTTTCTTAAATAATGGCATGGTATAATGCCTCCTTGCTGCCCTTCCGCAGATGTCTGGTATTCTGCGGCAGTTCTGATGTACTGCGCATGAGTATGCTTACGCAGTACATCAGAGCTGTGGGCAAAAGCAACGGAGAAAGCAAGATCTCCCTTGCATTTTACAAACTGTCTCGCTGTGTTAAAGGAGTTTAACATAGCGAGACAGCTTTAAAAAAAAGCAACAGAGAATCTCCGTTGCTTTTTTAAAGCTGTCTCGCTATGTTAAACCCATTTAACATAGCGAGACACCTTTAAAAGAAAGCAACGGAGATAGGAAGATCTCCGTTACTTTTTTTAAAGCTGTCTCGTTATGTTAAACTCATTTAACATAGTGAGACAGTGTGTAAAAAGCAACGGAGATCTTGCGTTCTCCATTGCTGTAAAAAAAGAGTTATACTAATGAAAAAAGTCTGGGCGACCGGACCTTTTTCCATTACTATAACTCTGATTTACAACATGCATGCTGACCAATCAGTATGCACGTTTTGGAATATTAATGGGGGGTCATTGTATAATCATCATTAGATCACAGCTGAAGTGCCATATAGCTAAATGGGGCATATACTGCTAAGGTTATCAGATGTTTGACCAGCAAACTAAAGTTTTTTGTTACCATTGTCATGCACAATACATCCATTGAAGCTTGAGAATGTGCTCCTGCAGGACCAGCCTTTGGTAAAATGATGTCCTAGGTGAAGGGCTCCATTGTAAACCCCATTACTCAATCCCCCCCCACAAACACATATCTCTCAGTGTCCCCTCATTCTTACATCATATAGATTTTTTTACCACTTCTGATATTTTTGCCTTATTCTTCAGTTTCAGCCTATGCCTTTTCAACACTCTGAAGTGGTCTACATTGCACTGCATTGAGCCATCGATCTGGAGGCTACTTGCCCTCCAGGAAGCCATAGGGATTTCTTGATATTCTAAGGTGCATTTCAGAGGGTTTATCCAACCTTTTGATTAAACGATGCTGATCAAAAATAAAGCCCAAGGAAAAAATTCAGATTTACTCTTCAGCTTTCATTTTTTTTCTTGCATCCTTACAACAGACCCAAGCTGGCCAAGAGTGCACTATATTAACAGTGGAATAAATAATCAAAGTAGTCTAGGGGTCAGTGGGCTACTAGGACCCCAGACCGTGGAGTTATAGAATCTCTGAAGCACATTTGGAGCTGCTTCCCACCATTTTTATCCAAAGATGGCATGATTCAGTCTTTTTTTTCTTTCATGGAAGAATACGTTTCATGGAAGAAATAAGTTGTCTATGTCAAAATAATCATTTACAATAAACTGAAGAATAATGCCTGCTAGGATGTATAAATTGCATCTATAAATAGTGCCTGTGTCCCTTGCTGCCCCTTCCCTGCAAAAAATATAGTTACCCACTGCATATCCTTCTAGGATTTAACTGTGATTAAGGCCCAAATGACCACAGTCATATATTTCAAATAGCTGCTGTCAAATGTATAATACAGTATACCGCATCACACCTTTCCCCAAAAGACAGCCATTTTATGTGTGCAACACTTCTGTCAGAGTGGGACAAAACTGAAAGAAAAAATAGAGCACAGTAACACATTTTAACCTGGTACTACTGGATGTATATAACAGTATGGTTTCTTATCCCACCCCCAAACTATAACCACCTGAATATGCAACTCATGTTTGATTGTAAGAAAGTAGAAAAAAATAATCACATTAATGTATTCAAACTAGTTGGTACTAAGCAGTACACTGTCCCCAAGACAAAATATAGTGAATTTCTGTGTACATCTTTTGGGTTTGTCAGGAAGGTTTACAGAAATAAATGACACAGTATCCGTAGCCTTCACCCAAGCTATAGTGACAGTCTGGCACACCTCAGATGTTTGACTACAATGAAAATTAAAGTAGTAATGACTACATTATGCAAAAACCCCACACGCTGCAGTATCCTTCTCTTCACACTTAAAACCAGGATTAGTTTTAGACTAGACAAGGCTCAGGGCAGAGGCCACTTTTAAGCCTGTCTCAAAATCTACTTATATAGCCTGGCATGTGTTGCCATCAGAACCTCGGAAGCTATGCATGTCTTATTCTTCTGAGAAGCATTTCTTCCCAATTTTCAAACACGACTTGCTAATCATTTTTTAAAGTACTAACCATAAGAGGGTTATGTATGTGCCTAGCAACACTATGTGTGTCCAATGATAAAAATTAGAAACATGCGCAAACACACACACACATTTACATGCACACTGCATCTCTCTCTATAGGCAAACTGGTTCAATGGTAATTCACTCATGACTTATTATCTGGGTACTGGGGAAAACCAACACACATGGATAAGCATACACTGATACAGGGATGGCATGTAGACTCCTCACATTAGAAGGAAAAGTCAAGGACTCAACCAGAGCTATGTGTTGCAGTATAGCAATGTTACTCACTGTGTCAGTATGCAAATGACCAGCTACTTTCACACGCATTCTGTTCCTGCCAGAACACCAAAGGCAGCCACTTATTTGCTGATGCTTGAGATGTAAAATGAGAGAAATGATGCCCGGCATGTTACTGTTAAATACACTGCAAACACAGAGACACACACACACACACACACACACACACACACACACACACACACACACACACACACACACACACACACACACACACACACAAACACGTTTACTCATAGCAATAGTACTATTACACTGATTTTAGCTAATATATTTTTTGAGACTAATCCTGTCATGCCATTATCCACAGATATCCTTTATAACTATCAAATGCAAAACATTATTGTGTACAGCTTAAATGTTGCATTGAGGTATATAAATACCTACATATCTAAATAAATAACTAAAAAATAAATAAATAAATGTCACAGTAATAAAGCAGCCCATCTCACTTCACATTAAAGCAAACTTGTCAAGCTAGATCAATGACTTATTAAACTGAACAAATAGAAAGGGAGTCAGTTACTTTTATCCACAGACAGCTCCCACCTCCACCCAGCAGATAAAGACACGTTTGTGTGTACACCAGACATCTAAATGTGATAAAAGATGACAGCCATTTAATGAATTTCAACCTTTTCCTCGCAAACAATAGCATACCATTAAATCATTCTCTCAACATCTTAGTGAAAGCATCAGGGATGAAACCAAAAATATGGGGAAAACAAAGACACAAAATCAGAGACAGATTTTTAATATTGCTCTTACATAATGCAAGACTTGATAGATTAACAGATTTGTATGGCATTGATTTGTTGAAGAATTTAATGTCAGAAAATGAAATGCCTATCATTATTTAGTGATTTTAAATCTCTGTGGCAAAACATGGAACTACATATTTTATAATGAACAAACCAAAAGTATAATAAAGATAAAAATAATTGGGGGAGGCCATCCAAATCAGGAATTATTCTATTATGTGCAACAAAAAAATAAGAAAATATAGTGTCTGGCATTACTGATAGACTGTACTTCACTTAAAAGTTGAAAAAAACAACAGGTTCTCTATCAGTGAATTACAAAAAACAATCAATGACTTTTCAAGGAGCGGTTCAAAAATATGAAGCAATACCAGGGTGTTCTCTAAAATCAGTGACAATTAAGAGGAAGGGGAGCATTCTGGGAAATCACGGACAACTGGCTGCGCCACATCTGCAGGTCAAATGGAATACCTATCGGTTTGCCATACAAATGAGTCCACTACTCATACTGACATACTTCTCAACCTGCAGACACTAAAAATGTGGCCTAAGTTCTTGAAAAGTAGGTACATCTGGCCAAAACTCCAGACAAGTAATCAGTATAACACTTGCTCATATAACTCCTTCTATTTCCAGTGTGGTATAACCTGCATTCAGAAAGACATGTTTAAAAATGGAGAATGACAAGTGACACTAAATATAATCATAATTTACTACGAGACAGATGACATGACACTATTGTAGAACAATCATTGGCATTTACGTTGTAAGGTGTATTTCTTGACATAGCTTAATCCATATTATTAATTACACAAACAAGCAAGGTTGTACATTCTTATAAGAATACCCCCCAAAAGATTATTGTATAAAAGTCAAGTCTGTTTGAACAAAGGTGAGGAAAACTGATTGGACACTGTTTACACTGTGTAGTTATTAAAAGACGAGAAGTTGTTTGTGCAACTTTAGAGAAAAAATGTAGTTCTGTGTTTTTGTTTATTATACTCTGTTACAGGAATACTGTAAAATGCACTGATTTTGTTTTACCAAAACAATGCGTCTAAACAACTGCCTGAATTAATGCAGTACTCTCAGTTTTAGCAGATAACTATAAATGCATATGAGCATGCACACACAACTAAAATAAGAAGAAGGCAACAGGCTGATGGTTCTACTCCATCCACATGCTAAATACTAATTATCTGCTACCCAGTCCTGTTCATATATTAATATAATAAAGTGAATTTCATGTCTTCTTTCCATAATTTTTTTCTTATTATTCCACAGAAGGATACTGGCTGACATTACTGAAAAATTCAGAATAA
The DNA here is from genome assembly GCF_019279795.1 of Protopterus annectens. Lineage (NCBI taxonomy): Eukaryota > Metazoa > Chordata > Ceratodontiformes > Protopteridae > Protopterus > Protopterus annectens. The sequence goes on along the minus strand of NC_056743.1, from coordinate 1,486,202,436 downwards.
AACATTTTATATTACCATTTACATCTCTAACAGGCTTAAACAGTTTCTTTCTAATATCGCAATTAAGCACATAAGCAGCATCCCCAGTAACAACCCTCCCATTAAGCGGTTAACTCAGTTATTGGTTGTCAGTGGAATGCATTACCCACATCCAAAAATTGTGCAGTAAAGAATAACAAAAAAAATGCAAGCACTAGAGGGTACTACAAATAACATTTTAGTCAGATGTAAACAAAATGTTTATATTTTATACATACAAAACAATGCCTCTCCATAATACTGGAATGTTCTCATTTCAGTTCTGGGTATATTTAGCACAAAACACAATCCGTCTGTAATAAAGTGAAGTAATTATTTTTCCAATATTAACTTTTCTGTTAGAGGATACCAACTTTTCTGTTAGCAGATAATTGGACTAAACATGGAAACGCTGCTGTTTTGTCTGTTAATTTAACACACAAACAAAGAAAAGCAATAATATATCTCACCTAGCCTTTTGTCTCCTGTAGTTCTACGGCACTGCCTATCAGCCTTCTCATTCTGATGGTGCAAGGAAGGTTCACTACAGACATTTCAGAGAAAACTGTAATTTCAAAGCAAAAAAAAATGTTTTAGGCTTTTGACTGGAAATGAGTTTTTATAGTTAAAGATAAACCTCCCCTGGGATGTCTTTACTGCTTTAAACAATAAAGAAAGCTTGAAATTTGGAAAAATAAATAAGCTTAGAATATTATTTTTACCAACAACAGGTCTCCCAACCCCAGTCACTGCAGCAACAGTCTTTACGTTCCCAGATAAGCAAAACAATATCCCTACAGCGTTTACGGCTTAGGCTAATGTCCAACCAGTTGCCACAAAGACATGAATGAATGCATTTATTTGTTTAAATGTCAACTTTATCCACTGAGAAATGCAGGGTGGTACTTCTTACTTCCAAGAATACCTTACACATTGAGAGGGCATGACACAGCTATGTCGTGTCTTCTAAACTGATTGTCACTTTCTGGGATTGACAACTGGACTGTCAAAAATGTCCCTACAGACAAGGGTTCTGGGTAGTAAATTTTCTATGGTAAACATGTGGATCTAATCATATTACAGTAAAGAGAAATTCCAAAATATCAACACCAACTGGATGTGGCATTATTTTTGCACTTTCAGGTCGGAATGACCCTTTCTTAAACTGCATCTCCTGTATTTTTTATTCATAAAATGAAGAAATGTTGTATATGGTATGACTTCCTGGGTTGTGAATGAAATAAATACTGTTTGTTAAATCACTAAAAACATTGTTGACAAATACTACAATAAATACAACAAGCTTTCTACATTCCAGTGTACTTTCTGTGATTCACGGCATGTCTCACCCTGTTAGCCAGGCTCATTGGCTTTACATTGTAGGCTGCACACAAAAGAAGAAGGGCAACTTGCCTTAAAACTTCCAAACCACTAGTTTGGAAGTATATTTCTTCACCAATGTGATTTCATCCATCCATCCACCTCTTTTTCCCATTTTTTTTCACATGGCTTCAGGGTGTCACTTCAACAATAACAATCATCTAGAGCCAAGGTTCACACTGCCAAGTGCCTAGCCCTGCCATGACTGTTCTTCCATATCGCAATCTCACACAAACACTCACATCTATGGCCAGTTTAGAGTGCCCAGTCCACCTACTGGATGTCTTTGGAATGTGAGAGGAAACCAGACCTCCTGGAGGAAACCCACACAAACATATTGAGGACATGCAGACTTCAGACAGAAGGTATCTCAGCTGAAACTTGAACTAGGGAACTTCATGCTGTGAAGTGACAATGCCATCTGCTGTGTCACTGAGCCCCTCTCTTTACATCAGTGTTCATTTGCTTTGATTAAAGGTGTAGCTTTCTCTCAGAAATGGCTACAAAATCATAAGTTATACCCACAGACTCATATTTTGAGGCAGCATACTCTCAAACTCAGTATTTTCTGTAAAATACAGACAGTTTAAAGGTATGTATATCTGGTTGCTGTGGTACTAAAAAAAGTCTGCCTTTTAGAATTACCACTGATATTTCCAATAACCACTACATACTTGTCTTCACTCTTCAATATATGTAGGCTTTCTATTCCTTATCCTGTGATGGAAGGAAATAAAAATCTCTATAAATTGTTGCACTGCACCAACCAAGCTATTCTTGGAGCATTTTTACTCTCTGCTGTTACACAACAAGTATTGAAAGTCAGTACAGCACCCTCCCCCTAAGTAGAATTCCCTTCAGCTAGAGACAGCTTCTGACAGTTAGTTAGTTAGTTAGTTAGTTAGTTAGTTAGTTAGTTAGTTAGTTAGTTAGTTAAAAGTAAATAAATGGACAGAAATGTGCCCCTAGAGGAATGGTGCCCTAGGCACTTGCCTAGTTTGCCTATGTGTGAGGACAGCCATAGATATATGGGTGTCGAATTTAAGATTTTTTTGCTATGAAGAGTTCATTGGACATCTCATGTGTATCGCATGTTCTTGTTGGCACTCAGCTTGTTTCTTGGCTTTGTGAGCAGATAAATACTCCTGTGGAGACTTTCCTTTATTTTTGTTTTCAGAAAAGCATATTTGTGTTTTCTTATGTCTTTTAGATATGGAAATGACCTGTTGGCATAATGGTTAAGGTGATAACCAAAAGCAGGGACCAATGGTGCAAAAACAACCAAGAAACGAAAGAAGGCACCACCAACCAGGAATGAACACGAACCAATAAAGGATCCAAAAACAGTTTATTCCACAAACGCTAGTACAGTTCCAACACGTTTTCGTCATCAACTTCCTCAGCGAATTCACTGAGGAAGTTGATGACGAAAACATGTTGGAACTGTACTAGCGTTTGTGGAATAAACTGTTTTTGGATCCTTTATTGGTTCGTGTTCATTCCTGGTTGGTGGTGCCTTCTTTTGTATAATGGTTAAGGTCTTCGCCTCCCATGCACAAAGTACAAGCTTTGATCCTGACTATCTGCCAATGCCTGTTTGGAGTTTGCATGTGTCTGTGTCTCTGTGGGGTTCCTCTTATCTCTGATGAACAGGCTGAGTGATTTCATCTCAAACTCACCAATGAATGAAGCTGTGAGTAGCAGCACAGACTCTACATTGTGCCCTATAAGGGGGGGGGGGGAGTTGTATAGACCAACTGCTTCACACAACTTCTCTGGTGTGCAATATCCTCAAGATAGGAGAACACAGATCAAAGACTGCATGCCATGGCAGGGCTAGCCACTTGACTGTGTGAAATATGAATACAGGTGATCTGATCATATTGACTAATGTTCCCAAATGGGCATTTGTCAATAAGTTGGTTGAGGACCTGGCCTACTCTGACCTATGCCTGGGAACAATGAGGGGTGTCTATACCCTTATTGTTAGCACAGGGTCAATAAACTACTGGATGGCTGGTGTCAGAGTCAATAAACTACTGGAAGTCTGGTGTCTAGTTGCCCGGCATTGGTTACATAAGATAGTTCTGGTGAAAACTGCCTAACATGAACTAAGAATTGCTATACTCAGTGTAGGGTCTCTGACAGAATGGAACTTATCAGGGGAAGACATGATGGTATGGGGAGGCATTCTATATATCCAAGAGACAACATGGAAGGGCAGTGCAGCAAAACCACTTGGATCCAAAGTCTGCTACTCAGGAGACTAGAATGGTGTGGGAATTGTGGTGAGGAAGGTGCTTCAGAATACATTGAGGGATGTCATCAGAAGTAGTGAAAGACTCATAGAAATCAAACATCAGCCTAACGATAGGATGGTATTCATAATTTCAGCCCCCATAGGAGGGTTGTGACAGTGAAGATAAGAGTAGATTGCATTCTGACAGATAAAACAGGACAACATGACTGACTTGAATACACATGTCGAGACTGACAGAACAGGATATGAGGACTGCCTGAGTCCACATGGGTGGGGCAACAGTAATAAAGAAGGAGGCCATTCTAGACTTCTGTCTGGTAAATGGCTTGATAGTAGCCAACACATGGTTCAGAAAGAGTGGCCAGCATGCAACTCAGGTATACTTCATCCTACTAAGGAAATATCATTGGGGTAGAATCAGTGATTGCAAAGTTATCCCAGTGAGACAGTCAGCCCACAGCATAAATCACTGGTTGCCACAAGCAGTGGTCAGAATAGACTCTAACATCAACAGAGACCATGCTGAGCACCTGGAAGTTGACTGGAGAGAAAGTACAAGTTCAAGGAATTAATTATTCAGGGCGCTAGCACCCCAACAAGAGGACGAAATAGGTGGACTTGAAGAAGAATGCAGTGCCTCAAAACAGCATATGTGAGGACTACAGAACAGATATGTGGCCGAGCCAGGTTTGGAAATAAGGAACATAAGAAAAGCTGAAAGTGCAATGCAGAAGTCCAGGAAGTCATCAAAAGAAAGTAGCACAGGAAAAAGTGGGAAATAGAAAGGACGGACAAGGCTAGGAAGGAATACTGGTTGGTTAACAAAGAGGCTAAGAAAGGAGTTGCAACAGCAAAGAGCAGGGCAACAGAGGTACTTTGCCAGCTTTTAGAAAGTGACTCAGTAGGTGGCACAAAGAAACTACATCAGGTTGTAATTCAAAGACAGAAAGATAAGGGAGATAATCAGGCACCCTTCATAAGAGATGCCAACAACAATCTGCTCACCAGTCCACAGGACATTAAAGGCAGATGGAAGGACTACTTCCAGCAGTTTCTGAATGAGTAAAACCCCACAGAAGCTGTACTACCCCAGACACAGCCTACAATGAGAGAAGAAGAGGAGTCCACCCTAGAAGAAGTAAGAACAGCACTAAGGAAAATGAATTCAGGGGAAAGCAGCAGTCTAAGATGAGGTCACAGCATTTATGAATAAGATGCTGGGTGAGATAGGGGAGAAATGGCTCCTGTGGGTACTCATAGCAGTGTGGAAAGAAAAGCATATCTTGGATGACTGAAGAATGAGCATACTTGTGCCAGTGTAGAAAAACAAAGGGTACATTCACAACTGTGGGCATTATAGAGCTATCAAACTCCTGTCACATTGTGTAAAAGTTCTTGAGAGGGCGATTGATAAACATATGTGCATAGTAGTAGAAAGTAAGACAGGAGGTGAGCAGTTCTGATTCAGATCAGGATGCGGCACAACTGAATCAATGTTTGTAGTGATACATATAGTTGAGAAGAAGCTAGAAATGATGGGAGAGTTCAAATGGGCATTCCTACACTTGGAGAAAGCATATGACATGGTCTCATAAAAGCTGATTTGGGCAGTCCTGCAGTGGTTTGAAGTCCTAGAAATATTGGTAGAATTAATGCAGGTTGTGTACAAAGATCCAATGACTCAAGTACAAACAGTGTTCTGTATCACAGAGGGGTTCCTGGTGTGTGTGGGTGTGCACCAGTGTTCAGCTCTGAGAGGCCACTGCTGTTCATACGGGTGATGGACTGCATTAGCAAACAGGACAAAGGGGAGAGATCAACAAAGCTGCTGTATGCAGATGATGTGGCATTACATGCAGACTCTGAGCAAAAATGTCAGCAAAAGATAGGTGAATAGAATGCAAAACTTAAGGCACAAAGGATGAAACTAAGCACAGATAAGACTGATAATTGCAACAAATTGGGGAAATCAGAAGAAGCTGAGAATTGAGATAGAAGGGAAGTTAGTGGAACAGGTTAACAGCTACAAATATCTAGGAGGGGTGGCTGAGGAGAGAAGAAGCATGAATGAAGAGGTCAAAGGGGCTGCAGCCAACTGGCATAGAGTGTCAGGAGAAGTGTATGACAGAAGAATGCCAAAGGAGCTGAAAAGTAAGGTTTTCAAAATAATGGTGCAACCAGTACCATTGTATGTTACAGAAACCTTCGCAGTAAAGGCAGAACAGATGAAGAAGCTAGAGGCAATAGAAATGAAGTACCTGAGATGGGTGGTAAGATGCACACTGTAGGACAGATGAAGAAATGATGACATGAGAGCAGAAACCAAAGAAGCTTAAATTGCAGAAAAGATCAAAGAGAAGAGAATATGGTGGTTTGGGCAGATGTTCAGAAAACAATCTAGAGAAGAAGATTTGGGATAGACAGTCAGAAGATAACGGGACATGAGGGCATCTAGCAAATAGGTAGATGGATTGTGTGAGAGAAGATCTGTGACAGTCAGGCATGAGTGTGAGTGTGGCATTGAATCAAGAGAGATAGTGACAATTACTTGGCCCCAACCCCATGTAGAAAATTGTAAAAAGATGGTTTATGATGATGATGATGATATTATAAAGGAAAAATGCACATGCAGTAGACAGATTTCATGCAAGGACTCCCGCATGGCCTATGCTTTCTCTCTTTGCAAAGGTCACAGTATATGTACCCGTGAAATGTATTATCCTTTACTCCAAAAACAGATCACAGTAGGCTGGAAAGCCTTGCATGCTTTCTGGAGAACTGCTGAGTCAAAATCTTGGCTCAGGCATCCATGACCATCAAATCCTTCTTAACATTTGTTGTCCCTTCATGCAAAGGTGAAAAGAAAAAAACATTAAAGATGGTACTAGAAGGGCAATTATGTTTACTAATTTTTCTTGGTCAGGGACTGGTGTACCCAAAGAGATAGTCTTTGACCCCTTGCACTTTTTAATCTTCCAAACTCCTTTGATGATACTCTGCAGGAATCCACTTAGGGTCAGTAATCAATCCCATCCAGTCAGACTGGACGTCAAGTGTCAGTCAAGAAGGGACAATACTGCTTTCTTCTAATGGAAGTGATGGACCATATACCTCAGGTCCTGGTAAGAGAAGAGATATCTCACTCTCATATGGAGGTCAGGATGTCTGATGCCTTCAAGATTATCGGGCTTGAGACACTCAGAAAGAAAATCTATAAAAACAATCATCTTTCCCTCCCTTCAACTGTAATCAGCTTAAATGGGCCATAAGAGGAATGGTACACTTTTAGCCACAAACTCATTAGGGCTTTCCAATCTCTAAAATCCTCTACTCCAGTTTCCTCTCATTCAAAAAAGAAATGGTTTGCTTTCCCATATATAATAAATAACTTCAGAGGAAGAAGGACAAGATTAGGCATCACAACCCTCTTCTCCTTTACCTTATGAGTCAAAGTCAGAGGAGACTGTTTCTTCTGATTTTCCTATTGAGGAGATTTCATTTTCTGACCCTATTTCAGAAATGATATAGTTGTTTAAACAGGAAAATAGAGAGGTTGCAGAGACAAAGAAAAGGCATTGTTGGCCTTCTAAATCTGGGCTTCCCCAAACTTGCACTTCTTCAGATGTCATTTCTCCTGCACATAACAAGCCTGATATGCTTTATAAAGTTTCTGAGTCTTATGAATTAATGTTCCAGAATATGATAGCTGACTCTGCTGTAATTTATGTGGGCAACCATGGTACATGACATACCTCTCAAATCTACAGATTTTCACAGAATGTCAAGATTTTTGGTTCTATATGAGTACACCGAAAGATCAGAACAGTGAATGTATGTACATCGACACATTTACGTCAATGTACATACAGAGCGAAACACCTGAACAGTGAAAACTGGAACGCCGAACGTGTTCCATAGCTAGCAGCACGATGGTGGGGATAAGGAAATATATCCTTTTCCCCACTGTAGTGCAGTCTCGGAGGTAGTATATTTAAGTGGGGGGGTGTGGGGACAAAGCCCCCCACATGGGGGGTGCAGGGGGGCTTGCCCCCCTGCAAAAGCTAATTTATGTAATATTTTAGTTTAGATTTTATTTACCTGTGTGTCGCATTATGATGATGAAACACGTTCGGCGTTCCGGTTTTTGCTGTTTAGGTGTTTTGCTCAGTATGTACATCGACGTAAATGTGTCGATGTACATACATTCGCTGTTCTGATCTTTCGGTGTAGTCATATAGACCCAAGATTGTTACCTCATATTTTGGTCTGTTTTTTATAAAATTGTGTTTTTCTTGCAAATTAGTTGCAAATCATTAAAGATTGGGTTTAGAAAATAATGACAGACATTTGAGTTTCAGACTTCATGCCCTTCAGAAAATTTATGCTAATGCAAAACCTGTTATTCTATCAACTTTCTAAGTTTTTAAGAGCAATATTTAAAAATTGTCCCTAATTTTGGGCCTTTGTCCCTCTTTTGTTTATGGCTTTGCCCAGATTTCTTACTCTAAGATGATGAGAGGTATGGGAACCTCCAAGTCTTTGGCCTCATCCAAACCTGTCTCCAATGAAAAGGACAGCAGGCCATTTGATAGATATTGGAGGGGAAGAATGTATATACTTCTTCAACCCTTTCCTTCAGTCTAATCAACTGTCATAATCATCTTGCCAAGTACCTCCTTTCTATGATTTCAGACATGCAACAAATTATTTCTAACAAGCCTGTTTCTGACCCAAATGCTTTCCTGCGTAATATGATTGCTTCAGCTGCATAAGTCACAAAACACACAAGACATTCAATCAGGTGTTCCTGAGCTGCAGTGGATGCAGTGTCTTGAGCATCTGTCACACAATCTGCAATGTGAAGGCATGCTTGGCTCAGGTTAAAGAGTTTCCAAGAGATGTCAAATCCCAGCGCTTGAATGTTCCCTTCAAAAAAATATTCCATTTTTTTTTGCTAATTCCTCAGATGAGGTACTTAAGCATTTAGAAGACAGGGGGAAGTTAATGCAGGACATAAAACAGCTTTTTTGTCACCTGCCCCTAGATATAATAGATGTTATCCCTCAAGTCCTGTCCAGGACTTTTTTTTTCACAAAATCTTTCAAACTAGGTAAAAAGAAAAGTCAGGTAAAATGCTAGCACTGTGGGAGAGATGATAACGCCTAACTATTGATCCGGTGACCCCTGTTTGATTAGTGACTTGGACATCTGTGATTCTGGCAAGGAGGGGGGATATTCATTGGAAATATTCCCTGATGAGAGGCATGGTCCACAAAGGGGAGTGGCCCTCAGACACATTGATGCACACAGGGGTGGGTGGGCGTGGAAATAAAGGGAGGGATTAACTTCTCTTCTTCCAGCAAACCAAGCCGAAGCAGTTGCTGGCACTGCATTCAGGATGCCCTTAAGATCCACTCTGGTCCCAGCTCATTTGGAGAAGTCTAGGGCAGGAAGGAGGAGAAGGTGGACCCAGCAATGGATGGGGCAGTGGAACACAGAGAAAGAATAAAGCAGGGCAGAGGGGAGAAAAAACAAGTCAGGTAAATAATAATGTAAAAAAAAACAACCCTAAGAAAAAGAAGGTCCTGCACAACTACCTAAAAATTCCTTGGCCTCCCCCCTCTTCCCACACACACCAAGCTCACACAAAAAAAAAAACAAGCAGGCAATCTGTCTCTTTCCATGCACTCGTGAAACAAGTAACAACTGAACCAAAACAGATCACTATTCCCCCAAGATTAGGAATCCTTCTTCCAAAAACAAACACATTTGTTTCTTCAAATTCTATGAGATGGGCTATCACAATATTTTATAGAACCCTTCCCTCCTTCAAAGCAAGGGAAAGGCTTTTACTCCAGAATTTTTACTCGTACCAATGAAGAAAGGCAAATAGTGACCAGTTCTGAATATTTCATTTCTGAATACCTTTCTAGTCATTCCAAGGTTGAAGATGTTAACTCTACAGTTCTGTTTTTCTACTTGCCTTTCCCATTCCTTTTTTTTTTGTTTTTGTAAGTGTTACTTGAATTTTTTTTTGCCCTGGGTTATATATTCAAATTATAACCTTATGTTTTGAACTTTCTTCAGCTCCATGAGTAATTAAATATGTCTAATTTTAATAGTTGCATTCTGCAGACTTCAAAGAATGCACATTTGCCTTTACCTGAATGATTGCCTCAACTTAACATATTCTGCTCAAGACACTTAGGCATCCCTCTTTTTTGCCATAAATCTGTTTCAGATGCTAGTTTTCATCTAAACCAGGAGAAAATCTTCCTTAGACCTATATCACAGGTTAACATTTCTGGGATGCCTCCAGGGCACACATCCTTCCAAAGAAAGTTTCCTTTTACCATCAACAGTTCTGAGACCTAGCTCACCAGTTCAATTTAATTTGGGTCTCTCCCCCTCTTTCCAAATCAGTCTGTCAAAACAGATCATTCAGACATTCCCTGGTGGAATAGTTTTCAAAGGGATCAAAGTTCATGAAATTTGGGATCCCCTCTTAAGGAAAGAACATATCAGCCTCAAAGAAATGACACTGATGAAGGTATTAAAAGCTCTGAATCTTCTATCGACTCCAGGATCACTCTTGCTAATAGCAGGCAATGCCATAGTGATGTAACACATAACCAAATGGGAAGACCTAGGTCGTGCTCCCTGTGTAGACTAGCTATGATTGCCTGGGTGGCAGCACAATCTTAGCCTTCAGATAATCTACATCCTATCAGAGAAGAGCACTATTGCAGACTCCCTCAGCAAATCCAGAAACACCCTCATGAATGGATGTTACAGCCAGAAGTATACGATACATCCTACTTTGATCAATTACATTTGCAATACATTGACTATGAAACAGTGGCAAACCATTTTGCAATTAAGTCATGACAAAGGACAAATTATTATCTTAGGGTAAAAATTCAAAGGAAGATATTTCCGGGAGATTTATTGTCACCCCTGTTGTTCTGTCTTGCCATTAACACATTAAGCTGTTTACTCAACAGATTAGGTTGTTGTTGTTGTTGTGTCTTTTGGCTTTTCCCGGTTAGGGGTCGCCACAGCAGAACTCCGGTCTGCTAATGATTGGTAGTTGATTTTTACGTGCCGAGTTACCAGCCCTGACGCACAACCTTCAACGAAGGTACGCCCATTCACGCATGTCTCCATGCAGAAGACGCTCTAGCTGAGAATTGAACCGGACAGCGTCTTACTGTGAGGCGACAACGCTACCGCAGCACCACCACTGCGGGTTCTAATGTACATAGTATATCACCTTAATAACTTAATTAGGTATGACTTACACAGGTACGGAAGCTATTAAGAAGTTAGCTTCTAATACAAATGCTGACATATATACAACAGTAAGTATAACATACATTTATACATACTCATCTCTGCATGTAACATTTCATCTTAGTTATGACACTCAACAGATTAGGTATTGGTTATAATTTGTCTGTCGGAAAACAGACTTAAAGATTTCTTATTTACTATTTGTGGATGACTTAAAACTGTATGGTTCATCAGATGAGGAGATGAAGATGGAGATGAACTGTAAGTGGCTAAAACTTTCTCAGATGATGTAAGAATGACATTTGGTCTTTATAAAAATGTAAAATAACATTCAAAGCACAAAATTTGTAGCACCGAGAAAATATCAGTCTAGGATAGGAATTTGATGTAAAGGAACTTGAGCTTAATATTAAATATTTGGGAAATGTATGAAAGATCTGCAATAATACATGAACAAATGCCAATAAAACTCAGTAAGAAATATGGAAAACAGCCCTGACATCTAGGAATAAAGTCTAAGCTGTAAACCAATTTTCTCTTCCTGGTTTATCTTGCAGTTTTTGTGTGACTGACTTCCATAAAAGGTAATGGACCATTCGGACAGAAAAACAAGAAAAATGTTTCATGTACATCAAATTATATGTAAAATCAAGTATATACCAAGGTTATGGGATCTATATTAGATCACCAAATGCTTAAAAAAGTGAACGGTGATTAATCAATCCTATGTAAGTGAAAGCTTATAATTTAGAAATGTCAGAACAGCGATTTTTTTCCTAGGGAAAAAATTTGCTGTTCCAACAACAACAACAAAAAAAAAAAAACACTTTAAACATTACATTAAGTGGGGGGCTTTGCCCCCTACTTAAAAATAACAACTCTGAGACCGCACTACAGTGCCGAAAATGGCAAAGTAATGAAGTGGCCAAGCAAATTCTTTCCCAGGGAAAGAATTCGCTTAAAAGCCGATTCGATATTTTGCCATTTCAGGTTTTTGAGTTAAACCAAGAATGTGCCTTCGGTCTTCTAATAGGGAACCCAAGATTATATAGCCTTCGCTCTGAAGGAGGTATGGGCCTCCTTGAAACTGATTATATGACTAGATCTGCAATCATCAGATTGCATACATATCTGCTGACCTTGTCTGATCAAAACATAGTGAAAGTTTTGAAACATAAGAAGAAGAAGAAGTCTAAGATGACCTCTCAGCTTAGTTTAGATGCCTTCATGTGTCAAGCTGGAAGAGCAAACATAGACTAAATTCAGACAGCAACTGAATTTTCCAAAAAAACAACAGAAAGAATATAAGAAGAAGGATTGGGTGAAAAGAAAAGAAATGTGGAAAAGCCATAAGTTTAGTGCTGAGTTTAGAAAACTCCAGGAACATCCTCATGTTGATTAGGATTAGACATAGGAAGGGTTATGAAGAGGTTAATTTAAACCAAGCTAACATTGGTGGCCCAGGATAGCAGACTACCCTCACATTGATTAACAAAGTCCATTGAACATGTGGGAGAAACAGACAAATGCAGGTACTGTAAAACAAAACTAGAAACAGTCACGCATCTTATTGCTAGTTGTGAAACACTAACAGCAGAGGGCCTGTATACTGAATAAGTAGCTGAGGAGTATAGGAAACATGACCCACAAAGTATTATAAAAAATGATGTAAGATTATATTGCATGGGTTCACCTATTACCAGCAGTTCAAAAAAATGGATGTGAGAAAACCAGCTGTAGTAGTCTATGAAAAGAAGACAAAGTAGCATAGTAGCATTGATCTTTCAAATTGCTACACCCAGTGATTACAGTGTCTTATGTACAGAGAGACACAATGCCATACAATACTAGGATTTGCAGGCAGAAATGAGCATAATGTGGAAGAAGGATACCCAGATAGTTCCAACAGTAGTAGGAGCAATGTGTCAAATAAAAAAAGACTTTACAGTCTTATTTAGATATGCTACTAATACATGTGACTCAACATGAATTGCCACAGTGGTTAGTTCAGGGCACACTGCGGTTTCTGTGAAGAGCACTTTTGGCTAACATCAGAGATTTAAACAATATTAATTTAATGAACTTTAATCATACCCTGACTTAGGAATGGAGTCTGTTCCCATCATCTTTGTGCATGCTGCTTAACTGCACTTGTCCTGTTGGTCACATGACCCACAGTAAGGTTTCTTCTCTACAGTTCAGTAGCATGAATGCTGCCGCTAACATGGCCACTTTAATGTAATAAATGTACTAAGCAGTCCTTTCTCCATAATATTAATTAGTGCCATGATGGCCCTACTACATAGCTATGCAGCATAGGGACACATTGCACATTGATATTTATCACTGTGTCACAACACTGCAAATTCATATGAATAACTTAGCTATATAAATAGATAGACAAACAGATAGACAGACAGACAGATAGATGGGAATCCATTGCATTGCATTTTCTGTTATTATTATTATTATTTTTTTTGCTTGTTTCTTTTTTGCTGTTCTATAACCATGACTATTGTCAGCTTTCCCTCTGATTTCTGAGAGAAGATGTCAAAAGCAAAGCACTAAGAGGAGCTGGTCAGGATGCATGCAACCAAACATAGGACTGAATGATTGATTTAATGATACATTCAACTAATAACAGAGTCATATAGATGTATGAACTGCATATTTATTTACTGAATGATCGATTTAGTGATGCATGCAACCAAAAATAATGTCATCTAGATTTCTGAACTGCATATATATTTACTGAATGATTGATTTAGTGATGCATGCAACAAAAATAGAAACCTGGAGATTTCTGAACTGTATATATATATATATATATATATATATATATATATATATATATATATATATATATATATATATATTTACTGAATTATTGATTTAGTGATGCATGCAACCAAAAATAGAGCCCTGTAGATTTCTGAGCTGCATATTTATTTACTAAATGATTGATTTACTGATAGGCATTCTTAGCCCTATTTTCAGTGGTAATCTAAGATAACAGTGCTTATGGTGACTGAAGTAATTTGTACAGTTTATTATGAAGATGTTGCCTCTTTTTCTATTTACAAAACAAGTTTCATAAGGTGACACCATCTTTAAATGAACATATTGTGTCCAATGGATATGATTAAGAGCACATGTTGATGATGAGCATTACACTGAACACTGGAGTACTTCAAGGATGTGTCCTGAGTCCCCTGCTGTTCACCATACTGACACATGACTGCACCACATTGTTAAGTTTGCAGATGATACTACAGTGGTGGGTCTCATCAGAAATGGTGATGAAAAAGCCTATAGAGAGGAGATGAACCAACTGACTGGCTAGTGTGACAACAATAAGCAGTATCTCAATGTGAATAAAACATAGGAGATAATAGTGGACTGCAGGAAGAGATGTGAGGCTCATTCTCCACTCACAATCAAAGGAGAAACAGTGGAAAGGATGAAGAGTACCAAGTTCCTAGGGTGCATATCGTTGAAGACTTGTCTTGGTCAATAAACACTAATCACATTGTCAAGAAGGTGCAGTGGCATCTATACTTTCTAAGAAGGTTGAGGAGAGTAAAACTACCACCTTCAGTTCTCATAACCATCTGCAGGGGTGCCATCAAAAGCATCCTGACTTGTAATCTGTCTGTGTAGTATGGAAACTGCACATTTTCAGATCGCAAATCTCTCCAGAGGGTGGTGAAGTGGCAGAGAGAATTATCAGTTCCATGCTCCCATCTATTCAGGACTTGCACTCTGCTCGGTGCTTCAGCAGAGCTATGAAAATAGTCAAAGACTGCACTCACCCTGCCCATGGTCTGTTCTCGTGTTTGTCTTCAGGCAGGAGATACAGTAGCTTGCATTGCAAAACCACCAGATTTAATAGAAGCTTTTTTTCCACAAGCCATCAGACTTCTGAACTCCAGTAATAACATACAGCATGCTGGTAATGAAGGTCTGGAGTTACAGTGCTGAAGTAATTCACAGGCATATGCAATAACTCTATGAAAGTACAGTGTTATACCTTATGTGCAATATTAACAGTGCCAAGTTAACATTTTGTGCAATATGCCAAGTTAGCATTTCATGCAATTTGAAATCTGTCTGATTCTGACCTGTGCAATATATTATCTTTGCAATACTTTTGGTACTGATGAAGATATGTAAGTGGAATAGTCTTGGTGCATGTCATTTTACTTGTTACTGCACTAGATAAATGTCTTACTGTTGTTATTGTTGAATTACTATTAGTATATGTGTTATTCTTGTATTTATGTTAGTATATGTTGTATGCACACTGAGCTTGAAGTAACGCAGTTTCGTTCAGTTGCACTGTAGTACAGTCTCAATGACAATAAAGTTCACTTTGACTTTGACTTTGATAAGTGCCAAATTTAATTAATGTATACATATTTTGTAAAATCTGGAACATGGGATATTGTTTAGTTTTATATAATGCAAGTTTAAAGTGTGACAAGATCTGTAAAACTATACTGTAAAATGTTTATTCATCATAGTGGAAATAAATTTGTCACTGATAAAGTCTATAAGAGTATTCCCCCTACTCAGAATAAAATAGTAAGCCGCAGCACATGGTGGGGGTTCATTGACACATATAGCATTATAGTCATACCAGAGAAATAGAGTGGCATGCATAATATGCAAATAGCTGCATAATGGCATGCAAATCTGTATCAGCATGTTAATAAGATCCATCATGTGTGTAAATGTCATAATTAAAAATAGTGGTGTGATTTTCTAACATATAAAATTATCACAATTAACCACAGCTATTCCAATCACTAGGAGTTTCTCTCATACAGGAACTTCATTCCCATTATGAGGCTAGGAGTAGTGAAAGTATTAGCAAAACATCATGCATTAATAAACCCCTGTGGAGTCATATTCCACAACACTGTAAACCATCTCTGTCCATGTTGCAGATAAGACTGTTATTGGATAAAATATGATGCACCATACATACAGTGAAGCACATGGACATACCAGTATAAAAGGGAATGTATGGGCATGAAAATTTAAAGCATTCTTGCCATTGAAGGGTTTAGTCAGATGTCTCAAGTACACTTCAACTTCAGTTTCAATGGTCAGTTCATACTTCAGCATTCTGGGCAGATAAGTACCCCTTAGTGGACCTTTCTTTATTTTTGACTAAAACTAGAGAATGCCCCTGTAAGGAAGGATGTCCTTTTTGCCTGCTCTTCTGCTGAGGTTTTAAGGTGTGCATAAGAAAGGGGAAAGCTAACAGTCCTTAAGTGTAGCAGAAACTGTCGCTGTGGCCCTCATCCCTTTTCCAGAAAGCATTTTAGGCCAGGGTAACAAAAATCAAGAAAGTGACATTGCAAAAAGAAATGGCAGGTGGACACTGAAAAAAAGACAATGCCCCCTAGATATCTGTAAGAAAAGTGCCTTATGCATGCCTGACCCCCACCCCCAGCCAAGACCTCAGAACAGACAATAAGCCATTTCTTTCCATACGTTTTTTGAAGGCAAATAACAACCAATGTTTGGGAATTAGAAATAATTCATGATGATTACAAATAGAGTGGGAGTTTTTTCCTTCAAAATCAGTAATCCCTCTTCATCCAAAGAATCAGTCATACTTGTTTGCTCAGATTCTGTCAGAAATGCTTGAACAGTGTTGTAGAACCTGTTCCCCAGTCCCAGATGGCAACATTTTTTTTTCTCCAGTATTTTTCAAGTACCCAAAAAGAAGGCACCTGGAGACAGTAGTATATATTTCAGTTCTAAACAACTACCCCAAAATTCCAAAGGTTAAAATTTTGACCAGAAAGTCTCTATTTCTTGTTCTTCTGTCTCAGTCCTTTCTAACTCAAAATCTCAAGGATACTTCCCATTATGTTCCAGTGTATAAAGACTTAAGGTGTTATTTAAGAATTTATTTATGTTTGGGTTGCATTTTCACTTCGCATCCTTACCCTTTGGACTCACCACACTCATTCCAAGGGTTTTTACTACATTCCTAGCTCCAGTAGTTAGCTTTTGCAGACTTCATGGAATCATCAGTTATCCCTACCTGGACAATTACATCACCTTGCAAATTCATTTGAAGGCATTCAGACATTTCTTCTCTTCACAATAAACTGCTTTCAAAAATTAGGTTTCAGTCTAAACCTGGAGAAATCCTCCTTAATCCCATTTCATCATCACAACCCTTCTTTTTGAATTTTCTACATGAGATTAGGGTGTCATTTCAGCTTTTGCCATCTCTCTCTCAATTCAGTGCCACTCACCTACCTTTTTTGAGATTTATAGATCTTCTCTCATCTCATTGTTGGGTGCCCTTGTTTCCTTTTGCCTTCCTTCTGTCTGTCTAACATTTTCTTCACCAGATTGTCTTCTGCTTTTCTGCACATGCGCCTGAACCACCATAACCTGTTCTCTTTGACCTTCACTGCATTTGGAGCTATTTTGACCTCTACCCTGATGTAATTTCTTCATGTCTCAGTCTGTATCTTGCCATCCATCTCAGGCTCTTAATCACATCATCTCTAGCATCCTCAGCTGCTCTGCCTCTACTGTCCATGTTTCTGTACCATACAGTGGTACTGGTCACACCATTGACTGTACACCTTATGTTTCAGCTTCTTTGGCATTCTTTTGTCACACACTACACCTGACACTCTATGCCAGTTGACTGCAGTCCCTCTGTTAATATATTTTACCTCCTCATTCAGACTTCCCTTCTCCTGAACCACCCATTCCAGATACCTGAAGCTGTTAACCTGTTCCACTATCTTCCCTTCTATATTAGGTCTCAGCTTCTTCTGATTTCTGCCATTTAATGCTATTAGAACTGTGTTATCTGTACCCAGTTTCATTACATGTGCCTTCAGTTTTGCATTCCATTTCCCTAACCTTTGCTGATGTTCTTGCTCAGAGTCTGCCTGTAACGTACCATTATACAGCAATTTTGTTGATCTGTCCTTCTAAACTGTGTGCTGATATGGTCCCTCAACAGTATGAACAGCAGTGGATTGAGAGATGAACCCTGATGTAGATCATTTCTCACTGAGAACCCATCTGGGAGACAGCACACTATTCATACTTGAGTCATCGCGTCCTTGTGCATAGCCTGCACTAATTCTGCCAGCGTTTCTGAGGCTTTGAACTACTGCAGGACTGTCCAAGTCAACTTACCAGGGATCTTGTCATATGATTTCTCCAAGAGTAGGAATGCCCAGTTGTACTCTTTCCTCATTTCTAATTTCTTCTAAACTATCTGTCTTACTGCAAACACTGGGTCAGTTCCATTGCATCCTGATCTGAATCCAAACTGCTTATTTCCCACCTTAATTTCTACTACTCTGTGTATTTGTTTATGAATCACCCACACAAGAACTTTTATGCAGTGTGACAGGAGTTTGATACCTCTAAACTGTCGATAGTTGTGAATGCCCACTTTGTTCATGTACAGTGGCACTAATATGCTTATTCTCCAGTCATTTAGGGTATGCCTTTTTCTCCATATTGTTGTTATTACCCTCAGGAGATATTTCTCCACTATTTTACTCAATGTCTTGATCATATCTGCTGTGGAAATCAGTAGTTTATGCTGTGGGTTGAGTGTTTCACAGGGGATGACATTGCAATCACTGGTTTTGTGACATGCCCTTTCTGTAATAGCAGGAATTCTACCTAGGTAACCTGCTGACTACTCATGTATGTGATTAAGTAACTGTCTTACTGCCTGAATCATGTTTTAGCCACCTTTGTCAGACAAAAGTTTAGAATGACCTATCCTTATTTATTCATGTTACCCCACCCATGTCGATCAAGGCAGTCTTCATATTGTGTTCTGTCTGTCCTAATATGTGCATTCAGGTCACCCATTATCAACACCAATTCACATTGTCCTACTTTATTTAGTAGGTCCTGCAACTGCTGACTGAATGTGCTCGTTTCTTTACTATCACAACCCTGCTGTGAGGCATAGGCTGATATTATGAATAGGGGCCTATCCTTACAATGGATTCTGATTGACATGAATCTGTCATCAATTCTGGTGACATCTTTCATTCTCTTCTGCAGCCTCACCCTCATCATAATTCCCATACCATTTCTAGTCTTCCCATGAGTATAAGACTCTGGATCCCAAGCCAAGTGGCTTTGCTGCACTGCCCTTCCATCTTGTCTGCTGAGTGCATGGGATGTCCAGCCTACTCCTTACCATCACGTCATCTGCTTCCAAGCTCCATCCTGTCAGTGAACCTACATTAAGTGTAGCAAATCTTAGTTCATTTTTTGCAGGTTGATTGGTTTTACATCCAGTTTTTGCTCAGCAGAGCTATCACAGGTAACACAGGACACCATCTGACCAGTAGCTTATTGACTAAGGGCTCCTGGACTTTATGGCAGGCACATACTAGCCAATAGGGGCACATACATAACTCCCACTGTTAGCATGGGTCCCTGGCATAGGTTGGCTTAGGCCAGGTGTTCAACCCACTTATCACTGGCAAACACCCATGCCCATTTTGGCAACATTAATCAGCACAGTCAGATCACCAAGTGGCTAGACCTGACACAGTATGCAGTATCTGATCTGTGTTCTCCTATCTTGAGGATACTGTATACCACAGCTGATGGGCTACATAAATCTTCCACCTATAAGAAATCATCTAGAATGTGTGCTACTGCTCACATCTCAATTCTTGAGGGGAGCTTGAAGTGGAAACCCTGAGCATGTTGTTGGGAGGTGGGAAGAACCCTAATGAGATGACATGAAAACATGTGAACTCCATACAGCCATTGGCTGGAGGTCAGCATTGAACCTTGTACCTTATGCATGGGAGATGAAGACCTTAATCATTATACCAACTGGGCTCCCGAATTCCATCTCATAGATTGACATTTCTGGGATTTCTGTTGAACACTTCATTCATGATATCCTGTCTTCCTCTAGAAAACATTTCATTTTACCGTCTATATTTTTTTAGATGTGGCTCAAAAACCCATTACTATGGCAAGGGAATTCTTCAGAATTATGGGCTATATGGCCTCAACTATCCTAAGTGTTCCTTTTACCAGACTTCTTATGTGGAAGTTCCACTGGTCCCTCAAGTCCTTTTGGACTCATTATCAGAATCCATTGTCCTTTTCTGTGTCAGTTCTGGGATTTGGTAGGAGAGATTTACTCTGGTGGGTGATTTAGTTAAACCAAGGTCTACGTCTCCTCCCCCACTCCAACTCAGTCTACAGCAATAAATGTATCACACTTTCTCTGTGGTGGGGGTTTTGAAAGGACTCAAATTCATGGGATTTGGAATCCCTATTTTAAAAATAAATATATCAGTTATAAAAGAAATGATGACCCTGATAAATGCATTTAAAGTCTTAAATCTGCTGTGGACTACAGGGTCACTTTTAGGGATTACAGGCAAAACCAAAGTGATGTAGTACATAAATATTGGGGGGGGGGGGCACGAATCTTACTCCATGTGCAGATTAGCCATGATTGCCAGGGAAGAGAAATTACGTGACAGTCTCTCCCTTCAGGCAATTTACGTCCTCTCAGAGCAGAAGACTAGCAGACTTTTTGAGCAGATCTGGGACAGACCCTCAAGAATGGATGTTTAACCCAGATGTCCTCCAGGAATTGTCCACCTGTGGAGAGTTCACCAACAGATCTGGTTGCCTCAATTCACAATAGACAGTTACCGAACTTCTATTTCAGACTTCTTGCAGAATAACCTCAAAAACAGATGCCTTTTTCTGATGGATGGGAATGCTCCTTTATGCTTTCCACTCTCTCCCCAATTATGAGAATGTTACAAAAGATCAAGAAGAACTCTCTAGTGATTTTCCTGATAACTCCCTTTTGGCCAGGAGTAATTACCAAATACTTCCTCACAAAGTGGACCTATTGATACAGGGCAAAGGATATCTCAGCCACCCCAACATTCTGAACCTAGACCTGTCTGTTTAGATGATAGGCTTTTGATTCCTTTTAGGCACCCTCCAAAAAAAAAAAAAAAAAAAGAGCGCACTCTATTTGGGATGGGGCTACTTCTGGGGCCTATTGGAAAGGGGTGGATGCTTCACCCTTTCTAGACATGACATATTCATCCTCAGTACACAACTTCACTAAATTGTATTCCTTTTCCAGAACCAGAACAAGATTTTCTATACTGATTATCTGGTGTCATCTGGGCTGTCGTCTTGCATACTCCAGTCTTTCTGTCTAAGCTTTGTCATTCACCCTATGCAGCTTAATTTTTACTGCAACAGTGATCTAATAATAAACATAGTACAGTTGTATTAGCTAAGTTACCAAAACAGTAAATGTTCAAATTAATGATTGTTGCAGAGCTAACACCCTCCATCCATCCCTCCTTATTTTTCACCTTAGTTATTTCAATTGACTAGGGTGGGGTTTCCTCCCTTCTACTTCTGGCTGGGTATAAAAGTATACATTTGCATCCTTAAGGTAATCTCTCATTTTCTGATTACAGCCACCACTTTGTTACAGGAAAGAAAGCAATGAATTTTGGTGACCATATGTCTCCCTTTACACCGCCATCCCCTCCACGTCCTCAACAAAAATACAGTGCATTAGGAAAGTGGCTCAGAGCTTTTGTATATTGGCTGTTTGTCTGACCCTTGACAGAATGCATCCCATGATAGCCGACTCTGCTGTGATTTATGTGGGCAACCATGGTACATGACATACCTCTCAAATCTACAGATTTTCACAGAATGTCAAGATTTTTGGTTCTATATGAGTACATCGAAAGATCAGAACAGTGAATGTATGTACATCGACACATTTACGTCGATATACATACAGAGTGAAACACCTAAACAGCGAAATCATGCACCTACAACAGTGATCAAACATCTACTGTTACAATAAGTTTACTTACACAAGTGTACATTCTCTGTTCCCTGTCAAGGAGAGTCCCCCACAGCATGACAGTTGCCTGTTATGTCTTGTGTTATGTTATCCCAGACACTTCTCTAGTCAGTATCTGTTTCTGTTATTTTCTTGATCCCTTTTGTGCACCTTGATGTTAAGATGTGCATTACCAGTTGTCCTCTTCTCTCTCAGTATGCTGATATAGCAGAACGCTCTGTTATCATATTCAAATTTCTAAGTCACTCTTTAAAACACAGTTTCTAGTTTTTAATTTCTCCAAGTCTTTTGGGTTTCCAAAACCATGATGGGACTGGACCCCATTCCTAAATCAAAGTATGATTAAAGTTCATGAAATTAGTGTTGTTTCAATCGTTGATATTAGCCAGAAGTGCTCTTCGCAGCACCCACAATGTCCGCAGTAATGACTCCTTCTGCAATTCGTATGGAGTTACATGTACTGGCAACATATCTAAGTATGATTGTAAATTCTATTTTATATGACCCGTTGCTCCTGCTACTACTGAAACTGTCTGGGTATCCTTCTTCCACATTGTACTCATTTCTGCCTGCAAATTTTGGTATTTTGTGACTTTGTGTCTCTCTCTGTATATTAGACACTGTAGTCACTGGGTGTAGCAATTTAAACTATCAATTCTACTGTTGTCTTCTTTTCATGGACTACTATATCTGTTTTTCTCGCAACTATTTTTTGAACTGTTGGCAATGGGTGTTCCCATGTGATATACATTTTACCATATTCTATTATGCTTTCTGGCTCATGTTTCCGGTGTTTGTTTGCCGATCCCCAATGTAACAGTCTTGCCACATTATTATGTCTTTCAGTATACAGTCCTTTTGCCATTAGTATATCACAACCAGCAACAAGATGTGCAAATGTTTCCAATTCTGTTTTATAATCCTACATTTGCCTGTTTCTCCCACATGATCAGAAGACTTTGTAAACCAACATGTATGTAGTCAACTATTTTGTGCAGCCAATATTAGCCGTCCGTCTTTTGGTTTAAATTTACTTCTCCTTAACCACTCCTGCATTCAGTCGTGAGCAACATGAGGTTGTTCCAGGAGTTTTCTATACTTGGAACTATATTTATGCATTTTCCACATTCCTTTTCTTCTTATCTGATGCTTCACCTTATATTCTTTCTTTTATTTTTTGGCACATTCCTTTTCTTCTTATCTGATGGCTCACCTTATATTCTTTCTTTTATTTTTTGGCACATTCCTTTTCTTCTTATCTGATGCTTCACCTTATATTCTTTCTTTTATTTTTTGGCACATTCCTTTTCTTCTTATCTGATGCTTCACCTTATATTCTTTCTTTTATTTTTTGGCACATTCCTTTTCTTCTTATCTGATGCTTCACCTTATATTCTTTCTTTTATTTTTTGGCACATTCCTTTTCTTCTTATCTGATGCTTCACCTTATATTCTTTCTTTTATTTTTTGGCACATTTCTTTTCTTCTTATCTGATGGCTCACCTTATATTCTTTCTTTTATTTTTTGGCACATTCCTTTTCTTCTTATCTGATGGCTCACCTTATATTCTTTCTTTTATTTTTTGGCACATTCCTTTTCTTCTTATCTGATGGCTCACCTTATATTCTTTCTTTTATTTTTTGGCACATTCCTTTTCTTCTTATCTGATGGCTCACCTTATATTCTTTCTTTTATTTTTTGGCACATTCCTTTTCTTCTTATCTGATGCTTCATCTTATATTCTTTCTTTTATTTTTTGGCACATTCCTTTTCTTCTTATCTGATGGCTCACCTTATATTCTTTCTTTTATTTTTTGGCACATTCCTTTTCTTCTTATCTGATGCTTCACCTTATATTCTTTCTTTTATTTTTTGGCACATTCCTTGCCTTCTTATCTGATGCTTCACCTTATATTCTTTCTTTTATTTTTTGGCACATTCCTTTTCTTCTTATCTGATGCTTCACCTTATATTCTTTCTTTTATTTTTTGGCACATTCGGTTGTTGCCTGATTTTTCTATACTTCCATTTTGATTTCCATTCCTGCTTGATATGCCAATATGCTTCTGCTAAACTAAGCAGGGAAGTCATCTTAGACTTATTGTCCTCATGTTTCAATACTTTCACTACATTTGGGTCTTGTGAGGTCAGCGGATATATATGCAGTCCCCTAACTGCAGACCTATACATGCAATCAATTTCAAGGAGGCCCATACTTCCTTCATGATGGGGAATATATAATCTTGGTATGCTCTGATTTTTATAAATCATTTGATGAGCATGAAGCATCCTTCTTATTTTCCTGTCCAACCTATCCAACGCCTTTGGGGAACAGTCAATTAGTCCAAAACGTTAGTTAGGACAGGAAGAGCAAACAGATTTATAGCTTGGACTTTGTTCCCAGATGGCAACACTGTTTTCGGTATTAAGTCATCTAAGATATTCCTTACTAAGTTTTATTCACATTTGTTCATATTTTACTGTTGATCCTTCATCAATTCTCAAATATTTTTACACTCCGTCTTGCTCATGTTCTTTTATTTCACATTTTTGTCCCAAACTGATGCTCTTGGTACTGCAGCTTTCCTGCTTTAAAGGTTGTTTTTGCACATTTATCAAGACCAAATGACATTCTTGTATCATCTGAAAAAGGTTTGACCACTTGCAGCTGTGATTTCATTTCCTCATCTGATGAACTATACAGTTTTAAATCATCTACAAAAAGAAGACGAGAAACCTTTACACTCCGTTGTTTTCTGGGAGCCAAATTGTAGCCATGACCTAATCTGTTAAGTAGACAACTGAAAGGATTAAGGAGAGGACAAAAGACCTGCGATGACATAGAGTCACCCTGAAATATCCCCCCTTTCAATTTGCATCCCTGGAATAATCATTTGTCCTTTGTCATGGCTTTGTCACTGTTTCATGGTCGCTGTAATATAATTGATCAGTGTAGGGTGTATCTTATACATTTTAATCACTCTTTTATCCATGAATGTGGGATACTGTCAAATGCTTTTTTTGTAGTCTGTCCATACCATACTTAGATGTTTCCCCTTTTTACAGTTCTCCATTATGACATTACTTAACAACAAATGGTCATTTTGTTACCCTTTTGTTCTATTGCCATGATTGGGTTTTCTTCTAAATGACTATAAACTGTGTTGGCATCAATTCCAGTGTATAGTTTATACATCATTGGAAGGCAAGTTATTGGTGTATAGTTTTTAGGTTCACTCTTAAGTAGGAGCATTGTTTTTCCCATTGTTAACCAGGCCTTGCATCTATTCATGGTCCTCAACTAAATAGTTCCTACTCATGGGTAAATCTTCGTGCAAAGATATTAATAATTTAAGCCAGAAGTTAGGCACTACATCTAGGCCTGGGGTTTTCCAATTAGGAACTTTTCTTAACTTTGTTTAAATCTCTCTAGCTGTTACTTCATCCCATTTCATATCCTGTACATTTGAACTTCTTATTTTTTCTTTTATGTGTTCTAACCATTTAGCATCTTTGTTATGTTCCATAGGATCTTCATAGATATTTCTCCAAAATGTATATATTTCTTCTTTTTTGGGCGGTGTTTTAATTCCTTTTGTCTTATTTCCCAGTTCTCTATATAACTTTTTTGGGTCACCAATAAATTGCTTATTTTGTACTTTTCCTTTATATTTATCTCTGTATCTTCTACGTTTTTCTGCCTGTGCTGATATTTTTAGTTTATTTATGATAGTGCACAATAGATCCTGATCTGTTGTAATACAGTGTGTTGCTTTTATCATGTCTGTCTTTCTGAGCATTTTTGTTGTTATATTTCCTCTTCTATGCTCTTCCAACAGTGACACTTCTTGTCTTAATTGTTTTATAGTTTTCCCTGTTCAATACTTCCATGATGACAATCGATTTCTCCCGTGTTCTTATGATAAGACTTTATCTGTTATTAACTTAGCTGCACAGTAATATATCCTATTTACTTATGTTATATTACATGAATCTCTATGGACAGTCCTAATTACTGTGTTCATTTGTTATATCAAACTTCTAACTTTTGGAGTTTTATTGTCCTTCTGCAGTCTATTTCTTTCATTGTTCCTGATGTGTCTGTCCATCTGTATTAAATCAAGCAACTCTTCTCTTAGATTATTTTTTTCTAAGCTGAGGGCACATTCTTTGTTCTCTATTTCCTGTGAGCATTCTATACAGATTTCCAGAGCATCTTCCTGTGCCACATTCTCTTTAATTTCATCCTATGTCATCCATTGCTCTTTCATATGAGAGTTCGCTGGCCTATCACTCAACAACACTGACTGTGTCAGAGTTGCCACAGTTTCCTGTTCCTTCCCTTGCTGTCCAACTCCAACTGAACATCTGTAATGGTTTCCTATGGAAGGCTCCAAAGTATCTTCATATGGCAGTTCCACTGGTTTCTCCTTAATTTGTGTGTCCATTGATCTATCCTCTGTGATATGTTATCTGAGTTAAATTTTCTACACTAAATCCTTCACTTTGCAGGTAATCCATAACCTCAGTTTTTATTTCTTTGACTTCTCCATTACTAATCCTCTTTTCTACTTTTCCTCTTTGTGATCTTATTTTTTGTGTTATAACATTTTCCATTTCTGGATGCCTTTGCCTGTATTTCTCTTCAAATATCTTTGGTGTTCCTCTTTTTCTGTTGATTTGTTTTGCTTTCTCCTTTGCATAAATATTGCACCACATTAAATCTTTGTCTTTCTCATGTGTATATTACTTCTTCCGATGTCTCCTGCTCCTCCTGTTTCTCCTTACTTTAGGGACTCTTGATGCATCATGCTGTGATATAACCTGCGTTAGACTTTTTACACTAAATAGTTCACTTTGCAAGTATTCCTTAACTTCAGCTTCTATTTTTTTAATTTCTACTTGACTAATCTTTTGTTCTATGTTCCTTCTTTGTGGTCTTATTTTTTTATTGTGAAATTTTCCATATACAGATGCCTTTGCCTATATTTCTCTTCAAATATCTTTGGGGATGCCTTTGTCCTATGCATAAATATTGCACCATATCAGATCTGTCTTTCCCATGTCCATGTTTCTTTGTTAAACCTTTCAAAAGTTTCTAGAGTTTATTCTTTAGATTTTCATACTTCCTCAGTTTCTTCTTTTTCCAAACAGCCCAAGGTTTCTTGGTCTATATACTGTTTTTATGGATTTGTTATATTAATGAGCACAAATTTGCATTTGAAACTTCAAACAGTTTTTCTTGTTGAAGCATTTTTTCTTTCCTCTAATTTCTCTTTTAATCTTTTTATATATCTTCTGTCTGGAAATTCTGGGTTTCTTTCATAATAGTAACAATACTTTCTTTCTTACCCTTATTAGTACACTCTGTTGGGGTGACTGCGGTGGTGCAACAGTTAGCGTTGCTACCTCACAGCAAGAGGTTCTCTGTTTTGATTCTCAGCTGGGGTGCCTTCTTTGCGGAGTCTGCATGTCCTCCCTGTGGTCGTGTGGGTTTCCTCTGGGTGCTCCGGTTTCCTCCCAAAGACATGCTATAGGTGGATTGGACACTGTAAATTGGCCCTAGGCATGAGGATGTGTGTGCCTTCCGTGGAAGGTTGGGTGTTGGGCTGGCAACTCAACACTGTAAAACTCCACTGCCAATCATGAGCAGACAGGTGATCCACTGTGGTAACCCCTAACCAGGAAAAGCCAAAAGAAGATTAGTCCAGTCTGTTGGCTGTATGGATCTTTTTTTGGCCTATCAGTTTTTGTGATTTTTGCGGACTGCTACTTCCTTCTATAATGGTGGGTATATTCCCCCTCTTCCTGGTCTAGCCTCATTGTATGAATGTTTCCATGTCTTGAGGATTACACACTGTCATTTTTTCCAGTCCTGGGACCAGTGTGCCTACCATGATTGGGCACTTTTTTATCCTGGGTCTTGTGCACCCAGCTGTATTTTTTTATTTTTTTAACCTACTTCTCTCCATGATATATGCTATGTAAAATACAGTCTATATATCAATGTCATCTTGGTGAGATTTTGTGAAAAACAGAGTTCACCTCATGAAGGTACTCACCAACACTTGAGGATGTATTCAGTTCCAGTGCTACTACTCTCCTTTGCATGCTAATTTCATCCCTCCAATCTGACCTTTCAGTCTCAGTCTCTAGCAGTATGAAGATATGTCTTTTTATCAAGATAATATAGGCCTTGTAGTGCAGGGATTATGTTAATTATGTGATTTATTGCAATCATCTCTGATTTGCTGATATAATGTGATGTGGTTGCAGCCACTGTCATTATTTCCATGTCCATCTCTGTCAGTGCCTGAGGTGAGAGGTTATACACACAGTGTATGAATGCATAGACACAACAAAGCACCTAGTGTGGGTTCCTATTACCTGATTGAATGTTTAGATTAGCAAATACCTAAACATCGATCTGGTAACAGCGGAAACAAAAAAACGCAAACGGCCGATTTAAAACAGGGAAAGAATTCCCTTGGCCGTTATGTGGATTTTTCCCCTTTCCCCACTGTAGAGCAATCTCAGAGTTGGTATATTTAGTTGGGGTGGGGTGGGGGGCACAGCCCCCCAATTCATTTTGATTTAATTTTTTTTTTTTTTTTGCAGCCGAGGGAATTCATTCCCTACATTAAATTGGCCGTTCGCTGTTTTAATTTTTCAATATTACCAGATCGACATTTAGGTATTCGCTAACCTAAACATTAGATCAGGTAATATAGATGTCATAGTGCTACCTGCCCCTATTGGTTATAGAGTAGACACATGTCCTTAAAACATCAATTTCAGTAGGACTTCTGCCTGTTGTAGCCATCAAACTAAACTTTTCCTACAGCTGTTGGTCAGGAACTATATAAAGTGCCTAGTGAGACATTCTGATGGCTCTCTGTACATGACTGATGCCTGGCATAAACCTGCCAATGTGGTGAATGATGCCTTTGGAATCACCTACTTTGGCAAACAATGCAGGTATAGGTACAGTCATCTCTGAAAGCATCAACCTGACCTCCTTCACCAGCAGAAGACAGATGTTAGGGAAATGTAGCCAGCTTTCTCCTGCAAGCATTCTGTGCTTGGTTTGGTGCTGTACATTCTGATTAACTCTCAGTTTACTTGCCTTCTGTTGTCAGGTATGTGTAATAAGTATATGTTTTACAGTAGCCAAGGAGATAGACTTCAATCAGGTCGCCTGTTTAAGGAGATATGTCAAGCTCACAATGTGGTGGGATTAGTGTTTATAACTGTTTGTACTGTTATATTTAATTAAATATTCAATATATTCTCAATCACATGTGTGCTAATCTGTTGTATAGCTTTCCTTTTTTCTGTTTTCTCCTTTCTAAATGGTTAGCTATGGTGTAGGTTGAGGTGAGGCAGTGATTACTTAGGTCTGTAATAGCCACCATGGTGGCAGCTGGTCATCAGTGGCTTCCAGGACTGCCTGTCTACAAGATGATGAAGGTCTCCACCTGGAAGGTGACCTGCAGGGCATGCTGGTTGCCTCCATAGATACCTCTCAAGAGGGGGGCAAAGGATCTTCCTTTAAGATTGGTCTGGAAGGTTCATCCTGGGTCTCATTGTGGCAAGTGTGACAGCTGGTGATGACTGAAGTAGGCTGTCATCAGAATGCTTGCAACATAAAGAATCTTCTTGCATAGCTGACAGTTAGACACATTCATTGGGTCAGTGGATGTGGTGCCTGCCCACACTGTCGACTACAGAAATGGCTGACATCTGGGTGATGATGTCCTTTCAGTCCAGTTAGGCAGAATGAACATACTCATCATTATCTCATATCACGGTATTTCCATTCCTTATTTTTGAATATCTCATACACTACTTATTGTCTATTCCACCCCATCATCCATTGTCCATACTCTGTCAGGCTGCATCTCTTTAACTGCTGCCTCATATCTTGTATCAGTCTCTTCCCTGTCAGTGCCTGTCTGTGCTGTATTTTGTTTTTGGCCCTCCTTTCTTTCCTATACTCTCCTTCCTCCCTGCATTTCTTCCTTGTTTCTGTCCCTTTTTCCTCTTGTTAAGGAATAGAGAACGTGCACCTGCTCCACAAAAAATATTCCCTTCTTACTACCAAAACATATTTTTACTTCATGTTGGCATTCTTTCTGTTCCTGTGCTTGGTGTTCCCCATTTTTGAATTTACTATCTCCCAGTTTCCTTCTCATTTGTACACAGGTATACTTGTCACTTTACTGAAGTTTTCACACATGGTCTGCAGTCATTGCCCATGTTGTGGCTATGTACTTCTTTGCATGGCTGAATGCACAAAGTGATGAGCATAGCACATCCTTTAGGCTTTCATTTTGGTCACATGACTATCCATAATGTGGTCACACTGACAGCACAATTATGGATGATATTACCTCTACAGTGTTTTACTATGAAGTCCTATTTCTGGTATTATAGTGTCATGACAGAACTTATGCTTGTAGAATACGCTACAGGTTGTACTGCGGTAACTTTTCTTAGCAATTTAGCACAGAGGAACGACATTATGAACCTCTCTGTTATTACCTGTGACTTAAATAGATGCACTTACACCAAGGGTTTCTTGAAACAAGAAGCTTGAAATAAAAAATGAGAATAAACATATTCCAGTGTGTGCATGTGGGGGGGGGGGACATTTTACCAGAGATTTGGAGAAGTATTTTCATCTCTCTTTCTACATATATAGACAGAGAGAGAGAAAGAGAGAGAGTGGGAAAGACAGATATGTATACATGTATGTATACATATATATCTATACATCTATATATCTAGATATGTCTACACACACACACGCACACACACACACACACACACACATATATATATATATATATATATATATATATATATATATATATATATATATATATATATATATATAGGTGCCCTTCAGAGTATCAGAATTGCAGCATATCAAACCTCTGATCATCGAGGACCAGAGGATCGAAGTTCTGCAATATCGAACTCGAAAAAAACAAAAAAATTAAACATGAAAACTTCTGATTTCATGTTTTTGCAGGGAGACAAGCCCCCTGCACCCCCCAACCCCCTGCAACTAAAATATAGCAATTCCAGTATCGCACTACAGTGAAGAGAATGGCACGGAACAGGAACATTCCCATTCTCTTTAGTGTAGTGCAATCTCAGAGTTGGCATATTTACATAGCAGGGGGTGTGGGGGTGCAAAAACTTACAAGTCAGAGTTTTTGTCTTTTTA
The DNA here is from genome assembly GCF_019279795.1 of Protopterus annectens. Taxonomy (NCBI): domain Eukaryota; kingdom Metazoa; phylum Chordata; order Ceratodontiformes; family Protopteridae; genus Protopterus; species Protopterus annectens. Next base: position 1,486,171,349 of record NC_056743.1, on the reverse strand, counting down.
AATTTAGTCTGCTTTCATGTTTGATGTTGTAGAACATTGATCATCTCGTCTTTGATGATGTCTGGTTTTATGATCTGCTGCTTTGAGCATTGGAAGTAGACCATGTATATATATATATATATATATATATATATATAAAATCAACAATGAAACTGTTCAAAACATAAAACATTGAATGACCTCATCGGTGATTGCCTTCATCATCAACTAGAATTATCTAACTAAAGTAATTGAAAATGTAAATGAACTGGTTGCTGAAGTTCAACTGTTGCATAATTTGACCAACTATACTACTGAAAAATATTACCAAAATTTAAAGACACGATGAATGTGTGCAGCGACAAATGATATAATCATCATCATCATCCACCTCCTGATAATATAACAAGAAAATCATATAACACCTGTATTTTGCAGTTATTCTAGTTCATTTAAAGTGGAGTACAATGATTGCAACTCCCTCACTCTTACTCATTGTAGGCAAGCTGACTAGTAGCTGTTTAGGTCTACCGTGGACCACCAGCTTCCCACGTTTATAGGTAATCCTGGGTTAGCAACATCTCAGGCAGATGGCCTGACCCTCCAATTCTAAGATGGCCTTATGAAGAGTCTGAGAATGCTTTGCAATGGCTTATGAAATAATGATAATAGCAAGGATATGCAATAGATATATTTATGGAACTTTTATTAAACATAAACTATACCCAGACCTTCTTTCTTTGTTTGGGCAAACCACATTAGTCCAAACCATTATGTCATGCACAATTAGTCTATTGTCATACACAAACCCTGCTTGTTTGCAGGCATTCCCCCAAATTCTCTATGCCTTGCACGGCATGCAGGATCAGTGCAGGAGCTCGAGCAGGTAATATGTCTGCTGTGCGATCCAGGAACAGCTTGCAGGGGCGTGCACGAGTGCCCCTGCACTAGTCCTGCACAGATTAAGCCTCTGTATGCAAATGACACCATTTGCAGGAGATACATGCAAATGTGGTGAATTTGTGATCCAGGAAGTTTGCAACCGGCCGTGCAGGACTAGTGCAATCTGCAGAAATGTACCCGGTTAGTAACCAAGTACATTTATGCAGAATCTAAAATGGAGCTGTGACAGCTCCAAATAAAAGCTGCATATCAGTTAGTAAGCATGCCAATGGCGAAGTATAAGGCCATTGGCTTTACAAACAGCCAAAAAAATACAAAATCAACTTTTTTTTTTTTAGCTGATCTTGGGATTGGGAGGAAAATAACAAAGTAAACCTAAATTAATCATTCTAACTAAACTCACTATTGTAGCATGCAAGTCAATGGCAGGCAGGAGACAACATGGGCAGTGAGAATGGTTGCTAAGGGTGGAGGCTCAGAGTGAGATATGTAACTATGCATTACCAGGCAATCATATGCAAATGAGGAGAATGATAGTGAATCCCAGTTTTCCACAGCATGCTAGTCAGGTCCCAACAGTGTAAGAGCAGGAATAGCTTGGTGCAAGCCTAGGAGTTAGGTGACATCATGGGGGGGGGTGTCAGGCATACTGTAAGCGGATTGGAGCCCTGTGGCTCAGGTTTGCTCCTAGCTTAGCACAGCTAAGCTCGAGGGTGTGTCTGAATCTGCCTAGCACTCTGTACATTACCTAAGCAGGTGTGCGTGCCGCGCACCGGGTTTTAAAGGAAGAAAACAAAAGTTAAACCAGGAAATAGCAGCACTGTGCACATTTGAGCACACTGTTTGTGCGGCGCACCCCTGGGCTTAAACAGGAAGGCAATGGGAAGGGAAAACAGCAGGAGAAAGGTAATCAAGGAGAACTAGCACAGCTGGCAGGTGAAATGTATCAGAATCAGCCAATTACACATGCAGCAAACCAGCCCAGCCCAGAACACCACTATAAACTATGCAAACACCTTCCCCTCTGGTTTTTCCCATATTCTACACCACCAGTTTATAAAAGCGGGGAACTTTTAACAAACAAACCTACAAAATATGAGGGGCTGCAGCAGGCAACATAGAACAAGACGTGCAAGAGGATGTGAATGCTGCCTATCGACCCTCAGTGAAGAGACAGAGAAGAGTGTACAGACACAGGATAATCTACCAGGGGCTACATGAGCTGGAGAAATTGGAGCGCTATATGGTGGACAGGGACCTCCTACAGCAAATTGTTGAGCTATGCCGGCCACACCTGACACCAAATTGACAAGGGGAACCCATTCCAGTGGATACCAAGGTATGTGTAGGCCTAGCAATACTAGCCACAGGTACCTCCCAAAGCTCAACTGGGGAAATCATGGGGATCTCACAGGCATCAGCATCCAGAGTATTCCACCAGTTCCTGGATGCCATGTCAGTACATGCCAGTGAGCACGTATATTTCCTCAACACCTGTGAGGTGTTGGCCAGCAATATGCGTTTCCTCCACCAAATAATAGAATACCTTGAGGAGGTGAGTGCTATAGACTGCACGCACAGATGCATCAAAGCACCACCCGGTGATCAGGGTAGGGCTTACATCAACTGCAGGGGCATCCCATCCATCAACTGCCAGGTTGTCTGTGATGCTCAGGGCATTATAATGAATGTGTGTGCTGGCTGCCCTGGAAGCTATCATGATTCCTACATTTGGCATCTGACACAGCTGTACCAGAGATTTGCCAATGGGGACATTCCCTATGGTCTCCTAGTGGGGGATGCTGGTTACACACTGGAGCCGTGGCTGATGACACCCATCAGAAATGCACACACACCTGAACAAGAATGCCATAATGAGGCACACGCACAGACCAGACTTATAATACAGTATGTGTTTGGGATGCTCAGGTCATGGTTCCGGTGTCTGGACACATCCGGTGGAGCCTTGCAATACTCACCAGCTACATTTACCCAAATTGTTATGGTATGTGCCATGCTACACAATATGATTCTGTGGAAACAGCTTCAGCAGGAACAGCACTGGGCAGGGCAACACCACCTCACCAATGCCAAGGCCTGCACAGGCACAGAGTGACTTGGAGGAGGCAGATGAAGGTGTGCCCAGTATGCCAAGGCTGCGGCAAAGAGACAACACATAGCACATACACTGACACAGTAGGGACCCAAGGAATGGCACCTCTCTCTGACTCACACATACAGCAAAAAGGATGCCAAACATGACCCTACCTGTGCTCAGCCATATATAGGGAGTGTACTATGTGCATCTGACATAGGCAGCCCTCGAGCACCATCCGCAATCCTGGCACACCCACAAGGTAAGTCAATCAACCTACCAATTGCCAAATGGGGTACAATGTGTTGTTACTTGTATCTATGGTATGGATGTGAGCATGCAAGGGAATTGGGTGGCTGAATGTTATGGCAGCAGAAAGTAGACACCCATAGTGGCACCATGACATCTGTAACACATACTGGAGTCACCATAGTAGCCAGTACTACACAGGGTGACAAAACCCACTGCAGGAAATGTGCTGGGCAACATGTGTGCCCATATGACTCACACATGCCAGTCAGGAAGGTTCACATACCCAACAACAGTCTCAGCCAGCAGGACAAGTGTAGACAAACCCAAACAGAGCCTGTGCTCTGGCCTCTGAATGATGGCTATGGGTAACCTCACTGCCAGGCCTACACAGACAGACTACAGCAGGTCAGGCAGTGGGATGTTAGTTCTGAAGGGTAGGAAGTCAGACACTAATATGTAGGACAACCAAAGCTAAGCTCTGTAGTACACTGGTATGCCTCTAGGCAGCATGATAGGTAAGAATACAGAATGAAATGGAGTACCTGACATACCATTACAGTCATATCAAAAGTGTACAAGTGTCAGGTGTGCCCCCCCTACGTCGTAATGTAATAACATTCAGGTGTTCCCCCCAATCCTGTGTAGAAATGTAGAAATAGTTAGGTGTGCCCCCCCCAACCTATGTAGTAATGTAATAACAGTCAGGTGTGCCCCCCAATCCTGTGTAGAAATAGTCAGGTGTGCCCACCCCCATCCTATGCAGAAATGTAGTAACAGTCAATGCCAAATAATCGACGGATACCCTGCAGAAACAGCATGCTACCTGTAGGTGTACAACACAAAGGGCAGCACTGCAGTACAAGCTACCTGGACTCGATCCACACATTCAATACAGACGGGCATACTGGGCATGCTCACACACTTAAACACATGAAGGCCATATCTGTAAACACCAGTGGACCAGACATATCTGGCAGTCGCAGAAGTTAGTGCACCACTCATGCTTTGCACACACAGTGGATAGGAATACAGACATATATGTAAGGATAACACACTATAATAAGCCAAAGTTAGACATATGTAGATGTGTGGGAGAGGGTGACTGTGACAAGGAGCCATCCAGGCCTGTCCCAACCAGCACACATCCAAAGGGCCACAACCACATGAGGATCAGATGTCACTCACTGCAGATACTAGCCACCGGTATCTGACAGCATTACAGACTATGTGGTGCACATGCTAGCTGTGCAACATGACTGTACAAGGAAGTAGTCATCTAGCAGCTGTATACATGTACCTGTGAAATATGACCCTGTGTGTGCCCGCATGTTGCATGTCAACCTCTAGATGAATGGGTTATGGCCCATACACACACACTGCCCTCCCCATAGCCATACTATGACAAGCCTGCTGAGGTCATCCACTGTGAACTGCACCTTTGGGAGAGTTGTAGCCCAGTAATCTCCATGGCACGTCCCATAACTGCTTACTGCTGTAGTGTGATAGACTTGTTAGGTAGGAGTTCCAATCCCAGACATGGCAACTGTGTGTGTGTATGTGTTTGTCTGTGTAGAAAGCAATGTTTTTTACAGTAGTCACACTCCCTGCAATTCAAATGCTCTACTTTGGTAAGGCTGCTGATGTCATCCACCTACAAATACATCTCTGGGAAGGTTGTAGCCCAATAAACTCCATAGCGCATTCCATGTCTGTGTACTGCTGTAGTGTGATAACATAATTTGGTAGGAGTTCTAATCCCAGACTTGGCAAGTGTGTGTGTGTCTGTGTGTGTGTGTGTGTGTCTGTTTGTGTAGAGAGCAATGCTTTTTAGAGTAGTCACACTCCCTACAATTCAAATGCTGTACTTTGGCAAGGCCACTGTCATACACCTAGAAATATACCTCTAGGAACATTGTAGCCCAGTAATCTCTGTAGTGTGTCCTATAACTGTGTATTGCTGTAGTATGATAAATTAGTTAGGTAGGAGTTCTAATCCCAGACATGGCAAGTGTGTGTGTGTGTGTGTGTGTGTGTGTGTGTGTGTGTGTGTGTGTGTGTGTGTGTGTGTGTGTCTGTCTGTCTGTCTGTCTGACTCTGTGTAGAGAGAAATGTTTTTTAGGGTAGTCACACTCCATTCAATTCAAATGCTCTATGTTGGTAAGGCTGCAGATGTCATCACCTAGAAATAAGAAATACATCTCTGGGAAGGATGTAGCCCAGTAATCTCTGTAGCATGTGCCATAACTGCGTACTGCTGTAGTGTGATATAGAACTCTGGTAGGGTTCTATTCCCACCCATGGCAGTTCTGGATGTTTTGTCTGTGTTTCAATATCTGTGTAGGGAGCAATGCATTTTAAGCTAGTCACACTCAGTACATTTCAAATGCCCTACTTTGGCAATCCTGCTGATGTCATTCACTGTGAAATACATCTTTGGGGAAGGGGTACTCCAGTAATCTCCGTGGCGTGTACTATAACTGCGTAGTGCTGTAGTGTAATAAACTAGTTAGGTAGGAGTTCTAATCCCAGACATGACGTCTGTGTCTGTGTTTGTAACTTGCATCCTGTGTGGAGGTGGATTTGAGTGTGTAACAACTGTGCCCAATGTGGAGCGGGTTTTGCAAATTTCTTATATGGTAGCCTATCACAATGTCTCCCATACAGGGATAACAGATGTGAAATAGCTGAGAGGCTGGGGTGCACATCCATACCCAAACATGTGATATCAAGGCCAGGCAAACAAAGTTAACAGCCCTAGTATTAACCAGAGAACACTCTCAACCCATGTCTCATACATACACACACTTCCTAGGCAACAGCCACTATGTTGGTCGTACACTGCATATTGCCCACTGATAGTAACTATGGGGTGATTGCAGTGGCCTACAGAGGGCATGGTACCCTGTCCATCTGTCCAATAGGCACATACTTGCAGACAGTGCACCTTCCCCATGTTCCCCACTGGACACCTGCAACACCTGTGGTGCCATCAAATGTGACCCACAAAGGACATACCATGCCTCAAAACATGCCCTGTATGGACAGATGCCACTGACACCAGGGAATTCTGTTTGCATGTCATCAATGTAGGTGCAGGGTAAACCTGCTGTCCATTACCAGTTCCCACCACATGAGGCCAGGACTGGCACATCTTATGATCATCTGTATGCACAACATGGGCCAGACACCCCAGGCACAGTTCCACAGGTCACTGTACATGCATGTGTGAGGTGTGCACATCACAGACACCATCCATGTCATGGACTAAGGAACACATATATGGCATGCTGTGTAGTACTTCCAATTACAACTGTCATGGCAACCACCTACTATAACTACCTACATCATGTGGGCATGGTCCCTTTATCTTTACTGTGTGATGGACATCCTTCCTCTGTGTGGGCATCAGTGTTACAGATAGCAGGTAGCAATACCTCTTACAGGAGAACTGGTGCACTCAGGCCAGCTACATATTTGTAGGAGGTTCTCAAACTACAGACAGAGTGTGAGTAGAGTTGTGTTATGCTTTGTATAGTACTGGTGTTACAGGGTGTGTGTGTGTGCATACTAGTTTACCTTGGAATGCAGTCTGTCTGCATAGCTCTCAACTGTGGGCCTATCCTCTTGGTGGCCAGAGGTGTGCCTATCATGCTTTGTCTGTCTGCCACACTGGTCTTGTGTCAGATATTTCACTGGCAGTGTGTGTGTTGAGTGATATCAGTACATGGCTATATCCATTTAAGTTTCTAACCTCAATTCCCTGACTAAGGGTATGTTGCAGACTATCCTGTAACACCAGCGACTTGCTTAGTGTTTGGCAACAGTTTTCCACATATGGGCCTGTGTTCCAGCCTCTGTCCTCCACCTACATTCCAAGCTTTGATTATATGACATGCTGTGAGGGGTTGTTATGTAGTGGGCTGTGAGTATATCACTCTCCCATTGCTGTCATATGTCCACTGCTGTTGTATCCCCCCACATATACCCATTGTTGCCACATGTCCACTGCTGTTGTATCCCCCACATATATGATGGGGCTGGGGCCATATATGTGTGGGCTTCACCTACACAATACATGTGTGCCCTTATGAACTCCAGAGGCCAGTGTATGTAACAGTGGTATATGGCCCTGTATTACTGAGTCTTGTGGGGGGGTGCACCATAAATAACCTAGGCTGTTACAAAACGTGGGGGTATCGGGGTGAGCTGCCTTAAGGTATATGGATGTACAGTACCATGCAATTCACCTATATTTATATTATTTACATAAATTGGGTTAATGCAGGCCTATTGCCTCCTGCCATACAGACTGTTCTGTTTGTCAGTATGATTTGATGGTGTCATTTATGCCTTGTTATGTAACAGTTACATCCCATTTGGTCAAGTGAAGTCTTTACCACCTAGTAATTTTGTAGAGTGTAGATAGAGGCTGCTGAACTATACACCTGCATTACTTACAGGTGATTGGTATCCAGTGGCCCAGTCTGTACTATTGTACAATTTAAAGGGCTTGGCCTGGACAGCAACAGTTGTGAACCTTTCCAGACTACTGCATTAGTATAACTGTTTCACAGTTGCATTACTCTGTTTACATGGATGTCAGTGTCTGAACAGCTTTATGACATGGCATATAAAACTGTAATAGTACATAAATAAAAGTTTTCCATTTCTGCAAACCTGTGTGTGGTGTTTTATCCTATGACCTCTCTATGGGTATAATGTTGCAGGCAACAATTGTGATTTGTATGGGTGGCCCATACAGTGTCCAGTTGTTAAGATGTTAACTATAGGCATAGTGGCTGTTCCATATTGTGTGCACCTTCTACATATGTATGTTACTGTACATATCTCTACTTGTGTATATGTAGTCAGATATACATATATATATATATATATATATATATATATATATATATATATATATATATATATATATCTGTATCTGCATATATGTGTCTGTGTATATGTATCCTGGGGATGTTGATAGCTTCCACATTTTACATTTCCTATGGGAGCCAGACTTTACTGCATGACATGTTACCAATAGCCTGACATCATACAGGTGGGATGTAGTACTGTTAACATCTTGTGCCCATATCGTGTCAGGTCCTGGTTATGGGATCTGCAACTTTTGGTAGTGTAATGCAGGGCGGACTTGTTTGGCTGTGGTGGGGGGTATACCTATTCGTACAAGACATATATTGTTTGGGACCTCTCAACCCCATTAACGGTGCATGTGGACATATATGTTTTAGTTAATCTACCATTGTTATCTACAGATGTATGGCCATATATACCTATATAGATATATAGATCTGCTTACACACACACACACACACACACACACACACATATATATATATATATATATATATATATATATATATATATATATATATATATATATATATATATATATATATAGATATATAGATATATATATATATATATATATATATATATATATATATATATATAAAACTATGTCCGTATATACCTACATAGATATATATCTGCTTGCATATATATGTAACTTGCTGTGTATATGTAGACATATAGGTGTAGACATATATATGTGTCGATGTAGGCATTTACATATATATATGTTCATATATATATCTATATATATATATATATATATATATATATATATATATATATATATATATATATATATATATATATATATATATATATATATATATATATATATATGTTGTATCTGTTTAGATATTAATATATTTACACACACACATATATTTTAATGTTGGAATACATTCTCTGTACTGTTGCATGACTGGGCTGGATGATATGCTTTTGAAAACATTACAGCTGTGTATATCTGGCATGGCTTAGTGGTAACTCACTTTGTTTATGGTGTGCAGGGTCCTGGGTTTGAGCCTTTTAGAGGCTGTTTATTTTGTTGCTGGGCAGAACATGGGCTGTTAGATACAGAGTGATTAAGGCACTTTAAAGCAGTTGTGAGCGGGTTTGCGCAGGTTTGTGGAGAGGTAAGCACTGCTAACTTCTGGTTACAGTTTCTTATACTCTATTAGCTCCTGAATTGCTTAACCTGTGTAGGCATTGCTTACCCCCCACGCAAACAGGCTTAACCCTGCTTACTGCTGCTTAAAAGTGCTTACTTCCACTTACCCCCATGCTAATTTCTTTAAAAGAAAAGAAAAGGGGGTTGATAGGAAAGTGGTGAAAAAGGGGGCACAAAGAGGGAAAGATAGTAGGGGAAAATAGCCAGGGATGTACAGAAAGGGTGTAGGGAAGGTCCATAGCTGCCCATTTCTTCTACAGCAACAGCTGTGCATATACACTGCATTTGGAGGTAGATTTGGACACTCAAACCCCTGGGAGAGGGATGAGGACAACAATAATAAGTTGTGATGCCAACTAGACCAGATTACATGTGTCCAGTGGACACTTGTACAAAATGGACAGCTATGTATGGGGCAAGATTTTTTTGTGGGAACAGATTGCCCTTTTTTTCCAGGTGAGAGTGGGATGTTGAGGAAGGGTAGTAGGTATACTTGGGGAGGTAGGTTAGGTAGGTTAACAGACAAGACAAACAAGACACATACAGGGGCAGTATATGACACATGTGGGGGGTAAACACCTTGATGGGGAGGGGTGTTGGGATATCAGAAGCCAACAAGCCCCCTAGTTGTAACAGTGAGACTGATGTCCCCACCCATGGGCAGTCACAACTGCACCTTCACAGCCCCTAAGGTGGCTGTGCTGGGGGCTGAGTTGCAGAGCCAGATTGACTCTCTAATCATGACATGCAGCCCTCAAGCTGGTATAGAAGATCTCCAAACTGCTGGTTGATCTCTCTACACACCCCGACCTGGTGACTGGTGACAGGTGCCTGTCCATGACAACTCCCGGGGGGGTGAGCCCCATCCCCTTAGGTGATTCTACCTGAATGTGGTGCAGGACCAATGGACAGGGAGGTCCTGGGTTGGGCCCCAGACATGCTGGTGCCCGGTGCCACGGCCAGCTGAAGCATTTTATAGTGTTTAGATTTCATCATCATATGTGGGGTGAGTAATAGTCAACACATTCCAGGGTTAGGTATAATAGCATGCATAGATATTCCCATTAAGCCATACACCAGATACGGAACAGTTGCATAGCAAACAGAACACATGCATATATGGGACTACAGTGGTAATAAGTATAGCACGCAGGTACATTGATGGCACCATGCCACCAATGTTGGAATTGTTCGATATAACACATGCATGGGAACCATGAAAATATTTATCAAACAACTGGACATTATCAGAGTCATTACATACCAGTTGGGGTGGGTATGTTGATTATTGTTGGAGATATGGTGGGGGGAGAGAAAGATGTCAATTAGCAAATAGTATATTCTTGTAGTCCACATTACTTTCCTAGTCAGTGCCTTTATCTGTACCTTACAAGTCTTACTACACTACCCTATAGCCTTAGTTTGGACAGTGTTATGGCTGTCGTCATCATTACACATGAGCCGGTTTTAACTGCAGTATACACCTCTTACCTGGTATACCTGTGGAGGGAATGTTTGTCAACACTAACTATTTCTACACATATTCCTGGATTCCGGGTTGATGTTTTGCACATAGCTATCCAACTCTTTCTGCACAGACTCTGGTCATGTGTTGACCACATGCTGGTGTGCTGGGACATATCTAGAATAATGCCCTCTTCCACCTTTAGTGACCTGACACACAGATATACATGCTTTCCTACACAGTTATATTATGTAGCACAATGTGGGTGACAGTGACCAGTGATACTTTATTATGCACAGAAACTACAACACTCACAATTCTCTACAATACCAGAGTGGTCAGTACCAGTACAGGTTATAATGGTCTGTATTTCTCAGCACAGTGTTCATTACCAACATACCTGTGGGAGCAATGTTTGTTAGCACTACCTGACTGTTGCCACACAAAGTTCTGGATTACACATTAGTATTATGCACAAACATCTCACTCTGTTACTGTACACACTCTGGTCACAGCTTGACAACATGGGAGTGTAGATAGGACATACTTGAAATATTACTCTCCTAACAGTTTCAGGGGTTGCTACAGTGACAAGTGTGTTCTCAAGATGCTTGACAATCACTTATATTCCCTGTTTGCTGGCTAAACATCTGGGATCATCACACAGACTTACCAGGGGGTCAGGGGCACATGCCGTGGATATGGGCACATATACTGGACATTCTGGCCTCATCTGTACAGTTGTGGGGTATGAATCTGTACGCAGCCTAATTCCACTCCCAGGATTCAGACCATGGCTGTGTCTGCTACAACTTAAACACTGTCCATCACAGTTGTGTCTGCTATATAGATATTACTGTATATCTCCTATCTGCTTTCTGTCTTATTAACCCCCTGTGCTTTTGCATTCTGACCTTGTATTACAACACTCATATACAGATTTCCTAGGTCGTTATATGTTGTTGGACGGTGTAGGTGACAGGGATGTGTAATACCTCATTATTCTGAGCAACTGCATATCATTCTTATATTTCTGGGCACAGTGTTGGTATCTGACAGATCTGTGGGAGGAATGTTTATTAGCACTACCTGAATGTTCCCACACACAGTACCAGATTCCACATTACTATTATGCACATACATCTCACTCTGTTACTGTACACACTCTGACAACAGCTTGACAATTTGGGGTGTAAATGAGACATACGTGGCTTTTTAGTCACATAAGGTATTGGGGAGTTGCTAGTGAGCCAGCTTTGTTCTCATAGCTGTGTGTCAATCAGTTGTATTTCCTGTTTACTGCCTATACATCTGGGATCATCCCGCTGATTTCCCAGGGGAACAGGTTGATAGGCAACAGATATGGGCCACTTTAATAGACATTATGGACATATCTGTACAGTTGTGGGGTATGATTTTGTATGCAGACTACTACCACTGGCAGGATTCGAACCATGGCTGTGTGTGCTAAAAAACACAACAGTTCACATCTCAGTTGCATGTGCTATTCTGTTTGTGTTGTCTGAATTTTCCTTGTTTACTGTCTATGTTCATAGGTTCATAGGTTCATAGGTTGATACTAGGCTATCTGCTCTAGGGCATTTATAAGCCTAGCCAGAGTGTGTTGGACTTTCACCACCTTTTTAGATTAGTTGACTGTGCCTCTGTATAGTAGGTCACAGAAGATAGCCCTTTTGAGATTAGTTTACTGTGCCTCTGTCTAGTAGGGACACAGAAGAGATCCCAGGGTAAACCTACGATCTCCCATCCACTCGTCAAGATTTCTATTGAAGAGGGTCATTGAGGGACTCTGCCTAACATGGATTGGGATTTTGTTCCAGAGTGAGGGGAGCCTCTGGATATGAATCTGTCCCTCCAGCATGTCCTATTTATTTCTGTGCTGAGGTTTAAGTCCCTGGAGTGTGTAGCTCTAAGGGATTTGGATTTCCTGAGGTGGAGCATGTCCATTAATTCTAGGTTGGACATGGCTTTATACGTCAGGCACAGATCACCTCTGAGTAGGCGGTAAGCAACTGAGTAGAGCTGGAGTTTCTTTAGTCTAACTGCGTAGGGCATCTGTTTGAGTCCCTTGATCCTCTTGGTGAGGTACTTTTGGGGTCTTTCCAGTTTCTGCAGGTGTCGGGTAAGGTACATCCCAAATGGGGCATTGTATTCAATTACAGGCCTGATGAGTGATGAGTAGAGGGGCACAATGACCTCTCTCGATCTAGATGTGAACCCTTTCGTGATAAGGTGGGCTATACAGAAGGTCTTTCTAACCATTTTGGCAATGTGATTGTCAAAGGAGAGATTGCTATCTACTTGGGTCCCCAAATCCATAATTACTTCTTCCGTACTTAATGGATTATCACCTATGTGGTAATTTGTGGGCACTTTGTTTTTCCCAAAGGGGATGACTATGCACTTTTTGGCATTTAGCTTTAGGCCATGGCTCTGGCACCAGTTACCCATCTCTGTGAGACCCTATTGGATGATGCTTGTGTCAGTCGGCGAGTCGATTATGGCACCCAGTTTGCAGTGATCTGCGAACTTGGTCAGCCATAGTCCTCCCATGTTAGCCTGTACCTCAGAGAAATATATACCGAACAAGAGAGGTCCCAGGACTGAGCCTTGTGGGACGCCACTTGTAACTGGTTTAGAGTCTGACATGGCACCTGCAATTCTGACCATGTGGGTTCTATCCCTGAGCCAGTTTGCAACCCATATTGTGACATAGGGGTTGATATTTAAGCTGGTGAGCTTATTTATGATGCCCGAGTGGGGTATTGTGTCGAAGGCTTTTGCGAGGTCCAGGTAGGCTGTGTGGACTACCTTCCCTTCATCTATGGCCTTGGTGACTGTTTCAAAGAAGTCGACCAGGTTCAAGAGGCAAGATCTTCCCTTAACAAAGCCGAATTGGGTAGGATCCAGTGTTTGGAGGTTCCCAATGTCTTTGTTTATAAGTTTCATGATGATACGCTCCATAGCTTTGCAGACCAGACTAGTCAGGCTTATAGGGCGATAGTTTCCGGGGTCCGTTGTGGCACCACCTTTGTGGAGTGGGACCACTGTTGCTGTATGCCATTTCTTGGGTACATATCCTGTAGTAAGGCTGAGACTGAACAGTGACTTTATGTGAGGGTTCACTTCTTCTTGGAGTTCGTGTAAGACGCAGCCCGGGACACCATCCGGTCCCATTAATGCTGTGTTTTTTGCTTTGGAGAGGGCAGCTCTCACCTGTGCATCTGTGATGTCAGGGAGGCTACATGCTGTTGGGATAGACATTTGCTCTTTTGGGGGGGAAGGGGGGGGGTTTGCACTGAACCTGTCTGCCAGGATGTTGGCAATGTCTGTGGGTTCAGTGTATTTTTTGTCATTTTGAACTAACTCAGAACATATCTGGGAGTTGCCACCCAGGTTCCTGACATAACTAAAGAAGGCCTTGTGATTATCTTTAGCATCTTGTGCAATTTTTCTTTCGAAGCTGGCCTTAGATGATTTTATGAGGGATCGTAGTTTCTTGCTAGTACTAATCAGAGATGCCTTCCCTTTTTGGGATTTTGCTCTATCATGTAGTAGCTTCCTCCTTCTGTTGTATAGCTTATTTATGGCTGGGGTCCACCAGACAGGTCTCCTGCCTTTGGAGGAATGAGTCTTGGTTTTATTTGGGATAGCACGATCCATGCATTCCTGTAGGTGTCCATAGAAAGCATTTGTAAAGGATTCTGCGGTTTGGGACGTATTTTCCACTGGCCCGGGGGCTTTGTAGGATTCCACCTCAGTTTTGAGAAGTGTGAAGTTTACTTTTGAGAAGTTCTTCACCTTGGTTTCCTTGGCTGGGGGTGGGGACGGGATATGGATGTCCAGTGAGATTAATTTATGGTCAGATCTTACCAATGAGGGGTATACCTCTGGTATGGAACATAGAGTCCCCATGTTGGTGATGATCCGGTCCAATATGTTTTCCCCTCTTGTGGGAGTGGTGACCAGTTGTTCCATAGCATTTGAGTTTATAAATTCTAGGAACCATTGGGCGAGGGTGTTGGGGCTTGAGTAGTGCTCCCAGTCTATGTATGGGTAGTTCAAGTCACCCAATATAATGGTGTTTGGAGAGACCTTCATATTCTCCAGTGTTCTCAGGAAAGCCGAGTGGGGTTCCTGAGTTTGGGAGGGTGGTCTGTAGCAGGCTACAAACTGAAAGGCAGTTTTTCCCACTGTTAGTTGCACATGGATGGTCTCCGATGCTTCATGCAGTGCCACTAACCTGGAGGTGTGGGTATCTTTGATGAATATGGATACTCCACCTCCTTTTGTGGTTCGGTCCGAGTTTTGGGGCCGAAAAGCATGGTATGAGGTATAACCTGGTAGTGCTGGGGTTCTCTCAGGAGCCTTGAACCAGGTTTCTGTTACTGCACAGATATCAATATTCTCCATACTGAGTGCATGCATCTTGAGGTTTAGACTTCTGGCGTTGAGCTTTAGTTGTACTAAATGCCCTGTGGGGATTACACCTGTCATATACAGGCATTCCTACACATTCATTTTATGGTGCATAATGTGGCTAACAGTGCTTAATACTACAGTACTATTACATCATTGCATATCTACATTACTGTATGATACCTGGATATACGCATGCAGTCCAGCAGTTAGACCTTTTTTGTCAGGCTAGTACACTTTTATTGACTTACAAACAATATGAGACTCTTCCTGACATATTCTATCATGTATGCAGTACTTGCCTTGAACAATGTTGTTGTTGTTGTTGTTGTTGTTGCTGTGTCTTTCGGCTTTTCCCCGTTAGGGGTCGCCACAGCAGAACTCCGGTCCGCTAATGAATGGCAGTAGATTTTTACGTGCCGACTTGCCGGTCCTGACGCACAACCTTCAATGAAGGAATGCCCATTTACACATGTCGCCACATAGAAGACGCTCTAACTGAGAATACAGGTTTTATACAAACAATTAATTTACTACTTCTTTTATTTATTTCCTATGACAGTAAATGCACGAGTATTACTGACTTGCCTCGCATCACAACCTTGCCAGGTGACTGATGTGGGCCTCCTGGTTTGCGGCCCACTCCATTGCAGCTGTGGGGGACATAAGAGGAATATTTAGCCATACCTATCCATGATATACCTGAGCTGGCAATTATTACACACATACTGGGGTGATACTTACACAAAGCTGGAACATCCCCTGATGCTCTAGCCTCTTGGAGCCACTCCTCCAAGAGGTCCCCTTTACACTGCTTCAAGTCAGCATAGTGGTGCCTGACCTGCTCACCAGTTTGGGGTATGCCAGTGGCACTAGTGAGGTTGTGGCTGAGATGGTCCCAGGCCTCTGCCTTATATTGGGAACCCTGGTACTGGCCCTGCAGCAGTCTCTGATCATGGTCTTTGACAAGAAGTCCTGCCATGACCTTGGACTCCTGGATGCACCTACGCTGCACCAGAAAACGCACACCTTCTCCCCTTACTGCCATAGTACTTGCAAGGGGAAGCTACAATCAGTTATGATATGTATTCCCACCTCTTGGGTTAAAGTAGGGCTGATTTCCCACACTTTTCTGTGATTGGCCGGTTTTGAAAAGGCTAGGTTATAGGCTAACCTGCTTAACTAAGGTTGGCATTGTTTAAAGGGGTATAACACTGGGCAGATTTAGTTAGCTGGCCTACACATTGCTTACACCTCCTAAGCTGGCCTGTGCAATGCTTAGTGTTGCTTACATTAGACTTTGCATTATTTTTTGTTTTTGGCATTGATTTCTTATTCATTACATCTTATATATCTGCCTGGTATCCATGATTAATGTGTATGTACACTCTATGGGGTCCTTGTGTTTTAGAGGGGACTTCAACACTCTATTACAATTACACCTCACATCTGGGTTTACTGCTGTACTCCAGTTCACATATTTATGCTATCTAGTGGGTTATGGAACATATGACTGTATACTGATTCCTTTCACAGGTTCAGTTTGGTTTTACTATGGTGAGGACATGTTTGCTGATACCTCATTCTTCTGTACTTCTGTGATGACTTGGTGGTTAACTACTGTGACTATGGTGTATAGGGTCCTGCGTTCGAGTCATGCATGGTTGTTTAGTTTGTTGATGGGCAGAACAAGGGCTGTTGGATACAGAGTGATTAAGGCACTTTTGAGCAGTTGTAAGAGGGTTTGCACAACGGTAAGCACTGCTAACCTGCTGTTACATCTGCTTAAAGAGAGTTAGCTTTAGAATTGCTTAACCAGTATAGGCATTGCTTACCACCCTGCAAACAGGCTTAAGCCCGCTTACTAGTGCTTATATATGTTTACTACTGCTTATTTGTGCTTAAACCTCTTTACTAGTGCCTTATTCATTATGACACTGACGCCTCACATGTGCATTTACTGCAGTACTCCACTTCATGAAAATATGTTATTTAGTGGGTTATGCAACATAAATATTAGTCATAACATGCTTTGCCATGGAAAATGGAATGTGCTGCAGTGGGACTTGAACCGAGAATGCCTGCTTGTAAGGTAAATGCTCTGCCCACTACACTATTGCTATGCTGCTTCATTTGCATATATCTTCCTTGTTATCCTCTTCAGTCATTTATGCTGCATTAACTGTAGCTAAGCGATGGGCACACCCATGCACCTACGGTTAGCTTTTATCGGATTTTTTAAAAAAAAGGTGTTTCTTCATTTTATGTATGTATACTGTTGCTGTTGTACACAAGGGGGAATGTTGCTGGGGATATGCAGTCATCTATGAGGAGTCTCGCTCATTTCATACCCCTTTCTGCTGATCTTCATTGTGGGGAGTGTATATTCTGAGAGCTCTGCTCTCAGACACGCCCCCTGCACTTTTACATGCTCCATGTCAGCCTAGGAGCTCGGGCAGTGCGCCTCATTATTATGCATGACGTGCTGCCGTCCTGCTCCTAAACGACCACCTCCATGCAGGACTAAGCTAGTCCTGCACGGAGGAAAAGTAAATCTGGGAGACAATATTTAACTGTTAATTTGGTTATGATATTTTTGAAACATTGTAGCAGGTAAAATTCTCATTTTGAACATAGATTTTCTAGTTATCATAGAAGGTACAGTGCAGCATTCCAGTTACTGCTGGCCAATGTTAAGACATTTTGTACCAAAAATAAAGAGGTGCAGTAGTTAAGATTTGTGGATAAGTAGTAGCGTGTCTGAATAAAAGTAAAAAGCAGAAAATAAATTCACTATACATAAGAACAAGACTTAAGATTTACTTTGAATGTGAAAAGACTACTGATTTGTTTCAGTATGAATAATGTCGGAATACAAAAAAACAGAACTTTTTCATTCATTTACTATGAAGATAGGTTATATATGAAAATGAATCAGGCTGACATTGTTCATGGCTGTGGTACTGTCGACGTGTCCCCTGAAAAAATTGCATCAGAAGTTTAAAGCACCATAGATTTTAAAAGACGTAATCTACTGCTAAATTATTTATAGATGTAGTTAAATACACGCACAGTTAAAATAAACATAGAAGCATTAGATATACCCCAGGATTCAGCAAGCCCTGCACAGTGTGCAGGACTAGTGCAGGAGCTCGAGCAGGAAATATGTCTGCCGTGCAATCCAGGAATATGCTGTAGGGATGTGCACAAGCACTCCTGCACTAGTCCTGCATGGAATCAGCTCCTGTATGCAAATTACCCCATTTGCAGGGGAAATCCATGCAAATGAGGTGAATTTGTACATTTCTGCAAACTACAAAATGGTGCCATGACAGCTCCAAATAAAGGGTGGATATTATGTAGAAATCATACCAATGAATAAATATATGACCACTGGCATGAAAAACAGTTGCAAAAATAAAAAAAATGAGCATTTAATTTTTTTTAGCCAATCTTGGCTGTTTAAGCATACGGCAGCGACGCGCAAACGGGATCGGGTGAAAAATAAAATAAAAACCCTAAAATAAGCATTCTAACCAAAATAACTATTTTGCCATTATACTCAATGACAGGCAGAAACCAACTTGGCCAGTGAATAGTGGTTGCTAAGTGGGGAGGCTCAGTGTGGGACCTGTAACTATGCATCAGCAAGCAATCCTATGAAAATTATGGGAATGATACTGAATCCCAGATTTCCCCTGCATGCTAGTCAGCACCCAACAGTGTAAGATCAGGAATAGCTTGGTGCAAGCCTAGGAGTTAGCTGATATCATAGGGATGTGTTTCAGGCATACTGTAAGCGGATTAGAGCCCTGTGGCTCAGGTTTGCCCTTAGCTTAGCAGAGCTAAGCAAGGGGGTGTGTCTGAGTCTGCCTAACACTCTTTACATTGCCTAAGCGGGTATGTGCGCTGCGCACCGGGTTTGAAAAGAAAAAAAACAGGAAATAACAGCTCTGTGCACACTTGAGTACTGTGTTTGTGTGGCACGCCTCAGGGCTTAAACAGGCAGGCAATGGGAAGGGAAAACAGCAATAGGAAGGTAATCTAAGAAAACTAGCATAGCTAGCAGGTGAAATGTGTCAGAATCAGCCAATTACACAGGTACCAGACCAGCCCACCCCAGAACACTACTATAAACTATGCAAACACCTTTCCCTCTGTTTTTACCACATACTGTACACCACAGGTGTATAAAAGCTGGTGAATTTTAACAAACAAAAACAACAAAATGATAGGGGCTGCAATCGCTATCATACATCAAAATGTGGAAGAGGCTGAGGATGGTGAGGATGAGAATGCTGTTGACCAACCCACAGTGAGGAGATGGAGAAGAGTGTACAGACCCAGGGTAACCTACCAGGGGCTACATGAACTGGAGATAGTGGAGTGCTATAGGGTGGACAGGGACCTCCTACAAGCAAATTGTTGAGCTGTGCCGGCCATGACTCACACACAGAACTAACAGAGGGGAATCCATCCCAGTGGATACCAAGGGATGTGTAGGCCTATGAATACTAGCTACAGGTACCTTCCAAAGGCCAACTGGAGATATAATGGGGATCTCACAGGCATCAGCATCCAGGGTACTCCACCAGTTTCTGGATGCCATGTCAGCACATGCCAGTGACCGCGTATATTTCTCCAACACCCGTGAGGTGTTGGCCAGCAATATGCATCTCTTCCACCAAATAGCAGGATACCCTGAGGTAGTGGGTGCTATTGACTGCATGCACATACACATCAAATACCACCTGGTGAGTGGGGTAGGGTCTACATCAACCACAAGGGCTTCCCCTCCATCAACTGCCAGGTCATGTACGATGCCCAGGGCATTAGAATGAATGTGTGTGCTGGCTGCCCTGGAAGCTATCACGATTCCCACATCTGGAAACTGATGCAGCTGTACCAGAGATTTGCCAGTGTGGACATCCCTTATGGTCACCTAGTGGGGGATGCTGGTTATGCACTGGAGCCGTGGCTGATGACACCCATCAGAAATGCACACACACCCTAACAAGAACTCCATAATGAGGCACACGCACAGACCAGAGTTGTAATAGAGCATGTGTTTGGGATGCTCAAGTCACAGTTCCGGTGCCTGGACACATCTGGTGGAGCCTTGCAGTACTCCCCAGCAAAATGTACTCAAATCGTCATCATGTGTGCCATGCTACACAATATGATCCAGTGGAAAAAGCTGCAGCAGGGACAGCATGGGGCATGGCCACACAGCCCCCCCCCCACCATTGCCAAGGCCTGCACAGGCATAGAGTGATTCAGAGGAGGAACAACCTGAGCCTGCCCCAGTAGGAAGAAGAAGGGCCTACCCAGTAAGCCCTGGCCTTGGCAAAGAGACAACACATAGCACATACACTGACACAGGAGGGACCCAGGGAATGACACCACTCTCTGACTCACACATACAGTAAAAGGGATGCCAAACATGACACTACCTTTGCTCAACCATGTATAGGGAGTGTACTATGTGCATCCAACATAAGCAGCCCTCCAGCACCATCCTCAATACTGGCACACCCATAAAGTAAGTCACTCTCCTTACCAATTGCCAAATGGAGTAGTATGTGCTGTTACATGTATCTATGGTATGGATGTGAGCATGCAAGAGAACTGGGTGGCTGAATGGGATGCCATCAGATAGTAGACACCTATAGTGGCACCATGAGATCTGTAACAAATACTGGTGTCACCATAGTAGCCAGTACTACACATGGCCACAAAACCCACTGCAGGAAATGTGCTGGGCCACATGTGTGTCCATATGACTCACACATGCCAGTCAGGGAGGTTCACATACCTAACAAAAGTCTCAGCCAGCAGGACAGCTTTAGACAAACACAAATGAAGGCTGTGCTAAGGCCTCTGAATGATGGCTATGGGTAACCTCCCCCCTCAGGCCTACAAAGACAGACTACAACAAGTCAGGCAGTGGGATGATAGTTATGAATGGGCAGGAAGTCAGAAACTGATATGCAGGTCAATCAAACCTAAGAGCCGTAGTACACTGATATGCTACTAGTCAGCATGATAGGTTAGAATACAGGATGAAATGGAGTACCTGACATACCAGTACAGTCATAGCAAATGTGTACAAGTGTCAGGTGTGCCCCCCACTCCTATGTAGAAATGTAGAAACAGTCAGGTGTGCCCCCCCAGTACTCTGTAGAAATGTAGAAACAGTCATATGTGCCCCCCATTCCTATTTAGACATGTAGTAACAGTCTGGTGTGCCCCCCCACTCCAATGTACACACTTTGTAACAGTCAGGTGTGCCCTCCCCAATCCTGTGTAGAAATGTAGAAACAGTCAGGTGTGCTCCCCAATCTTGTGTAGAAATGTAGAAACAGTCAGGTGTGCCCCCCCAGTCCTGTGTAGAAATGTAGAAACAGTCAGGTGTGCCCCCCCCAATCCTACGTAGAAATGCAGTAACAGTCAAGTATGCCTCCCATTCCTATTTAGACAGGTAGTAACAGTCTGGTGTGCCCCCCACCAATCTGATGTACACACGTTGTAACAGTCAGGTGTGCCCTCCCCAATCCTGTGTAGAAATGTAGAAACAGTCAGGTGTGCCCCCCCAATCTTGTGTAGAAATGTAGAAACAGTCAGGTGTGCCCCACCAAATCCTATGTAGAAATGTAGTAACAGTCAGGTGTGCCCCCCCCCCAATTCGATGTAGACATGTAGTAACATGTATGTGTAGGTATAATACCAGTGAAGCACAGATGACCTGAGGTGGCCAAGCTAGCAGGATAGATTGTAGCATTTGTCCAATATGCAGGTATGCGTATGTTAGGTTGGTGTGTGTTTCATATTGTGTGCGAGTGGTCAGTATGTATGCATGTTGAGGTTTGAGCTTGTGGCCATTGCCCACTACTGCCGATGACAGGGCCAAGTCTTTACAACTGCAGTGCCAAAGACAATTCCCCCCTGTATAACACATGCTAGCAGTAAGCCATTGTAAATGTATGGTGGGAATATGTGTCACCATCTGAAAGATGGACATGGCATGACTGTTGGGCTAGATATACAAGCAGTACACAGGGAAAAGTACCCCAGACATATAATATGTAACTGTGAAATGGAGACACCCTTGGAATTGTACATACAGGTATGCATCACATTATCTGGGCTTGTAGTAGGGAATACCGATGTTCATAGGTTCATAGGTTCATAGGTTCATACTAGGCTATCTGCCCTAGGGCATTTATAAGCCTAGCCAGAGTGAGTTTGGCTTTCGCCACCCATTTTAAATTAATTTTGCTATGCCTTTTTTTGAGGTTAGTATACTGTGCCTCTGTCTAACAGTGACACAGAAGTGATAGCCGGGGTAAACCTACAATCTCCCATCCACTCATGAAGATTCCTCTTGAAGAGAGTCAATGTGGGACTCTGCCTAACCTGGACTGGGATTTTATTCCAGAGTGAAGGGAGCCTCTGGGTTATGAATCTGTCCCTCCAGCATGTCCTATTTATTTCAGTGCTGAGGTTCAAGTCTCTCGCCCCCGTAGCTCGATGGCATTTGGATTTTATGAGGTGCAGCATGTCCATTAATTCTGGGTTGGACATGGCTTTATCGCCAGGCACAGATCGCCTCTGAGCAGGCGGTATGCCACTGAGTAGAGCTGGAGTTTCTTTAACCGGGCAGCATATGGCATCTGTTTGAGCCCTTTGATCCTCTTGGTGAGGTACTTTTGGGGTCTTTCCAGTTGCTGCAGGTGTCTGGTAAGGTACATCCCAAAAGGGGCATTGTACTCAATTATGGGCCTGATGAGGGATGAGTAAAGAGGTACAATGACCTCCCTGATCTAGATGTGAATCCCTTCATGATTAGGTGGGCTATATAAAATGTTTTTCTAACCACTTTGGCCACGTGGTTGTCAAATGAGAGATTGCTATCAACTTGGGTCCCCAGGTCCCTAATGACTTCTTCTGTACTTAATGGATTACCACCTATGTGGTAATTTGTGGCACTGTTTTTGCCAAAGGGGATGACTATACACTTTTTGGCGTTTAGCTTGAGGCCATGGCTCTGGCACCAGTTGTCTGTTTCTATGAGGCCCTTTTGGAGGATGCTTGTGTCGGCTGGAGAGTTGATTATAGCGCCCAGTTTGCAGTCATCTGCGAACTTGGTCAGCCACAGTCCTTCCGTGTTGGCCTGTACTGCCGAGAAATATATACCGAACAAGAGAGGTCCCAGGACTGAGCCTTGTGGGACGCCACTTGTAACTGGTTTGGAGTCTGACATGGCTCCAGCAATTCTAACCATGTGGGTTCTGTCCTTGAGCCAGTTTGCAACCCATCTAGTGACATAGGGTTTTATATTTAAGCTGGTGAGCTTATCTATAATGCCCGAGTGGATTATTGTATCGAAGGCTTTTGCGAGGTCCAGGTAGGCTGTGTGGACCACTTTCCCCTCGTCAATGGCCTTGGTGACTGTTTCAAAGAAATTGACCAGGTTTAAGAGGCAGGATCTGCCCTTAACAAAGCCAAACTGGGTAGGATCCAGTGTCTGTAGGTCCCCAATATCTTTATTTATGAGGTCCATGATGATCCTTTCCATAGCTTTGCAGACCAAGCTAGTCAGGCTTATGGGGCGATAGTTTCCAGGATCCATTGAGGCACCACCTTTGTGGAGAGGGACCACTGTTGCTGTACGCCACTCTTTGGGTACATATCCTGTAGTAAGGCTAAGATTGAACAGTAGTTTTATGTTTGGGTTTAGCTCTTCTTGGAGTTCATGTAGGGCGAGCCCGGGACACCATCTGGTCCCATTGATGCTGTGTTTTTGCTTTGGAGAGGGCGGCTCTTACCTAAGCATCTGAGATGTCAGGGGCAGCACTCTGTTGGGATGGATATTTGCCCTTTTGGTGGAGAGGGGGGAGAAGTTTGCACTGAACCTGTCAGCTAGGATGTTTGCAATGTCTGTGGGCTCGGTGTATTTTTGTCATTTTGGACTAATTCTGAGCATATCTGGGAATTCCCACCCAGGTTCCTAACATAACTAAAGAAAGCCTTGTGATTATCCTTAGTGTCCTGTGCAATTTTTCTCTCAAGCTGGCCTTAGACGATTTTATGAGTGCCCGTAGTTTTTGCTAATACTGATCAGAGATGCCTTCCTTTTGGGATTTTGCTCTATCATGTAGTAGCTTCCTCCTTCTATTGTATAGTTTGTTTATGGCTGGGGTCCACCAGACAGGATGTCCTGCCTTTGGAGGATTGGGTCTTGGTTTTATTTGGGATTGCATGATCCATGCATTCCTGAAGGTGTTCATAGAATGCGTTTATAAAGGATTCTGCGGTCTGGGCCGTATTTTCCACAGGCCGGGGCTTTGAAGGATTCGCCTCGGTTTTGAGGCATGTGAATTTGGTTTAGAGAAGTTTTTCACTGTAGTTTTCTGGGCAGGGGTGGGGTCGGGATGTGAATATCCAGTGAGATTAGTTTATGGTCTGATCTTACCAGTGAGGGATACACTTCTGGTCTGGAGCATAGTATCCCCATGTTGGTGATGATCAGGTCCAGTATGTTTTCCCTCTTGTGGGAGTGGTAACAAGTTGTTCCATAGCATTTGAGTTTATAAATTCTAGGAACCTTTGGGCTAGGGGTGTTGGAGCTAGAGTAATGCTCCCAGTCTATGTTTGGGTAGTTGAAGTCGCCCAATATAATGGTGTTTGGAGAGACCTTCATATTTTCCAGTATTCTCAGGAAGGCCAAGTGGGGTTCCTGTGTTTGGGAGGGTGGTCTGTAGCAGGCTATAAACTGGAAGGCAGTTTTACCCACAGTTAGTTGCACATGGATAGTCTCTGATGCTTCGTGCTGTGCCACCAACCTGGAGGTGTGGGTATCTTTGACGAATATTGATACTCCCCCTCCTTTTGTGGTTCGGTCCAAGTTTTGGGGCCGAAAAGCATGGTATGAGGTATAACCTGGTAGTGCTGGGGTGCTCTCGGGAGCCTTGAACCAGGTTTCTGTTACTGCACAGATATCGATGTTCTCCATGCTAAGGAGAGTTTCGAGTGCGTGCATCTTGAGGTTTAGACTTCTGGCATTGAGTAGCATTACTCTTAGTTTCTTATCCCTTGTGATACCTATGGAGGTGGGTTTGTCTTTTGTGCCTTGCCTAAAAAAGGCACTATGGACACTACTTGCATGTCATCTGGCCAAACACTTGCAGATCACAAAGGTGATAGGACTGATGTATTGGGAAATGGCTGATGTCCCTGCCCAAGCCAGCATAACTGGAATGCCCTATGCATATCTGTGAGTCAAATGCAAGTAGTGTCCATAGCACACATGCACCCAGCTCACCCAAATACCACCCACAGGTACCTCCCTGGTCGTATCCCTGCCATTGGGAATGGATACAATATGACCCCCACCTGTGTATGGCAATAGCAAAAGAATGCAGCATGCAGTGCAGGTGTCCCATGCAGGTGTGTCCCTAGCTGTAAGTAACACCCTACCAGCATCCACACCACCTGATCAATACTGATAGAAAGTATTTGCATGAACACCTAGCACACCTACCCTGTCACCCCAGGGAAATACACTGTATGGCAGTCTGGGACTGTAGGACTGACAGAATGCAACGGCCTGCTACAGCTGGCCTGCATCACCACCAAATGACCTACAGGCTTCTATGAAAGGCCAGTGTCTCACCAGTACTGCCAATGTATATTATGTCATGGACACCCAAACAACAACATAACACACTCCACATAAGCCATATGCAAGGCCATGTGGACAAACCACAGTAACATGTCCACCATGTCCCATTGCATGAACTGTGGACCAACACCAAAACATAGCTGTGATGAGGTGATAACTATAGGGAAAGTATCAGAGAATGTATGCATAATGTATGAAAGAAGATAGAATAATAGAGGGGGTTGGGTGGGAGCATGGGCAGCATGGAATGTGCAAGGTCCGACACACAGCCATGTGCACATACTATCCCTGGCTGCAAATACAACAATGGGTGGTTAGAAACCTGCCTGTACACCATGATAGGGGTAATGTCCTGAATTATGACCCCTGCCTCTGGGTAACCTGTGTGAATCTGTAGAGCTGTGAGGTATTGCCACAGCAAGATATGGCCGTATTGTCATGTTGATGGAAGTACATGTATGGGATCCTCTGACAGCACTTTACCAAGGTGCTGAACTGGATACACAGACCCAGCAGCAAGTGTCTACAGCTTCCCCTCCAGAATGGCACAAGTTTCCATCAATATGTAGGCCATTGACCACAATACTGGACACAGCTGCATTCACCCTGTGTTCCCCAGGACATCACCATGAGCAAAAATGTCCACCTGCCAGTACTTGAGGACATAAAACATCACAGTGTATAACAGTACACATGTCTGAATATCTCTGCTAACACCAGTACCATGTAGCAGAATCAGTACAAACACAATCACCTACAGTACACACTATCCCTTGCACAGTGTGACCCCATATCGGCAACTGATCTACAGATATCCTGCAGAAACAGTTTGCTACCTGTAGGTGTAGAACACAAAGGTCTGCACTGGAGTACAAACTACCTGGAATGGATCCACACATTTAATATAGAAGGGCATATTGGGCATGCTCATACACTTAGAGAAATTAAGGCAATGTCAGACAACAACATACTGAAAGGTCATACTGGGCATGCTCACACACAAACAAATGAAGCCCATGTCTGCC
Organism: Protopterus annectens; assembly: GCF_019279795.1. Classification (NCBI taxonomy): domain Eukaryota; kingdom Metazoa; phylum Chordata; order Ceratodontiformes; family Protopteridae; genus Protopterus; species Protopterus annectens. The sequence continues at coordinate 1,486,144,460 of NC_056743.1, read as the reverse complement.
AACAACAGTGGACCATACATATCTGACTGTTGCAGATGTTAGTGCACACAATCCTCAGTATGTATCAGTCATGTTTTGCACACACATTGGATAGGAATACACATATCCAAGGACAACACACTATAATATGCCAAAAGTACACATACATAGATGTGTGGAAGAGAGTGACAATGACAAAGAGTCTTCCATCATGAGGCCTGCCCCACCCAGCACACAGCCAAATGGCTACAACTACATGATGTGTAAATTTCACTCACTGTAGAAATTAGCCACTGGTATACCTCAGCATTACAGACTCTGTGGTGCAAGTGCTAGCTGTGCAACATGACTGTACAAGGCAGTAGTCATCTAGCAGTTGTATACACGTACCTGCAGAATATAAACCTGTGTGTGCCTGAGTGTGGTGTGTCTACCTCTAGATGAATGGGTTATGGCCCATGCACACACACACTGCCCTCCCCTTAGCCTTACTATGACAAGCCTGCTGATGTCATTCACTTTGAAATACACCTTTGGGAAAGGAGTAGCACAGTAATCTCGGTGGCGCATCCTATAACTGTATAATGCTGTAGTGTGATGAGGTAGGAGTTCTAATCCCGGGCATGGCAGGTGTGTGTGTGTGTGTGTGTGTGTGTGTCTGGCTGCATAGGGAGCAATGCTTTTTAGGCTAGTCGCACTCACTACAATTCAAATGCCTTACTTTGGCAAGGCTGCTGATGTCATTCACTTTGAAATACACCTTTGGGAAAAAGGTAGCCCAGTAATCTCCATGGTGCGTCCTATAATAGCGTAATGCTGTAGTGTGATATAGTAGTTTAGTAGGGGTTCTATTCCCAGACATGGCAAGTGTGGATGTTTGTGTGTGGGCGTTTCTTTGTCTGTGTAGGGTGTAATGCTTTTGAGGTCATTCACAGTCACTACAACCTCCATTGCCCTACTTTGGCAAGCCTGCCAATGTAATTCCCAGTGAAATACACCTTTGGGAAAGGAGTAGCTCGGTAATTTCTGTGGTGCATCCTATAACAGCATAATGCTGTAGTGTGATATGGTACTTTGGTAGGAGTTCTATTCACACACATGGCAAGTGTGGATGTTTGTATGTGTGATTCTTTGTCTCTCTAGGGAGTAATGCTTTTTAGGCTAGTCTCACTCACTACAATTCAAATGCCATATTTTGGCAAGCTTGCTGATGTCATTCCCAGTGAAATACACCTTTGGGAAATGAGTATCACAGTAGTCTCTGTGGTGCGTCCTATAACAGTGTAATGCTGTAGTGTGATATATTACTTTGGTAGGGTTTCTGTTCCCACACATGACAAGTGTGGTTGTTGATGTGTGGGTTTCTTTGTCTGTGTAGGGAGCAATGCTTCTTAGGCTAGTCACACTCACCGCAATTTAAATGCCCTACTTTGGCAAGCCTGCTGATGTCATTCCCCAGTGAAATACACCTTTAGGGAAGGAGTACTCCAGTAATCTCTGTAGTGCATCTTATAACTACATAATGCTGTAGTGTAATAAACTAGTTAGATAGGAGTTCTAATCCTAGACATGGCAAGTGTGTGTCTGTGTTTGTCATTCGTATCCTGTGTGGAGGTGGCTGTGAGTGTGTAACAACTGATCACATTGCGGAGTGGGTTTTGCAAACTTCTTATATGGTGGCCCTATTATATGTCACAATGTCCACCTTACAAGGATAACAGATTTGAAATAGCCAAGAGGTTGGGGTGCCAATCCATACCCCTACATGTGACATCAAGGCTTGGTGAACAAAGTTAGCAACCCTTGTATTACCCAGAGAAAACTCTCAACCCATGTCTTATACACAAACACACTTGCCTAGGCAACAACCACTATGTTGGTAGTACAATGCATATTGCCCACAGATAGTAACCATGGTGTGATTGCAGTGGACTACAGAGGGTATGGCACCCTGTCCATCAGTACAATAGGTATGTACATGCAGACAGTGTGCCTTCACTATGTTCCCCACTGGACACCTGTAACACCTGCGGTGACATCAAATGTGACCCACAAAGGGCATACCATGCCTTAAACACATGCCCTGTATGGACAGATGCCACTGACACCAGGGAATACCTGTATCATGCTATCAGTGTAGGTGCAGGGTCAACCTACTGCCCATTACCAGTTCCCGCCACATGAGGCCAGGACTGGCACATCTGATTAGGACAATCTGTGTACACAACATGGGCCAGACACCCCAGGTAGAGATCCACATGTCACTGTACATGCATGTGGCATGTGTGCACATCCAAGACAGCATCCATGGCATGGACTAAAGAACACATACATGTCAAGCATTGCACAGCAATGGCCACACACAATAGTTACCCAGGTGACTGGATGGTGAATACATTACCCACCTGTGTGGGCCAATCCAGACACTAAACCCCTGAGCAACACTGCAGACCGTTGTCATGTGGCCTGATGTCAAGGTATACCCATCACCTAGCCTTGTATAGCCTTCTGGCACAGTCAACCACTACACACCCATGAAGCAATGCACCCATGCATGTCAGTACTGGCACCCTGTGTCTGTGTATGTGTTGTATGATGCCTATGACCACATTCACACTCACCACAACCCACCTGGCATACTGAAGCATGCTGTCTGATGTCAGACACCTTCACATACCCTTTGCCCATATAACCTCCGGATAACCCCTGTGGTGCATGTGATACCTGCACATTACTGTATTGTGGCAAACTATTCCTGACCCTGCCAAGTGTGTCAATGTGTGTGAGTCCCTGAAAGAGTGTGGCTGTGTTGACACTGACACCTGTTCATGTGGACAGGCACGTGTACTTCACCTACTGTATCGCTACCATATTGCTGTTGCAAATGTCACTCACCATCACATATACGTTTGAATAGCTACTCGACATGTAAGCTATGTGGTGCATGCAATAACTGCATAGACATGTGATAGCAATACATAGTCAGTCAGGGGTTTGAAGCCCTGTACTTAGGTGTGTGACAAAAACATGCTTAAGTTTTACTCTCCCACCCCTTCCCTGACTTACTTTGTCTCTGTCTGTCTCTCTCACTCCCTCTCTGGTGGATGTGGAGAACTACACCTACTTTGCTTAGGAAGCAGCTTGTGTTTTGTAAGTGATGCTCATGATCAGCTGATTGCCTCTGCACAAATTGCAGCCCTCCTCTAGCTGATTGTATGTGGAACAGCTGTGGTAACTTTCCCATAGCCAGTTGCATGGAAATACACTCCATTATCTAGAAACATCATGTTAGTGTTGGGCCTTTTCATTCACTGTGAGCAGGACCTAGATCTGGTGTTTGGCAAACAGCATCACAGGTAGATTTGGGATTTACTTCTAACAGCATACACTGTGGAAACAGGCCAACACACAGGATGGGGATGTGCCTGTCATGACTACAGAATGTAAGTGTTGCTATTCTGCATTTGGAGTAATGTCAGTTTAACAGGGTGTATGTGGATTTGGCTGGTCTACATGTTTTAATATCTGTCATGACAGTGCTATGTTTTTTGAGGAAACCCCCTTCTGTAGGGTCATCTGCAGACTGGGCAATGTGTGGTACCTTTTGTTTCTTGTGTTACTCACAGAACGCCTATCTGAGAACTGCAGAAGAATAGTGTGAGGATTGCAGTGAGTACATGGTGACAACCATGAGAATTACTGACTTCATATCCCTCATAAGCCATATGTCACAACAAACCCTGTTACAACAGTAAATGTATGAGGTTATCACAGCAACATGTCAATATTGGCCCTGTGTTTGTGCCTCCAGCTACAACTCTGTCAACCTTTGTATATATGTCATGCAGTAAGAGGTGCATATGTTCTGTACACCATTATTTATTGGCAACATGTCTGATAACAAGACAGTGAGATATCAGACTGCTACACATGTTATGTAGAGTAGAGGTTTTAATTGAGGACATAACCTGGGCATTCTGTGGTTGTGTGTACAGTACTGAGGTCTGTGTACTTATGGTGATTGTCGACAGTGTGTGTATTGTGAATATGTACCTTGGCCTGTGAACAGACTGTAGTAGATGTCATTGTTCTTGGTCCTGTTCTATCTGATGTTACATGCTGCTCCAGTGTATTGTACCCTATCGACTTACATGTTTGTAGGGCCAAACACACACATGTCTCATACCACAGACAGGCATAAGACCACACTGTGTAGTGGCCCAGTATATGTAGGGTTAGTGTGTGAGTGGCATATATTAGGATGGTGTTGATCAGACAGTACATATACTGTAATACTAAGCTAGCTTACCATATGTGGCTGTGGTTGTGTTCCCATTGGTTGTGGTATGCACTTTAACACAGGTGTCTGTTATTCTGTGCTGTGACATGCCTGTAGAGCCTGCAATATTTGCAGGTACATGTATATTCCCCCATAAGAAATGTAGGCCAGTGTTGTGGCAGTCTGCCTGTATTTTGAACAGTGCTTTGCTACATGCCTAGCAGCTTGGTGTACTTACCCAGTGTGATGTTATGTCCAGATATTTGCCAGATTTACTGCTGCCGGGCCACCATAACTGTCATGTATTTCTGACAAAGCAGTGGGATGCTGTATAGATGCATGTCACTAACTAGTGGGTAGTATGTGGCCATGTGACCTCTGTGCCAGCAGTTATTATGAGTCAGGACAGACAGGAGTGTGTGAATGCATAACCTATGTGGGCATATGTATTCCAGTATTCACATGATATACCCATCTACATGGCGGTTAACATCCACATTGTCAGGCTTGGTCCACATGTTTTGCACTCAGGGTTTCTGTGTATACCTATGGGCTGACCAGAGTGTGTCAGACTGTCTACATTTATTGGCCATATCTCTGCTGTAGTCCACATGATCATTACTGGGCTAGCAGTGGTACTGTACTATGATGTCCTTAGGATGTCTGTCAGTAGCCAATGGTGCACATGTTAAAAGCGGATGTGACCTCCCACACACAACATGTCTGTTAAAACAATCCCTGTTACAGTAACAACAGTCTAGATATATACCTGCAATACATACCAGACATCCCCTTGCACTAAAAGTTTGGGACTATTGGGGCTGAGGTAGGATTCCACTCCATGTTCTGGACATATGGTGAACATATATGTATATATAATTATCCATATATCTATGTAGATATATACACATATACATATCAACATACATAGGTGGATATATATATGTACATATATAAAATATATATATATATATATATATATATATATATATATATATATATATATACACTCAAATATATACAATACACTTCAATATATGTCTACACATATACAGATATAGAGACATATGAACCTATAAAGTTATGGATATCTACATATATATTGACAGTAATAGGTATATCAGAATAGATATATATGCAAATATAGTTATACATATCTACATATATATCTACATAAATTGGCATTATTCTACACATAGGATGTGCATACATATACATATATGTATATATAGATATATATATATATAGATATATATATATATATGTGTGTGTGTGTATGTGTATACAAAGCGATCTACACATGGCCATATATATGATGCACTATACAGATGTGTATACAGACATATGTATGAATATACATGCGTATGTATATGTAGACATATATCAACATATGTATATATATATATATATATATATATATATATATATATATATATATATATATATATATATTCCTGCCATGTGTAAACATCACGGTTGTGTATACCTTCCTAGATGTATCTCACCGTATGTATCTGATATGTGTACATTAACAACATATGTGATTCAACAGTCAAATTAATAACAAGTACTGCACAATTGTGGAAGTAAAGGCAATTGTTCAATACTAATCAATATGTGTATTGACAGATATATTGGAAAAACAACAGCTGTCATCACAGTGGTCATGGTGTAGTGGTTAAGTGTTGTGACTATAGTGTACAGGGTCCTGGAATCAAGGGATGTTCATTTTTTTTTTGCTGGGCAGAACAAGAGCTGTCAGATACAGAGTGGTTAAGGCAGTTTTGAGCAGTTTTGAGTGCATTTGCATGGGTTTGCAGGAAGCTACGTGGTGCTAAACTATGAGAAAACATACGGGTGCTTACACAGTGTAGGCTTCACTTACCAGTGCACAAATCACTTAGCTGTTATACTGGAGCAATATTGATACCTGCTAAGCATGGCTTAACCCTGTTAACCAGTTCTCACCACCCAGTCCGATAACATAGCAGGGTAATGACATCTGTAATAAGTGTATGTAATGCCATGTACAATGCATGTGCCTATGTGCTGTCAATACAGTAGCAAGGGGTGTGAGTGTCATGTCTGGGACACTCATTTATATGAGGCCTGTGCAGCACTGTTATCCATGTGAATGTGTTACATACAGGGGTAGTAGCACAGGGTACATGCTCTCACACTGGCATGTAGTGTATCATGGCAGTACTAATGTTGACAGTGCTTTCCCAGGCAAGAGTAGAGTGCTAAATGTAGTACTGACAACAGGCACACCTGCAGGCATAGCTGGACTTTGAAGCCTCCCTGTTGTGTCCCTGATGTGTGAGCTGAGTCACAGTATATATCCTCTACTGGATAATGATCCAACATGTGAAATGTAACTGTAGACTACCGTCTGTACAGCACATGTTAGTGAGGGCTTCCAACATGCAGATATGGCATACATATTGTTGTCAAACGTCTGTCACCACATTCACCCTACTGCATAGCTATTTGCCAAGCTCATGACTGTCAGTCCCTGTACCAATGTGCAGATGGCAGGTATCCAGCTGGGGTATGTACAGGCAACTTATGCTTGACTTGACACCGACATGTCTGCCCAGCTGTGTAAGAACTGGCACATATAGGAGACAACACCCTGTATGCACCACATACCATGGGTACCTCCACTACACTGCTACAATCAAGAGAACATGCTTGGCTACAGGTCTCCATCACAGACACTAACCATGTGTTGTAATACATATTGTACACATGTCATCTTGATCACCTCAGTGGCCATGTGCAGGAGACACCCAGAGGATTGGCTGAAGCATGTCACTCTCACCCTGAGGGTCACCACAGTGGTGTTTGTTGATAGATTGCTTGCTGCCACATGGCAGGTTGTGGGATACCACTGTACACATGTCCTTACATAACCCATCTCTCCATGGACAATAGCTAGGTACACCGCTATGACCACCTGCAGCTATGCACCCCAGTACTGACACATGTGTACATGTGCATTACTGAGGATAGCAGCATCTGCATGGTAGTAGACCTGTACTTGGGAATTCCATGAAGGCCTTCACAACCACCACAACACCCATTGCCATAGTCAGTTGTGGCTGTTGCTGTATGGAACATTATATGTACCCTGTTACACTCCTCTCCCTACCAGCTACACGAGCCTCGGAGTACCAGCACAACAGTGTTGTATAAATGGGTCAATAGGTATGGGATACCCATTGAGTTCTGACAAATGTGTGTATGTGTGCATGTCCGTATATCGGTAGGGTACAGCATTCTGAGGCCACATACTCCTATTATAATATACATTGCCACACAGTAGTACAGATAGTGTTGTTTCTGCCCATAGGTGAGGCATGACAATGCAACACCCTATTATGCCTGTGGCATGTGCATTAGATGCATATCCCTGTGGTACCACTGCTGGGGTATACAATTGGTTGTATCGCAGTCATGGGCAATGTGTGATGGTGGGTATGTCAGAGTGTCATCATGGGTTTCAGGGAGTACAAGATCCACTGGAGGATGTGGGTGTTGTGTACACTGTCATTACATCAGGGTACACCCGGTTTATGTCCATCTACCACTTTAAGGTGACCACTGTCACCATCAACCATACAGGTAGCTGATACCACAATCCAGCCCAGTAATGCATGTGCTGTGTGCAGCCTACCTGTAACACATTGGACACATGGTCAAGTTAGTTAGCAGTGATAGGCCCAGGTCTCTCGGATGTGTGTCTGCCTGTTATGTGTCTGTTAATGTGTATATGATGGTATGTCACACTATGTATTGTCCATATACAACTATTACATCCCCCATTAGCATACTGTACATGTCTGGGGATGTTCTGCAGGTAACCTGGAACACACCGCACCCTAAATGCTGTGTGGTGTGTGCAATGAAAGCCACACACTTCTGTAGCACTACATACCTAGGTAGGGGTCTAGTTCCAGTATTGCCAAGTAAGAGTGTACGTGTATGTGGATGGGTCTACATCAGGTTGCAGATTATACACGTCCCAGTGGGTCACCTGTCCATGTGGCACAGGCAATAACTGTTATACAAACCTGTGACGTGTTCAACTGTACCCCAGATATGTCACAACTATGGTGTCACCACAGTGCCCTACCCCGTTGTGGAATATGACTGCAGACCATCCTCTTGCTGACACATGAACACCTACAACACAAATGGATAACATTATGGAGACCACAATCAACCAATGTTACAAACAGCTATAATGCATCATTGCTGGACAGCTTCACTACCTGACACGTATGCATTAAACTTTACTACTGACAACATGTTACACTGCAGTACTTTGGTACACTGTAGTACAGTCACCGTATGCATCAGAACCATATTAGCCTGTCCCTGCATCGATGCTATGGATGACAGGGATGTGGCACAGGCATCATCATATGCACAGGGTGTGTTGTTGGTTTGCCAGAGGCCAAGGGTGGGCCATACATTTGACACCATGTGTGTGGGTGAGGGGTGTAATGAGGTGAACTGGGCATGGTGATGTTCTGTGTGTAGATATGGGGTTGCCCTAGGTGTGTTTGTATTGTGTGTGAGTATGCATGCACACAATTCTGACATGTGGCTGCCCTATACAGGTGTTTATGGACAGCTGCAGACTGTAGCTGGCAGGGAGTGCAGTTCACTACCTCTGGCCATGGACACGTAGACTGTGCCTGCCAGGGGTTCTAGGGGCACATTCAGGTACAGGCCTTGATGCGCTACTCTCCCCTGATGATGACAGATGTCCGCTGGAACCAGGTCCCTCCTGGGACTGGCCAGGACCACATGCTCGTGGCCTGCTGTGGTGTAATGTGGACAATGCCCCCCGCAGTGCTGGGGCTGGTACTGCCACTAGCAGAGCACCTTGGTGCCCTAGCACATTCACGTTGACTGCCAGCTGTTGCTGGCCTATGTCCATGCGGCTGTCACCGCACTCCCACCACATGTTCAAGCATGGACAAACCACAGTCGATGAGGCCCATCATCTCACCATACCATCTATCCATGAGCTCAGTATATGCAGGGATGGCACCAGACTGTTCACGGAAGTTGTCACTTTCAAATGTGAGAGCAGCCCTCTGCATCCTAAGCCCCTGTCTGGCCTAATGTTCCATACATGCCTGTGCCACCATGACAGCCTGAAACATGCACCTGGTGGTACCAGTTGTGGCACAACTGCCAGGGACATGAAGACCAGTGGCCCTACCATGAGCACCCTGGGTCATCTGCCTATGTGGTGCACTGCTGGAAATCCGGCTACGCCTGCTGTGACCAGACACAGTAGGCATGGATACCACACTCTCCTGTGCACTGCCACCAACCACTAGCTGTCCCTCTGCTATGGCCACTGGTGATGGGGTATGTTTAGGCACTGACACTGTGTGCGGGGTTGGGGTGGCTAAAAGAGGGGTGTCAAATAATGGTGCTGGTTTGGCCCCTGACAACCCCACCTGTACCTCAACAGTACTATCATCATCTTTGGTGTCTGTATGGACACCAACATCGGATTGCATGCAGGAGGAACCCTGAATATCTCGCCACCTATGGGGCAAAACAAGAAACACACTTTAAGACCTGTACAGCATTGCATAACAGTACACACACACACACACACACACACACACACACACACACACACACACACACACACACACACACACACACACACCACCTTAATACCTACCTATCCGTGACTTTACAGACAGTCCCACGTTTATTCCCCTGCATTCTCCATCCTGCATCACACTTGGTAACATACACTCATTAATACCACTCATTAATGTATCATTCCTTTAAATGCCTAGACAAGTGATCACAACACAAGACCTGTTACTCCATTACCTCCCTGACCTGAGTGGAGTGGTTTTACATGGCCTCACTGCTGTCATTCAGTGTTCACCCTGTGTCTGTCCAGACATCATGAGCATGGCCCCTATATGTGAGGGGCTACTATGTTCACTCCATAATGCCATGCACTGGAGTGTCATGTGTAAGTATTGCTCATTACATGCCAGATATACCACTCAATCAACCTATCATGTGACAACTGTAATATATGGATACACTCCCTGGTGTTGTCTAGTAATTCCCTAATGCAGCTGTACTGCTGCTTATGCGGTTTGTCTGTCACCTCTCTGCTGAATGTGATATTAAGGGTATACCTGGTGTCTACCTTCCCTCCCAATGCATGTTTCATGCTACAGACCTTATTATACTATCAGCTGTCCTGTGATTATATACATGACAAGTATTCCTGGTGTTTCATGTGTCAGTCCATGTCCATGTTCTGCACGATCCCAAAGGGAAGTACTGCTGTATGAACAACTCCACAATCACACATGTGCATACATGGACACCCACACAAACACACACATGCACATACACACATCCTACATGCATCAACCTCCCTCCATTTCACCAGAGCGACCCTACAGACAAAATAACTACCCACCAACACACACACACACACACACACACACACACACACACACACACACACACACACACACACACATATGCAGGTTAGATTGCACAAAGATAGTACACACAGTCCTCCTATTACACATCTGTCAACATGCATAATATATGGTACACAACAGCATGCAGTGCAGCTGTAGTCTGTCCATGCTAGCAACAGTATACATGTGTGTGATGCATGTGCTGTGTTAGTAGGTGATGCCCCTTCACCTGGATACCACTGCACCCATGTACACAGCATTGCTGTGCACCTGTTCTGCACCCTGCCATGTACTGTGCACCAAACCTCTCAGGTGTAAAACCCATTGCTGAATGTGTAATACTGTGTCAGTTATGTCAGCTCTAATGCTCACAGCCCCTATGTTTTTCAACAGCACATACCTGGGATGATATGTGGACAGTTGTCATTTGTGAATGCCTGATGTCTGGTTTACAGATCTCAACATCAGCGGACCATGTATGACCAATCCAATACTATTACACTGACAACCGTCAGAACATACTGTGGCTATGGGGAGTGTACACACCCTTATTGATATGATGGACCCTTCCTTGATCTGCCATGGGACCACATATATCAACAGTACATGAACCTGATATGTGACATATGTCCTGTACATTCACATGCAGTGTCTACGGAATGTGTTAGGTGTGCAGATGCTGACCACGATGCATACACTCCATGTGTGCATATGTGTGCACACTCTTATCATGATGGTTTGTTGCACCTATTGTTATGTGTACTACAGCAGTCACTGCTCCTGGAAGGGATATACTAGCCTGGGCCATCTGCATTTTCCAGTGTATGTTCAGTCTGCCCTACACACGTCCCCCAAATCTGAATGATTGGAAGGTCTACTCATGTGCACATCTCTTGGTGTTCACACACTGCTGTCACTATTGCTGTGGGGGTAGGGTTACATTTACCACAGTTCCTGAACATGACTGAGTGCAGATACAGCCATTCTTAGCATCCTTAGGATCCCTGCTGCAGTGCACTGGTGTGTCATGCTGACACCCCCTCCCCACCTTCAGCCTTTTTGCAGATGCTTGACAAGTAAGGCCTACATGTGTGTGTCAGTTGCAGTGTCCCATACACTGAACACCACATGTTACAGGCTATTCCCAGCTAATAATGTGGACCACAGTAATACGTTATTCCATAGTGTACATCTGTAACAGTTGCCATTGTACTACTGGTATATACACTGTTGTTGCACTGTATATGGGTGATGTTTCACACATGTCCCTACTGTAGGCCATGTCTCCCATCATTATGTTACTCCCTGTGGACACATTCTGCAATGACAGGATGTTAGTTATCTTGCAGGTGTCTGACATTCCCCTTCCAATACCCCATCATGGTCACCACTGTGATGCCATGCATTTAACAGCAACAATACGTGCACATGTACAGCATGCATTCTGGGTAAGTGTGTTAGATGTGTGCATGGAATATACCATAGCCATTACTTGCCCAGTGTATTGGCAAGCATCAACATAAACCATACTCACCAGCTACAGGCTACTGCCCTGTTGGTATACCGGAGGGACCTACATAAGAGGGTGAGAGATGAGAAGTCAGTGGCCACACCTCTGGCATTGCTACAGGGTGGGTGCAGCATTACAGTACATCAACAGTACATGTCCACAGTACGACCACATATGCACATCTGTTTATTACTACTATGCAGCAACAAGCTATATATATATATGACATGTCAGATATGCATGATCTGCCTGTACAGATGTGGATGCATACGCAACAGTGGTCTACTGATATGCCCTCTGGCCTTACCTGCATGCTATTCAGCCGGTGTGTGAGTAGCATCCACCACCATAATGGTGTCCTGCAGTTGTTTGTGTGGAAGGGCAGGTGCCATGAGGCTGGCGAGGAGATCCTCAATATGTGTCAAGGAGATGGATGGCATGACCCCCCCCACCTGTTGTGAGGTGATCCCCCTGGACTGCAGCAGCAGCATGCTGATGGGCATTGTGAAGCAGGTGAGAATAATGATGCCGGACCTGCTCATAACTGCGGTTGTGCAGTCCAACATCATTGATACACGAACACTAGAACCACACTGCTATAACTTGAAAAACACAAAATTACTATCACCATGAAGTGAACACCACACTTGACTGCTGGAAAATATTTGTCTTCTTTATTCTCCGTACATCATTCTGGTACCTCGGCTTATCGCCTTCAAGGAATAATTTAAATACAAAATACATCCCCTTTAATACACCAGTGCATGAAAGTATTTAATCAATTAACACATAAATTGCTCCTTATTTTAAAGTGACACCGCTTCCTGTAAATATTTATTCATTTTCTACATGCAAAATGGTTAATGACACTTCAATATGACTTCATTACCAATGTATAAATACATAAATACATAAGCATAACTTTGATCATAAACCCTACCTTTCATAAATGTTGTCTTAAGAAAATAATTAACATTCACAATATCTTAAAAAAATACATTTTAAATACATTTCAAATGTATTTTAAATGGGAGCATCCTACATCAACTAGATAACCTTGGAGTATGGACTTAAACCGGTACGAATGTGACTGTAACACAATTATTTTCATTCCATATTGCATTCATTTGTGTTTGTTAGAGATGTTGTTAGAGAAATATGTTTCTCTTAATATTACGCCCAGAGGGTTGCGAGTCGACCGATTGCCAGCTGGGGGTTTTAGTGAAGATGAAAGTGATTTGTTGACTGAATGGAGGCAAGTAGCCCTTGACTGCAGTATTAACTGGCTCTGCATTCTCAACAAGAAGTATATTCGAACAGTTGAGAAACTGCGGGAGGAGATCATGGAGCTGCAGAACGAATTAATGTCTGAAGTGTCGCGTGCATTGTACGAAAGTACATTTTGGGAAATCAATGTAAAAATTCAAAAAGTGGAGCAGAATGTAATCGATCAAAAAATGAAACTTGGTGAGAGACATTGGTGACTTTCAAAATGACTTAGTATATTCTTGGCAGCGGAAACCACAGTTCAACCAGTCCAGGTCTAGATCCAGAGGACAGAAGTACAGGAGTGCAGACAGTTCATCATATTCATCAGTGGAGTCCAGTTCGAGTGAAAAAAGCATATAATTTGAGGAACTACGGATGGTAGAATTTGGTGACACAGATGAGTCAACAAAAAACTCTCAGGGGGTCAGGTCGAAGCCCCAACAAGTGCAAACAAGGTTGAAAAAGGTACGCCAGAAATAAAACAACAACAGCGGTACCAGTCGCAACAGAGTAAAGTAAGCCAAGAAGCAGAAAATTAAAGTCTGTTATGGGACATTAATATTTATAATAATGCATTACAGGAAAATGTTAATCATAACATAGGCATATATAATGTGAACATACAAAATGAAACTTTGACAAATGCTAGATCTAATCACCCCAGTGAAAATAATAAATGTTTAAATGGTGCAACATTAACAAATGTTAATGAAAGTTTGAATATCGTGAATTTGTCCCGTATTGAAATTACAGATGCCATACGCAGTGTTAATGAAAGGGCCTAAATTTATTCCTACAAGAGTACCAACTCTAGCAGATATTCTAATTGATGTAAAAAAGTTCTGTCGTAAGTTAAATTTGAAAGTGCATTTTAGTAAGGTAAAAACATGCAATAGATTAGGAGATGGTGGTCATGAAACTGGTATTGACCCAGGGGATGATGAAATACTTAATCATAGTGTTTATGAAATTGATGCAGATACGCAAATATTGGATGATGAAGTCATTACAGGTAGTAATGAACTTGATAACATTGATTTTGTTGAGGGGGGGTTTGTACAGGGTATGGATTACTGTCTTTGCCTAAGCTGATTGTGGAAAGTGGATATATGCCCCCAAAATGCTCCCATGCTATTAATTTGTTTGAGAATACAGTTTGTGCCATGGTTGATCATGAATTTGAAAGATTTTGTAAAAGTCATATTAAATATAATCTTAGTAAAGAAGAATGGTTGGCTTTAAAAGAGTTTAGAACTAATTTAGATTTAACTGTTGTTCGACAAGCAGATAAGGGTGGCAACTGGGTGATTATGAATATTGAACAGTATGAAGGCATGGTTCAGGAGCTATTAGTGGAAGGCACATATACTAGATTATCTGGGAATTCAGTAAACAATTTCAATGAAGATTTGTTTGAGATATTAGACAGGGGAGAAAGGTTGGGTTTCTTGGGACCTAAAGATGTTCGAAAACTTGTAGTAAAAGAGCCCAGGGATCCCTACTTATATGCAGTTCCCAATATCCATAAATGTTTAAAAACCCCGCCAGGTAGACCCATCATTTCTGGTATAGGTTCTTATGTGGAAAAAGAAAATCATTTCAAAAACTATTTGAACAGAGTTCCATCCCATATTAGGAACACGGGTGAAGTATGTAAAGAGCTACTTAATTTGGAATGGAACCCAGATTATTTTTGGGCGACCATTGACATATCTGCTTTATATATGAACATAGAGAAAATATGGGGCTTAGAAGCAATGGCTAAGGTGATGGGGAAAGGCCCTTGAACATCCTTTTTGTTGTCCCTGCTTGAATTTAGTTTAACACACAATTATTTTAAGTGGAAAAATGAGTTTTTTCTTCAGTGCAAGGAGATAGCCATGGGTGCTGCATTTGCCCCTACTTATGCCTCTATATACATGGGCAAATTTGAGAAGACATTTATGTATGTGAATGAATATTCCATTCATCATGTTATTTATTACAAGAGGTACATAGATGATCTCATCTTCGTGTGTAGTGGGGATAAACCCAGATATGTTAGATTTATGAAACAGATGAATGAGAATTATCATGGTTTAAAATTCACTTGGGAGTGTAAAAGTAGGAGCATAACATAGCTAGATGTTGGATTTTATGTGAATGATCAAGGTAAAGTGCAGCACAAACCATATTGAAAGCCAACATCAGTTAAACATTTCCTGTATGCAGAGAGCATGCTCTGAAAGGCAATTTAGGGAGGTTTTTCTTAGTGAAACCCATGAAAGCTTAGCCAGCAGAGGGTATTCAGAGGATGCTTTGTGGATGGCCCGAAGGAAAGTGGGTCACACTAAAAGATATGGTTGTAATTCAGGGAGAGAGGAAGAACAACTAGTACAAGAAGAAGAAAGATTATTTTTTGTCACTAAGTTCTCTAATTTTTCTCCATTATTGGAAAAAATTGTAAGGCAGGTATGAAATGTGGTGATTGAAGATACTATGATAGGCTCCCTGTTTCCAAGACATGTGACATTTCCGTACAGTAGGTAAAATAATTTAAAGGAACTTGTTAACAAAAAGATTCAAAACAATACAGATGGTAAAAGGGTTGGCACATTCAGGTGTGGTAAATGTAAGGTATGTGAGAGGGTTAAAAACATGCATGGCCTGAAAATCAATGGAAAGACATATTTCGCTAGAGAGAGTTATGATTGCAATTCATGGGGGGTGATCTATATCATAGGATGCAACTGTAATGATAGATCTTGGTACATTGGGCAAACAACTAGAAAGGTTAACGTGTGTATTTTAGAGCACCTAGGGGATATAAGAAGAAATAACTTGGAAAGTCCAGTGGCAGCTCACTTCATGTTAAAACACAATGGATCAGTGGGAGGGTTATTCTCTAGTGTGTTGGCACAACCTGATGTTAACTTTGGAAATTTTAGAGAACTTCATAAGCTAGAATGTAGAATGATATTAAACTATGGTACATTGTACCCTAAAGGCATGAATTTAGACTGTAATATGTAATGAATAAGGGAGAAAATAAAATTTCATAGTTGTTTTGAAAATGTTTCATAGTTGATTGTGTGTAATGTTTATATATAATATGATATAATATATTACAATATGGCATTCAACAAACACGAATGAATGCAGTATGGAATGAAAATAATTGTGTTACAGTCACATTCGTACCGGTTTAAGTCCATACTCCAAGGTTATCTAGTTGATGTAGGATGCTCCCATTTAAAATGCATTTGAAATGTTTTTAAAATGTATTTTTTAAAATATTGTGAATGTTAATTATTTTCATAAGACAACATTTCTGAAAGGTAGGGTTATGCTTATGTATGTATGCATTTATACATTGGTAATGAAGTCATATTGAAGTGTCACTAAGTGTCACTAACCATTTTGCATATAGAAAATGAATAGGTATTTATAGGAAGTGGTTTCACTTTAAAATAAGGAGCAATTTATGTGTTAAATGATTAAATACTTTCAGACACTGGTGTATAAAAGGGGATGTATTTTGTATTTAAATTATTCCTTGAAGGTGATAAGCCAAGGTACCAGAATGATGTACGGAGAATAAAGGCGACAAATATTTTCCAGCAGTTTAGCGTGGTGTTCGTTTCATGGTGATAGTAATTTTGTGTTTTTCAAGTTCAACATCATTGACCCTGTGGACTAGCTTGTTCCACAGGGCGGTCCGCTCCTGCTGCTCATGGACGGCCTGGTCAAACCGGACAGAGTAGTGCTGGATTAGGTAGTTTAGCACTATTTCATTCTCAGCAGCTGAGTAAGCAGGGAGCCATCCATGTGACATCTTGCCTGAAAGACAAAGATGGAAACAGGTCTGAGCAACTCATACAGCAAGGTTACCACAGTCCTTAAAACACATCTCTGTCAACCTCCCACCATATTAGCAACACAAAACTGTACACACAACTCAATAGGTATGGCTACACCTTACCTACCAGTGGGACAGGTATTGTATTGGTCCACACTTTGTGCTATGTGTTTGTAGCCACGTTCCCTGTGTGGACACTATAATTGCTGGCCTGTTACAGACTATTCACCTGCATGCCATTGTCAGGGCCACTATGATTCCATATATGCCTGTGGTATGCTTGCTATGTGATTGCTGCACATCTGACATTCTGTGTTATTGGGGATAACTATGCATGCTGTTGGACATGTTCCGGGATTGTGTAGACTATTACTACCAACATATGTTCTATAACAGTGCCACAATAGCATGTTTAGGGAATATTTGCCAGCAGAACTACCTCTCCAAACTCATCTGCCCATGTTACCAGGCCACATCACATGTGGGATCCACCCTGAGGCTTCCTCATGTACTGGTCCAGCACTACCCTCAGATGGAACCACCTCAGGGGATGTTGTCCCCCCCAGAGAGGCACACACAGACATGATCTTGTCCCCTGAGGTCAAATCCAGGGTCTGTTCCATAGCAGGCTCCACAGACACATGTGGGATGTGCTACATCACCTTGAGGCACCCAGTACACATTTACAGGGTCCACATGCTCCTCCTGCTCAGCCTCCAGGCCAGGCATCTTTGTGACGTGGACTGCTGTTGTGAGTAGCAGTGGGTGGGAGGCTTGTTCGTATTGTGTCCATATTGGGGCCCATGGGGCTTCCACATCGCAAAACACACACACACACACACACACACACACACACACACACACACACACACACACACACACATACACATACACACACACCATCCAGGGTGTTTACCCATCAGATGTGTCACATACTACCCCTGCCCTCTATATCTACCAACCCGGGCCACCTTCCCAACTATACCTGCCATATTTCCCCATATTCCTATTCCCTACTTCACAGACAAGGGCAATGTGGCCCCAACAAGGGGTTCACATGTGACATACCTGTCCATGTTGCACACACTGACAGCTGTATATATCTGTGTGTATTGCTGTGTGATACTGTTCCCTCGCACATAGCATGCAGCACTGTGGTGTTAATATAGGGGACATATATTTACATACATATATGTGTGTGTGTGTTTGTATATATGTACACATGTGCATGTAGATATATATATATGTGTAGATATATATGATGTATATATGTGTTTATCTATATATATATATATATATATATATATATATATATATATATATATATATGTGTGTCTACATATGGGTATCTGTATATCATGTGTACATATATATATATATATGGGGTACATTCAGACATCAGGTCCACAATCTCAAAACACCTTCCTGCACAGCTGCACTGTTCTGCCTTGCTACGACACAGACAGGTGCCACATATGGACACAGCCTAACATTATGGGGGTATATGTAGGGCCAGATTGCAGGTAACCCTATTACACACCTATGGCATTCCAGCATGCTACAATACAGGTTAACCTGAGTATCCTGCAAGTGGTGGGCTGTGGAACTCACGCATCCATCATTATGGCATTACTTCCCCCCACCAGCTATTGGCCACAATAATATACATACTTCCCATTACACAACACACACTGTGATGGTTTACATCTTATCGGTTAGTGCTGCTCTGCACAGTTGGCAGGTATCGCCCACTACCCACAAGGACAGACTCTATTGTCCTTAGCAGTTGTTCAGCTGAACATCATTACAACAGCACCTGATGGCAATGTAAATCATTCCACATCATCTATCCCATTATTATGGACCAGGTACTACAGTCAGTTACATCCATATATACTTCACATACCTGTTGTGAGGAATGAGGTATGCTCTGGATAGTGTCCTTGTAAGGAATTTGTTTTGTTCTCCTTTGGCTTGGTCTTTAGCTAGCTCTCTCCCTCTTAGTTTCTCTTTCTGTCACTTAGTTTCTCTCTCTCTCTCTCTCTCTTAGTTTCTCTCTCTCTCTTAGTTTCTCTCTCTCTCTCTCTCGTAAATGGATTGAGCTGCTTTGACTAGATTGCAGCATGGCTTTTGTAGGTTATGCACATGATCAGATGATGGCCTCTGCACCAATCAGTGTCCTCCACTTGCTACCTGCATGCAGCATGCTGTGTAGTACTTCCAATTACTACTATCATGGCAACCAACTACTAGAAATCCCTACATCATGTTGGCACGGTCCCTTTACCTTTCCTGCATGGTGAACATCCTTCCTGTGTGTGGGCAGCAGTGTTACAGACAGCAGGTAGAAATACCTCTTACAAGAGAATTTGCACACTCAGGCCAGCTACATATTTCTATGAGGTTCCAGAACTACAGACAGAGTGTGAGTAGTGTTGTATGCATTGTATAGCATAAGTTTTACAGGGTTTGTGTGTACATACTAGTTTAACATGGAATGCACTCCATCTGCATAGCTCTCATCTGTGGGCCGATCCACATGATGGCCAGAGGTGTGCCTGTTATGTTTTGTCTGTCGACCACACAGGTCTTGTGTCAGATATATCACTGGCAGTGTGTGTGTTGAGTGCCATCAGTACATGGCTACATCCATTTGTGTTTCTAACCTCATATTCCTGACTAAGGGTATGTTGCAGACTATCCTGTAACACCAGTGACTTGCTTAGTGTATGGCAACACTATTTCACATATGGGTCTGTGTTCCAGCCTCTGTCCTCCAGCTACATACCAGGCTTTGTCCATATGACATGCTGTCAGGGGTTGTTATGTAATGGCCTGTGAGTATGTCATGCTGCCATTTCTGCCATCATTCCACTGCTGTTGTGTCCCCCACACATATTGTGGGATTGGGTCCATATATGTGTGGGCTTCATTTACACAATACATGTGTGCCCTTATGCAGTCCAGAGGCCAGTGCATGTAACAGTGGTATATGGCCCTGTATGTAAGTCTATTGCAGGGTGCACCATAACTAACCTATGCTGTTACAACATGTGGGGTATCAGGGGTAAGCTGCCTTAAGGTATCTGGATGTACATTACCATACAATTCACCTTGAGTAAATGCAGGCCTACTGCTTCCTGACATGCGGACTGTTCTGTTTGTCAGTGTGATTGTGATGGTTTCAGTTATGCCTTGTTATGTAACAGATGCATCCCATTGTGTCAGCTGAGGTCTTTACCCCCTAGGGATTGTGTACAGAGTGTAGATAGAGGCTGCTGGTCTATATATCTGCATTACTTACTGCTGATTGATTGTTAACCTATGGCCCAGTCTGTCTTTACAGTTGTACTGCTTAAAGGCCTTGGCCTGGACAGCAACATATGCAAACCTTTCCAGAATACTGTATTAATTTATCTGTTTGACAGTTGCATTAGTCTGTTTATATGTATTTCAGAGTCTAAACAGCTATATGACATGGCATATACAACTGTAATAGTACACAAATAAAGCTTCCCATGTATGTGTGGGTGTTATATCTTTTGTTGTCTCTGTAGGTATATGTTGCAGGCAACAATTGTCATTTGTATGGGTGGCTCATTCAATGTCCAGTTGGTAAGTAAGGTGGCAACTGTAGGCTTAGTGGTTGTTCTGTATTGTGTGCACCCTCTACATATGTATCTTCCTATACATATCTTTGTGTGTGTATGTGTAGCTACACATATATATATATAATATATATATATATATATATATATATATATATATATATATATATATATATATATATATATATATGCATATATGCATATATGTGTCTGTTTATATGTATCTTAGGAATGTTGATTGATTCCACATTGTACATTCCCTATGGTAGCCAGACTGTACTGCATGATATCTTACTGATACCAGCCTGACATCATACAGGTGGGATAGAGTACTGTTAACATCTTGTGCCCATGTTGTGTCAGGTCCTGGTCATGGTATTTGCAACAGTTGGTATTGTATTGCAGGGCAGACGTATTTGGCTGTGGGGGGAGATATCTATACGTACAAGACATATGTTGCTTGGGCCCCCTCACCTCCATTAACGGTGCATGTGGTCATATATGTTTTTGTTATGTTCTCTTTTATATCTATAGATAAATGTCTGTATATATCTATTTATATCTATCTATCTATCTATCTATCTATATATATATATATATATATATATATATATATATATATATGTATATATATACACACACACACACACACACACACACACACACACACACACACACACACACACACACACACACACACACACACATCTACATGTTTAAATACATTTTCTGTGCTGTTGAATGACTGTGCTGGATGATATGTTTGTGAAAATTGGATGGCTGTGTGTATCTCCCATGGCTTAGTCGCAAATTACTTTGGCTATGGTGTACAGAGTTCTGGGTTTGGGCCTTGCAGAGGCTGTTTATTTTGTTGCTGGTCAGAACAAGGGCCATTGGATACAGTGTGATTAAGGCACTTTTAAAACAGGTGTAAGTGGGTTTGCATGGAGGTAAAAACTGCTAACTTCCAGTTATAGAGTCTTATACTGATTTAGCTTCACAATTGCCTAACCTGTATAGGCATTGCTTAACCCCATGCAAACAGGCTTAAACCCGCTTACTGCTGCTTAAAAGTGTTTACTCCAGCTTACCCCTGTGTTCATTTTTTTAAAAGAAAAGAAAAAACGGTTGCTAGGAAAGTGGTGAAAAAGGGGCACAAAGAGGGAAAGACAGTAGGGAAAATAGCTAGGGATGTGCAGGAAGGGTCTAGGTAAGTTCCATAGCTGCCCATTTCTTCTACAGCAACAGCTGTGCATATACACTGAATTTGGAGGTAGATTTGGACTCTCAAACCCCTGAGAGAGGGGTGAGGACAACAATAATATGTTGTGATGCCAGTTAGACCAGATTACATGTGACCAGTGGACATGTGTGCAAAATGGACAGCTATGTATGGGGTGATATTTTTTTGGGGAACAGATTGCCCTTTTCTTTTTTTTTTCAGGTGAGCATGGGATGTTGGGGAGGGATAGTATGTATATTTGGGGAGAGAGGTTGGGTAGGTTAACAAACAAGACAGACAAGATGCATACAGGGGCAGTATATGACACATGTGGGGGGTAAACACCTTGATGGAGAGGGGTGTTGGGAAATCGGAAGCCCATGAGCCCCTAGTGGAAACAGTGTGGCTGAGGTCCCCACCCATGGGCAGTCAGCACTGCACCTTCACAGCCCCAAAGGTGGCTGTGCTGGGGGCTGAGTTGGAGAGCCAGGCCGACCCTCTAGTCGTAACATGTGGCCCTTGAGCTGGCGTAGCAGATCTCCAAACTGCTGGTTGAGCTCGCTAAGTACCACAATTCTAAACTGGCAATGGATGACAGGTTCCTGTCCGCGCCCGCTCCCAGGGGTGGCAAGCCCCACCCCTTAGGCAATTCCACCCAAAGGTGGTGCAGGACCAATGCATGAGGAGGTCCTGGGTTGGGTCCCAGATGTGCCCCTGCCCAGTGCCACAGCCAGCTGAGGTGGGACAGGTGGGTCCGCTGTGACCCGCATTCCCATACGTGCTATGGTGTTTATGTTTTATCAACATAAGTGGGTTAGTAATAGTCATCACATTCCAGGATTAGATATAACAGCATGCATAGATATTCCCATTAACCCAGACACCAGATATGGAACAGTTGCATAGCAAATAGAACACATGCATATATGGGACCACAATGGTAACTACAACAGCATGCAGGTACATTGATGGCACCAACATAGCACATGCATAGAAACAGATTTAAATAAGTATCAAACAATAGGACATATGTCCCAACATTACAGTTAAGTCAGCACGTACCAATTGAGTGGGGTATTTAGTTTATTGTTGCAGATATGGTGGGGGGGAGATGTCATTTAGCAACTTGTATATTCCTGTAGTTCGCATTACTTTCCTAGTCAGTTCTGTTATCTATACCTTACAAGTATTAGTACACTACCCTATTCCCTTACTTTGGACAGTGGTATTTCTGTCGCATAAATATATACATGAAATGGTTTTATCTGCAGTATCCACCTCTATCTGGTATACCTGTGGAGGAGTTAACACTAACTGTTTCTACACATACTCCCAGATTCCAGGATGATGTTATGCACATACCTGTTCATCTCTTTGCACAGACTCTGACCATGTCTTGACCACATGCAGGTGAAGGACATATTTAGACTATTGCTCTCTTCAACCTTTAGTGTCTTAGTTCTCTCTTTCTGTCACTTAGTTTCTCTCTCTCTCTCTTAGTTTCTCTCTCTCTTAGTTTCTCTCTCTCTCTCTCTCTCTCTCTCTCTCGTAAATAGATTGAGCTGCTTTGACTAGATTGCAGCATGGCTTTTGTAGGTTATGCACATGATCAAATGATGGCCTCTGCACCAATCAGTGTCCTCCACTTGCTACCTGCATGCAGCATGCTGTGTAGTACTTCCAATTACTACTATCATGGCAACCAACTACTAGAAATCCCTACATCATGTTGGCACGGTCCCTTTACCTTTCCTGCATGGTGAACATCCTTCCTGTGTGTGGGCAGCAGTGTTACAGACAGCAGGTAGCAATACCTCTTACAAGAGAATTTGCACACTCAGGCCAGCTACATATTTCTATGAGGTTCCAGAACTACAGACAGAGTGTGAGTAGTGTTGTATGCATTGTATAGCATAAGTTTTACAGGGTTTGTGTGTACATACTAGTTTAACATGGAATGTACTCCATCTGCATAGCTCTCATCTGTGGGCCGATCCACATGATGGCCAGAGGTGTGCCTGTTATGTTTTGTCTATCGACCACACAGGTCTTGTGTCAGACATATCACTGGCAGTGTGTGTGTTGAGTGCCATCAGTACATGGCTACATCCATTTGTGTTTCTAACCTCATATTCCTGACTAAGGGTATGTTGCAGACTATCCTGTAACACCAGTGACTTGCTTAGTGTATGGCAACACTATTTCACATATGGGTCTGTGTTCCAGCCTCTGTCCTCCAGCTACATACCAGGCTTTGTCCATATGACATGCTGTCAGGGGTTGTTATGTAATGGCCTGTGAGTATGTCATGCTGCCATTCCTGCCATCATTCCACTGCTGTTGTGGCCCCCACACATATTGTGGGGTTGGGTCCATATATGTGTGGGCTTCATTTACACAATACATGTGTGCCCTTATGCAGTCCAGAGGCCAGTGCATGTAACAGTGGTATATGGCCCTGTATGTAAGTCTATTGCAGGGTGCACCATAACTAACCTATGCTGTTACAACATGTGGGGTATCAGGGGTAAGCTGCCTTAAGGTATCTGGATGTACAGTACCATACAATTCACCTTGAGTAAATGCAGGCCTACTGCTTCCTGACATGCGGACTGTTCTGTTTGTCAGTGTGATTGTGATGGTTTCAGTTATGCCTTGTTATGTAACAGATGCATCCCATTGTGTCAGCTGAGGTCTTTACCCCCTAGGGATTGTGTACAGAGTGTAGATAGAGGCTGCTGGTCTATATATCTGCATTGCTTACTGTTGATTGTTATCCTGTGGCCCAGTCTGTCTTTACTGTTGTACTACTTGAAGGCCTTGGCCTGGACAGCAAAATATGCAAACCTTTCCAGAATACTGTATTAATTTATCTGTTTGACAGTTGCATTAGTCTGTTTATATGTATTTCAGAGTCTAAACAGCTATATGACATGGCATATACAACTGTAATAGTACACAAATAAGGCTTCCCATGTATGTGTGGGTGTTATATCTTTTGTTGTCTCTGTAGGTATATGTTGCAGGCAACAATTGTCATTTGTATGGGTGGCTCATTCAATGTCCAGTTGGTAAGGTGGCAACTGTAGGCTTAGTGGTTGTTCCGTATTGTGTGCACCCTCTACATATGTATCTTCCTATACATATCTTTGTGTGTGTATGTGTAGCTACACAGATATATATATATATATATATATATATGCATATATGTGTCTGTTTATATGTATCTTAGGAATGTTGATTGATTCCACATTGTACATTCCCTATGGTAGCCAGACTGTACTGCATGATATCTTACTGATACCAACCTGACATCATACAGGTGGGATAGAGTACTGTTAACATCTTGTGCCCATGTTGTGTCAGGTCCTGGTCATGGTATTTGCAACAGTTGGTATTGTATTGCAGGGCAGACGTGTTTGGCTGTGGGGGGAGATATCTATACGTACAAGACATATGTTGCTTGGGCCCCCTCACCTCCATTAACGGTGCATGTGGTCATATATGTTTTTGTTATGTTCTCTTTTATATCTATAGATAAATGTCTGTATATATCTATTTATATCTATATATATATATATATATATATATATATATATATATATATATATATACACACACACACACACACACACACACACACACACACACACACACACACACACACACACACACACACACACACATCTACATGTTTAAATACATTTTCTGTGCTGTTGAATGACTGTGCTGGATGATATGTTTGTGAAAATTGGAGGGCTGTGTGTATCTCCCATGGCTTAGTGGCAAATTACTTTGGCTATGGTGTACAGAGTTCTGGGTTTGGGCCTTGCAGAGGCTGTTTATTTTGTTGCTGGGCAGAACAAGGGCCATTGGATACAGCGTGATTAAGGCACTTTTAAAACAGGTGTAAGTGGGTTTGCATGGAGGTAAAAACTGCTAACTTCCAGTTATAGAGTCTTATACTGATTTAGCTTCACAATTGCCTAACCTGTATAGGCATTGCTTAACCCCATGCAAACAGGCTTAAACCCGCTTACTGCTGCTTAAAAGTGTTTACTCCAGCTTACCCCTGTGTTCATTTTTTTAAAAGAAAAGAAAAAATGGTTGCTAGGAAAGTGGTGAAAAAGGGGCACAAAGAGGGAAAGACAGTAGGGAAAATAGCTAGGGATGTGCAGGAAGGGTGTAGGTAAGTTCCATAGCTGCCCATTTCTTCTACAGCAACAGCTGTGCATATACACTGATTTTGGAGGTAGATTTGGACTCTCAAACCCCTGAGAGAGGGGTGAGGACAACAATAATATGTTGTGATGCCAGTTAGACCAGATTACATGTGACCAGTGGACATGTGTGCAAAATGGACAGCTATGTATGGGGTGATATTTTTTTGGGGAACAGATTGCCCTTTTCTTTTTTTTTTCAGGTGAGCATGGGATGTTGGGGAGGGATAGTATGTATATTTGGGGAGGGAGGTTGGGTAGGTTAACAAACAAGACAGACAAGATGCATACAGGGGCAGTATATGACACATGTGGGGGGTAAACACCTTGATGGAGAGGGGTGTTGGGAAATCGGAAGCCCATGAGCTCCTAGTGGAAACAGTGTGGCTGAGGTCCCCACCCATGGGCAGTCAGCACTGCACCTTCACAGCCCCAAAGGTGGCTGTGCTGGGGGCTGAGTTGGAGAGCCAGGCCGACCCTCTAGTCGTAACATGTGGCCCTTGAGCTGGCGTAGCAGATCTCCAAACTGCTGGTTGAGCTCGCTAAGTACCACAATTCTAAACTGGCAATGGGTGACAGGTTCCTGTCCGCGCCCGCTCCCAGGGGTGGCAAGCCCCACCCCTTAGGCAATTCCACCCAAAGGTGGTGCAGGACCAATGCATGAGGAGGTCCTGGGTTGGGTCCCAGATGTGCCCCTGCCCAGTGCCACAGCCAGCTGAGGTGGGACAGGTGGGTCCGCTGTGACCCGCATTCCCATACGTGCTATGGTGTTTATGTTTTATCAACATAAGTGGGTTAGTAATAGTCATCACATTCCAGGATTAGATATAACAGCATGCATAGATATTCCCATTAACCAAGACACCAGATATGGAACAGTTGCATAGCAAATAGAACACATGCATATATGGGACCACAATGGTAACTACAACAGCATGCAGGTACATTGATGGCACCAACATAGCACATGCATAGAAACAGATTTAAATAAGTATCAAACAATAGGACATATGTCCCAACATTACAGTTAAGTCAGCACGTACCAATTGAGTGGGGTATTTAGTTTATTGTTGCAGATATGGTGGGGGGGAGATGTCATTTAGCAACTTGTATATTCCTGTAGTTCGCATTACTTTCCTAGTCAGTTCTGTTATCTGTACCTTACAAGTATTAGTACACTACCCTATTCCCTTACTTTGGACAGTGGTATTTCTGTCGACAAATATATACATGAAATGGTTTTATCTGCAGTATCCACCTCTTATCTGGTATACCTGTGGAGGAGTTAACACTAACTGTTTCTACACATACTCCCAGATTCCAGGATGATGTTATGCACATACCTGTTCATCTCTTTTTGCACAGACTCTGACCATGTCTTGACCACATGCAGGTGAACCGGGACATATTTAGACTATTGCTCTCTTCAACCTTTAGTGAATCACAACACTCTTATACAGGATTTCCTAGACAGTATATTATGTAGCACAGTGTGTGTGACAGTGATAAGTGAGGCCTTATTATTCAGAGCAACTGCAACACTCACAATGCCATACAATACCAGAGTAAACAGTACCAGTACAAGGTATCAGTCTTTTATTTCTAGGCACAGTGTTCGTATCTGATGGACCTGTGGGAGCAATGTTTGTTAGCACTACCTGAATGTTGCCACACAAAGTTCCAGATTACACATTAGTATTATGCACATACATCTCACTCTGTTACTGTACACACTCTGGTCACAGCTTGACAACATGGGGGTGTAGATGGGACATACTTGGTTTATTACTCTCATAACATTTTGGGGAGTTGCTAGTGTGACAGGTTTGTTCTTCTAGATGTGTGACAATCAGTTGTATTTCCTGTTTGCTGCCTAAACATCTGGGACCATCCCACTGATTTCCCAGGGGGACAGGGTGACAGGCAGCAGATATGGGCTGATATACTAGACATTCTGGACATATATTGTACAGATTATGTATGCAGCCTACTTCCACTCCCAGGATTCAGATCATGGCTGTGTCTGCTAAAACTAAAACACTGCCCATCACAGTTGTGTGTGCTATATAGATATTGCTGTATATCTCTTATCTGATTTCTGTCTATAATTCTCCTGTGGTTTTACATTCTGACCTTGTATTACAACACTCTTATACAGGATTTCCTAGACAGTTGTATTATGTAGCACAGTATGGGTGATAGTGATGGGTAATACCTTATTATTCAGAGCAACTGCAACAATAACAATTGCATACAATACCAAAGTAAAGAGTACCAGTGCAGGGTATCAGTCTTTTACTTCTAGGCACAGTGTTCGTATCTGACGGACCTGTGGGAGCAATATTTGTTAGCACTACCTGAATGTTGCCACACAAAGTACCAGATTCCACATTAGTATTATGCACATACATCTCATTCTGTTACTGTACACACTGTGGTCACAGCTTGACAACATGGGGGTGAAGATGGGACACACTTGGCTTATTACTCTCATAACAGTTTGGAGAGTTGCTAGAGTGACAGGTTTCTTCTTACAGATGTGTGGCAATCAGTTGTGCTTCTTGTTTGCTGCCTGGACATCTGGGATCATCCCACTGATTTCCCAGGGGGACAGAGTGACAGGCAGCAGATATGGGCCAATTTACTGGACATTCTGGACATATCTGTACAGTTGTGGGGTATGATTCTGTATGCAGACTACTACCACTCCCAGGATTTGAACCATGGCTGAGTGTGCTAAAAATACACATCTCAGTTGCATGTGCTATTTGGATTTTGTTGTCTGTCTGTCTTTTCACTGTTTTCTGTCTATGTCTCTCTCAGTTGTACAAAATAACCTCTGGGGATTACACCAATCATATACAGACATTCCTACACATTTTATTTATGTTGCACAGTGTGAGTAACAGTGCTTAATACAACAGTACTATTAAGTGATTGCAAATCTCCATTATCATATGATACCAGAGTAAACACATGCAGTCCATCAGTTAGACCTTTATTGTCAGGCTATTATGCTTTTATTTACATACAACCTATATGAGACTCTTCCTGCCATATTCTCTAGTGTATGCAGTACTTATCTTAAACAATACAGGTTTTATACAGACAATTAACTTACTAATACCTTTAGATTCCTATGACAGTACATGAAAGAGTATTACTAACCTGCCTCGCATCGCAACCTCTCCAAGCCACATCCATGGGCCTCCGGTTTCACAGCCCGCTCACTTGCCACTGGGTAAGCCTACCCATAATATACATGAGCTGGCAATTATTAAACAGGTAGTGGAGTGATACTTACACATGGCTGGGACCTCCCCTGTCCTCCTAGCCTCTTGGATCCACTGAGCCAAGAGATCCCCCTTTCGTCGCTTCAGTTCAGCATAGTGATGCCAGACCTGCTCACCAGTTTAGGGTATGCCAGTGGCACTGGTGAGGTCACGGGCAAGATGCTCCCAGGCATCCACTTTATATTGGGAACCCTGGTACTGGCCCTGCAGCAGTCTCTGCTCATGGTCTTTGACAAGGAGTCCTGCCATGACTCTGGACTTCTGGATGCCCCAGCGCTGCACCCGAAAGCGCACAACCTCTTCCATTCCAGACATAGTGCCTGCAAGGATAAGTTACAACCAGTTATGAGATGTATTCCCATCTGTTGGGTTTAAATAGGGCCAATTTCCCACACTTTGCCATGACTGGATGGTTTTGAAAAGGCTAAGCTATGGGCAAACCTGCTTATCAAAGGTTGGCGTTGTTTAAAGGGGTATACCAATGAGCAAACTGATTTAGCTGGTCTACACATTGCTTACACCTACTAAGCTGGGCTGTGCAATGCTTAGCACTGCTAAATATTTAATTTGCATTATAACAAAGCAAAAAAAGGCCACACACAGCAAACAGAGCACGGTGCCCACACAGGAAAAAAGTTCATAAACCAAAACAGTCATAAAAGTGTGGGTACCTAATGGCTGTTCAACTGGTTTCAGTTATCAGTTCTCACCACGTCACAGGAATAAAAGTCCTCTTCAGGAACACAGGTCATAAATTCCTCTTCAGGAACACAAGTCATAAACTCTTTCAAGTATCCAAGTAAAACGAGACACTGAAGTAAAAAGATAAGAATTTATTGTAGTTAGCGCTTTCGCCACGTAGGCTTCATCAGACTTTATACAAAATGAGAAATTTACTTGTTTAAAAAGTAATGAAACGAAAACCATTGGTCATAAATTATCCAATGAAACGGCAAGGTCATTAACTCATATCTAACACATGAAAAGCCTATGCTGAAAAATGCTGCAAGCAGTTGCCTCAAAGCAATACTAAAAAATATTAAATATATTGCCTAAAATATAGTGTCATATAAACTACTGACATATATACTAACATTCAATATCTAAGCTAAAATCTGCACTAAACAAATGCATATAATTAAAACATTATATATAGTGATTAATACGAACAACTAACATATAAACACCTGTGGATGACAGCAACTCTAATGCAGCTGAGTTGCAAACATAAAATAAAAACAGTCTGAACAACAAACGCTTCAAATACTGCAGCGTGCAGAAACACATAAAGTTCACATAATGCACTTGACTTATTTAAAGTGTTGGATTATCTAAAATAAAACAAACATCACACTCTAGTTCATGAGGTATCCAGGAAAGCAAAAAAGACAACATTAGGTAAACAGGATAAAAGCTCTAACTGAATACAAGCGAAAACGGAACCATATGGCAATATGAGTCGCTAACCTGAAAGTATAACATCTTGAAAATCCATTCAAAAGAACCAGCAAATATATATTTATATATATTTTGATTGCTAACTAAGCTCCTTAATGTTACAGCAGCTCATAAATCCATTATAGAGAGCAGTTTGTGTTAGCTCTCACTCTAGCTTGCTAGGCATTCATCATAGGGTGGTTTACATAATGTTAAAGTAACATAACACACACAATACTTTGACATATATAAAAGTGAAAGCATTGTGTTACAAGCTGTAACATACACTTATGGTGTACCTCAGCAGTAAAGCAGATTAAAAAATAAATAAACCAAAAATACATCATTTGACAAAAACTCACTATAGCAGCACACTCAATCGTGGCAGATATTAAGACTTCACTCGCTGTTGAATGCACGACTCTGCACTAGTCCTTAAACAGCAGTAACAAATAATACATAAACTTAATATAAATATATTAGATGGATATGCAATCAGCTCTATCTGCCTAGATCTCATAGTGGAGCCCAAACGCTCCAAACAAGAAGAGGGGTATATTGTTTAAAGGGGTATACCAATGGGCAAACTGATTTAGCTGGTCTACACATTGCTTACACCTACTAAGCTGGGCTGTGCAATGCTTAGCACTGCTAAATATTTAATTTGCATTATATTTGCTTTTTGGCATTGATTATTCATTACATGTTATATATGTGTCTGGTATCCATGATTCATGTGTACGTACACTTTGTGGGGTCCTTGAGTTTATTAGGGGACTTCAACATGTTATTACAATTACATCTGGGTTTTCTGCAGTACTCCATTTCACTTATTTATGTTATGTAGTAGGTTATACAACATGGGCGGCCACAGTGGTGCAGCGGTTAGCATTGCTGCCTCACAGTAAGATATTCCCTGGTTCGATTCTTGGCTGGGGTGCCTTCTGTTTGGAGTGTGCATGTCCTCCCTGTGGTCATGTGGGTTTTCCTCTGGGTGCTCCGGTTTCCTCCCACATCCCAAAGACATGCTGTAGGTGGATTGGACACTCTAAATTGGCCCTAGGTGTGAGTGTGTGTCTTCTGTGGAAGGTTGGGTGCCGGGCTGGCAACTCAACACTGTAAAACTCCACTGCCAATCATGAGCAGACAGGTTATCTGCTGTGGTGACCCCTAACCAGGAAAAAGCTGAAAGAATAAGTAGGTTATACAACATAAGACTGTATTTAGATTCCTTTCACATGTTCAGTTTGATTTTCCTATAGTGAGGATTTGTTTGGTGATACCTCAGTCTTATATGCTGATGTGATGGCTTAGTGGTTAACTACTGTGCCTATAGTGTACAGGGTCCTGGGTTCAAGACCTTCAAAGGCTGTTTATTTAGTTTCTGGCCAGAATAGCGGCTGCTGCATACAGAGTGATTAAGGCACTTTTAAGCACTTGTAATTGCATTTGTGTAGGTTATGCAACTAAAAATATTGGTCATAAAGTGATTTGACATGGAAAGTGGTACAGTGGAACTCAAACTGGGAATAACTACTCATAAGGCGAATGCTCTGCCCACTACACTACTGCTGTACTGCTTCATTTGCCTATATCTTGCTTTTTATCCTCTTCTGCCATTTAAGATGTATTAACCGTAGCTAAGTGATGGGCAAACCCATGCACCTACAGTTAAATTTAATATGTTTCATAAAATGAAAATCTTTATATTTGTTGTTTTAACTATTGCTCTTGTACATGTGAGGGGACATTGCTGGGGGTATGCGTAAACCTATGAGCAGTTTCACTCATTCTTTTAGGACTTGTCTGCTGCTCTTCAGTGCAGGGGCGTGTATATTCTGAGAGCTCTACTCTCAGACACGCCCCCTGCACTCTTACATGCTCCATGTAAGATTAAGAGCTCAGGCAGCGCACCTTCATTAATATGCATAGCACGCTGCCATCCTGTTCCTAAATGGCTGCTTCTGTGCTGGACTCAGCTAGTCCTGTACGGAAGGATAGTGAATCTGGAGGATAGTGTGCATTAAATAACAGCTTTAATGAATTGTACACTTACAGATAAGTCATTTGATCTGCATAACCACTTTCTCGTAACTTTGATACAGCTACTGTATACATCTTAACCTAGTTCAGTGTCTCCTTAACTTAGCTCACTCACTCC
Organism: Protopterus annectens; assembly: GCF_019279795.1. Classification (NCBI taxonomy): domain Eukaryota; kingdom Metazoa; phylum Chordata; order Ceratodontiformes; family Protopteridae; genus Protopterus; species Protopterus annectens. The sequence continues at coordinate 1,486,111,153 of NC_056743.1, read as the reverse complement.
ATGCGTCTTACCATTCTTTGTACTTTCTGTCACTAACAGTCGTATGTTCATTTTAGAATACTATTTCCAGAACTGAGTCTAGGCATATGCATAAATATACACTTACATAAGTACACATGTATACCTGCACATATCTAGAACACCTGTCAGAAAATACAGTATAGCAGTCTCATTTGACTGTCACAGGCTGAACCTAGGTCATTGTCTACATTTTTCCCCTGCTTCATTTTGTTTGCCCTGTCCTAGTTTGTGTTCATCAGTCACTTTAGTATTTTTTATTTATAATCAGGTAGACTGATTTAAAAATATTTGGTCAGCTGCAAACTTTTGACTGCTTGTTTATTTATTTTATTTTATTTATTTTACATTTGTTGATCGGGAGTGTCCCACTGAGCTAAAGCTCTTTTTCAGCGGAGGCCCAGGGAGAAAAGCTCCATCATATGCAAATAACATTTACATAACAGTAGAGATATACCAGAAGTTACAAGTTGTGAACATGTTGACAAGAAATATAGAAAATACAATAAACAAAAGGATGATCAACAGTAAAAGTGTAGTAGGTAAATAATTTGTAGTTTAAATAAGTAAGCTAATTTAAGGTTCAGTATGCACAGTATAGCAGTAGCTTAGGAGGTTGCATAGAAAGTTAATTAATCTAAGGTTCAGTAGGCTAAGTATGAGGAAGGATTAGGAGGTTACATGGAAAAACATAGGATGTAAGTTGCTCATGCTGATTATTGTGAAATTAAGTGAAAGACTACTATGCGGGTAGGTGGAGGTCAGGGAGGATGCATATAATGGCAGATCCAGTGTTTTTTAAAGTGGTCTTTGTTGGCTAACTTGAATTGGTTGGGCTGGGTTAGGTTCCTTATTTCTAGTGGGAGTTTGTTCCATGCAATAGAGGGGTGGTAGCTTTATAAGTTGCACTCTGTCTTGGATTTTGGTTTGTGAACATTTAATAGGTCTTTTTCAAAGACTTTTGGAAATGCTTGTATATGTTACAGTTGCAAGCATGGCCTTTATCATTGCTTTGTGCAGCACCAGTCAGATCACTTCAGCAATACCTTTCTGCACTGTGCTGTATGCATGGACTAGCTAGCATGCAGTTAAGAAAGCATGTCATTGCATCCAAATAGCTTGAATTACTCCAGGCTCTTCAAAATCTGCTCTTGGACTTCACCTTCAAGCTTACCACCTCCAAGATCATGGAACACTTTTTCAAACCCCTTATGTTCCTTAGACACCACCCATATCTGTCTCACAGTCAGTGTGTAAGTAAATTTCTTTTAAATTTGGCTCTGCATTCTTCAGATTGCCTGCAGCTTTGCCTTTACATTTCGCCTCATTGCTTTCAGTCTCTGCTATCTCACTTTGTGTTCACTATTTCATGTTAGATTTTTGTAGGTGTTTATTGCTGTCATCACTGCTTAATCCTTTTCTGGATCAGAAAACACTGTTATTGCTGCACTTAGTTCTGTTATCTTTCCTATTTGCAGTGCTGGACTTCATGAAAGACTCCAGTACTTTTTGCACTGGATCAGGACAGGTGAAGTATTTTAATGAATTGACATGCTTCATTTGACTAGCTGACTAGCTTTGCATTGACTCTGTTTCGAGTCCCAGGTATACACACAGTGTCCCTACACTTTGTCCTAACAGTAATCTCATAATACAAGCAGACTTAAGTATGACAGTAAATCATAAACCTTGTTATCATCGGAACAAAATTGTCTTATTTTAGACTGGACTGAGCACTGCATATTAAACATATTCCTCATGATTCTGATGAAGCATGCACAGTCTCACTTTTCTATGAATATATAAAATATTTTAAAGTGTGCATTAATCTTATGTAGCCTTCATGAACTGGATAGTACCTAATGTAACTCTTCTAATATTGCCCAATATCTCTTTTTCAAATACTGACACTCTGTCAGTCTCCATTGTTGAGAAAGAAAACAGAGGTAATCTAGAGGGCTTGAGTGAAGTCTGGTATACCACATGTGAGCCAGAGGGTGACAGGACTAACAAGAAACAGAGTACAAGGAATTAGTCCACATAAAGTCACTTTAACTTGCAGATCTAGGAGACTCTCTTTCTGATACCCTCCCTGTGGAAGGAATAAAAACACCTTGTTGAAGTTTCAAGTAGTTTATTCAATTAACTAGGTAGATAGAAGAACATTTGTCCATCTACCTACTTAACTGAACTACTTGAAACTTCAACAAGGTGTCTTTATTCCTCCCACAGGGAGAGTATCAGAGAGAGAGAGAGTCTCATAGATCTGTTAGCTAAAGTGATTTTATCTGGACTGATCCTTTTGAGAAAGAACTATGAATTAAATTCACATTGACCACATTGTATCCTCCAGCATTCTTCACTCGTGTCCTCCAGTAGATCTCAGTAGATTGACCACATTGTATCCTCCAACATTCTTCACTTTGTCCTCCAGTAGATCTCAGTAGATTGACCACATTGTATCCTCCAGCATTCTTCACTCGTGTCCTCCAGTAGATCTCAGTAGATTGACCACATTGTATCCTCCAACATTCTTCACTCGTGTCCTCCAGTAGATCTCAGTAGATTGACCACATTGTATCCTCTAACATTCTTCACTCGTGTCCTCCAGTAGATCTCAGTAGATTGACCACATTGTATCCTCTAACATTCTTCACTCGTGTCCTCCAGTAGATCTCTGGAAGTTTGCAATCTAACTTCCAATGGGCAGAGCCTAAGCTTTATGACAGAATCAAATTACATCCTCACATTTCAAACAGATGTTCATATCTCTGTAACAGTTGTTTTTCTTCTTCTTTCTGCTTTTCCCGGTTAGGGGTCGCCACAGCGGAACTCTGGTCCGCTAATGATTGGCAGTAGATTTTTTTACGGGTGCTGAGATGCCAGCTCGACGGCCAGCCTTCAATGAAGGCATGCCCATTCTATGCATGTCTTTCGAAAGCCACTCGACCGCGGGGAGGACATGTAGATTCCACGCTGAAGGAGCTATATCTCTGGAACAGTATGGGTTACTAAAGAAAAATAAATGGCAAACTCTGCAGAACAAACTATTTTTATAGTGGTAGTATTCTTTAGGTTCTAGATCCTAAACTGGATTTTATAAGTCACAGTAAACACAACAACTATTAAGTTTGTTATGTTTTGTAAATAATTTAAAATATGTCTGTAACCACTCAAGTTGCACATGTACTGTCAGCAGCATTTTGTTTATCCAGTTGAGAGATTTCATATAAGGCTAAATAGTTCTTGTCAGCCAAGTAGCACAGACAGGTATTTATAAAAATATGACATGTATGACAATATAAATAACTATTATATAAACAGCAATTAATTTATCTTTACCTGCACTAAACAGAGGTCAAATATAAATACAGATGTGTTTGTCAATGTTTGCTAAACATTTTATGCTGGCTCACAATTCTAATCCAAATGGGTTACAAGCCACTATCTTAGAACATATTATGAAGGGTGTATTTTCTGATGATTTGTATAAAAATAAGTTGTTATATGAAGAAAGTATTTTCATTTTGAAATATGACACTTTATTTCCTCAGGGTCTGAATGTGGAATGTAACTGGAGGCTTCTTATCTGATGAGAAAGTAGTATTAAGTATTTTTTAATGTTTATTGATTAATTGGTTTAGGCTGCTTGTTTAATTGTTAGATGTATTAGGGTATATAAACTATGCAAGTTATGTGATGTTTTATACTCCTTGAAGGCGGTTGCCGAAGTGCTAGAGGTGAAATAAACTGGTGTTTTAATTGGATTCTTCGTCTGTGGTCTTCAGTTTTACCTTTCTTTTTGGTTCGTGCAGTGTTTGTCAATGTGTAGGCTTTGAGATTAAATATTTGAATACTTTGTATATAGCATGATTTTAGAATTATTAGTGAAAATACGAACAAGCAATATTTAACACCTAGGTGCTTGAATAGGATGTAACCACAGAAACACCTGAAGATATCAAATAGATTCAATTAATTAATATAAAAACAGCTCAATTTCATTTGCTGTGACTTTAACCTGTAACTATTAGCACTAATTTCACCTCTCCATTTAATTAATATTTGTTGACCTTGTAAGTGGACTCATCTGTAGACCACATGCATGACCTGAGTCACAAGTACAAAATGAAATAGAACATATATCTCGACAATTTAGTATAACCAGACAAGCTGCATATTTTTTGCAAGTGAGAGAAAACAAGAGGGTGCGAACACCCTGGCCCTATGGATATTAACCTAGTAACTTCATATGATCCTATGATCCTATGAAAACCAGTGTATCCACAAAAAATTGTTACAAACACAGAAAAAAACACACAAACTCCAAAGAGATAGTAACTGACCATTAGCTAGTACTGAACCACTGACCCTGATGCTGTGAGATAAAGAGCTTAACCACGGAGGTATCTTGTTATCCTAAAGTGTTTAAATGGGGTTTTCAAAATGGGGTGATCTCTGTATTCTGCTGCAATTTTGCAGAATTATAGCAGATGGTATGGTAATATTATGCTCATTTTTAATTGGTATCTAGACTCCACGTTGTTGAAGTCCACTGCTGAAAGCAATGCGCGACATGTTTGATTTACAATGATAGGAGGAACTATGGACTCCTAAGTTATCTATGTACCTACTGATACTTGAGATGACTGCTTTACACTGATAACTGCCAGACTGTTTTAGCTGCAATGATGAAACTATTGTGTGCATTCCAAACCATTACGGAGACTTGCCTGGACATAATGTGGTCCAGATATCAATATTGTAATTTGAGTAAGGGTGAAATTGGTGCACTTAGGCAGTTATAATAACATCAGATACACAAAAGCAGATAAGGGACAGGGCATAGCTGTAATGGACAGTAGTACATTTATTGAGGCTATGCATCAGCTTTTGAGTGACACTACTAGCTACAGAAAAATATCCAAGGATTTTGTCAGGCTCAGTTATAAGAAAGACGACCATAGTCTATTAGATTTGTTGCATCAAGGATATATTGACCTTGATACATTTGAGTTTTGTATGGTAGATGAACCTCAGTTAGGGTACCTCTTCAGTATCCCTAAGATTCACAAAAATCCTGAACACCCACCTTTCAGACCAATTGTGTCTGCACCTCACAATAAAACAAGGAAAACATTGCTTATTTGGACCATATTTTGAATCCTTTTGTTAAGAAGAGCAGATATTACTTGAAGAACTCTTGGATTTTCTTAAATGAATAAAAAAATTATAGTTTTACAGGGGATGAATGTTATCTGTTTACCATGGACATCACTTCCCAATATACATTTATTAACCAGGATGATGGAGTTGAGTTTGTTAGACTATATCTTAGTAAATATTGTAGACACTATGGTGTTGACACCACTATCATCTGCCAGTTATTGGATTTAGTACTTAAAAACAATTTCTTTGTATTTGAAAATCATATTTTTCAGCAAATAAGTGGGGTTGCGATGGGAGCACAAGTTGCCCCCACCTTTGCTAACTTGGTTCTTTGCTGGTGGGAGGAAGAATACCTAGTCAATATTCCACAATTTAGGCATGTTAACTTCTACAAAAGATACACTGATGACCTATTTTTATTTGGTCCAGTGATTTTAAACCCTGAATGAGTTTTTGAAGGAAATTAATAGCAGTATCCATTGGCTCAACTTCACATTCACAGGTGAAGTAGGAAGTGTTGTTCACTTTTTGGACATTAAATTAGGTATTAACATCATAGAAGTTTTTCCAGTAACATCTATAACAAAGATACTTTCATCAATAATTATTTGCATTTTAATAGTTAACATCCTATGTATATGAAATGAAATGTGTTTAGAGGACATCAGACTCAGTAGACTGGTTAGTGATGACAATCTGTTTCTTGAATAAATAAATAAAATCATTAATTTGTTTGAGTAAAGGGGATATCCCATTTTGAAATTACGGAGTATTGCTAATTAAGTTAATGAACATAGGTATAAAAAATTATTTCCTATAATTAAATTTGGCTTTGATGGTAAAAAGATTGAAGAAAACCGAAATTTTGATTGTGCCTTTCCAGTCCCTATTAGTGTACAGAGTAATGAAATAAAATGTATAATTAATAGTAATTGGAAGATAGTACTTGGAAATCAAGAATTGTCCAGAATTATTGGACACAGACCTAGGTTTATATATAAAAAACTAGGAATTTTAAACAGTTCTTTAAAAATATGCCAAATGACAAAAAGAATAAAGTTGAGACTAAATTAGGAACTTTTCCATGTAGCAATTGTTCTTCTTGTAGATTCATTCTACCTATGAGCACATTCTTCTTTGAACACAATAATTTTTTATACACAGCGAAAGGCAGATACTCTTACAATACAGAAGGACTGCTGTATGCTGCAATTTGCTCCACTTGCAAGTCCTTCTATATTGTAAAAAATATTTATAAGTTATCCAGCAGGACTAGGGAACACATAGCAGCTATTAAGAAAAAAAAAATGAAATAATGCTCTAGCAAGACATTTTCTCAACTGTCAGGATTTTAAAAAAATTCAATTTATGGTGCTAGTTAATCTTAGTGGCATTGAAACTGCCCGCCCCTCAGCCTGCCTCTGGGCCCATCTCATTTGCTCACTCAACTGAGTGCAGTGAGATCATATTCTGATTTCAGGCACTCCTACTGTGTACAAAGAGAGCATCTGGGAAATAAAAAAAAAAAAAAAAAAAAAAATAATTAAGCTTATTTCCTGCCTTTCTTGTTAAGTGGTACAGACTATTTGTAGGCTTCTGAGCCCCCAAGCCCTTCTGTGTTTGAGGGAAGCCTTCTAGCTTGTTTTTTTCTTATAACTAGCCAGTTTTCTAGTTTCAGCACTCAAATCTGTTTCTTTGATCTCAGCACCTGTTCAGAAAAAAAAAAAAAAAAAAAAAAAAATTTCATCTGCTTTTACTGTACTTGTGTTTTTACCTACTTCTTTTTACTTTTGCATCATCTTAAAATACTCAATTGTATTTATTACTGCTTGGTGTAACTCATTCTAAGCCTTTTGGTTTAAACACTTGGGCTTCAGACCATTTAGTTGTTTTGCACTGGGAGGGTTTGTGGTCTGCACTGTTGTGGCAGAACAGGTAGCTTACATCCTTCTAGGTTGAGAACTGCTGATTGAGGGCTCAGTGTCTGTTATTCTAAAAGTGTATTAATTCTGGTTTAAGCACTTGGGCTTTCAAGCCAGTTATTTTACATTAAGAGGGTTCGTGGTCTGCACTCTTGTGGGAGGAGAGGCTGGACTCTGCCCTTCTGAGCTGGGAATTTCTGGTTAAAGGCTTATAGTGCATGCATATCTGAACTGTTTCTTACTGAAGTTGGTGCCTTGTTTGCTGTGGCATAGACTGGATTCGGGCCTGCTGGATCTAGCTTTGTTTGTGTAACTTGAGCACTAATCCAGACATTCTCTAAAGTATTCAATGGTATTTATTACTGCTTGGTTGTAACTTGATTAAAGTGTAGCTATCATTCAAGTCTTTTGGATTAAGCACTTGGGCTTCAGACCAGTTGTTTTACATTAGGAAGGTTTGTGGCAAGCACTGTGGTGGCAGGACAGGTAGCTTTCATCCTTCTAAGTTGGGAACTGCTGATTGAGAGCCCAGTGTCCAAGTGTATTAGTTCTGGTTTAGGCACTTGGGCTTCAGGCCAGTTATTTTACATTAAGAAGGTTCGTGGTCTGCACTCTTGTGGGAGAAGAGGCTGGACTCTGCCCTTCTGAGCTGGGAATTTCTGGTTAAAGGTTTATAGTGCCTGAATATTTGAACTGTATCTTACTGAAATTGGTTCACCTTGTTTGCTCTAGCATAGACTAGATCCAGGCCTGCTGAATCTAGCTTTGTTTATATGCTTGTTGTTTGTTTGCTTGTTATTTCCCTGGAAGCTAATTCCACCTAATACGCAACTTCTCAGCTTCTGTGGATCACTAGTGATATCTGCATTGCTTACTGTACTTATTTCCTTGTTTCACTTGAAAGAAAGTTACTGTTTGTCGTTTTGCATTTAGTTACTTGCAACACATTGCACTCAAGTTACCTGGCACTTGCTCACTAAAGCAATTATATAAGTCAGCACTAAAAATTAAAAGCACTACACCCTCACTCCCCACTGGCCCTTGTTTTCAATTAAGGATTTCCCAATATTATTCTAGCATGTCCAAAGGTCAGTTGTCAATCTCCTCTCCTGTCCAGCTGGTGAATCTGGGAATCTTGAGGCAATGTTATAACTGCCTCATGTACACAGACAACCCTCTCCTCCTCCCACATAACACAAATACTTGCGAGAGATGCAGCTATTTAGCCAAACTGAAGGCTGAGCTCTCTCAACTCAGGACTGGCAAGACCAGACAGAAGGAGAAGGCAGCTACACACACCACAAAACCAGCCTCACATAATGCTACCACTCCACTGAATCAAACACATAAACACACAAAGACATACTCGGAGGCTCTGAGTAAAATTTACCTAAACAGCAGAGGCCTCCAAAGCAGACACCCAAACAACTGCTACCTCAAGACACCCCACAAGCAACACATAAACCACAAAAGCAGTGTGCAAAGCAGTCACAGCCCTTAAGGCCAAATACAACACCAAACATACTTGTCATAGGTGACTCCATAGTCAGACACACTGGCGTCCCACTCACCAGGCTGAACAAGGAGAGGGTCACAGTAAGCTGCCTATCGGGCGCTAGAATCTGCCACATAACACAAGCACTGGTCACTCCATGGCAAGTACAAATATGACACAGTCATTGTCCATGCTGGTGTGAGCGACCTGAGACGACTCCCTGGACTACATGAAAAGAGACATAGAGGAGCTCTCTGATTATGTAGCCCAGGCAGGTATGACCCTAACCCTGAGCAGTATCCTTCCTTCACCAAGAATGATGCCACAATATAGAGACAAGATGATCAGCTTTAACAATTGGCTTAATGTCTGGTGTCATTCAAAGGGATCCAGTGTCTGTCTGCCTGGGATGACATGCTTGACAAGCCACGCTGCAAGGGACGGCTTGCACCTGTCACCCTGGGATTCGGATATTGGCTAAGGCTCTTGCCACCCCATAGTGCCTTTTTAGGCAAGGCTCAAATTCTAAACCTACCACCCTAGAAAACAAAAATGGGAAGAAACTGAGGGTAATGCTGCTCAATGCCAGAAGTCTAAATCTCAAAATGCACGCACTCGAGGCCCTTCTCAGTATGGAGAACATCGATGTCTGTGCTGTAACTGAAATCTGGTTCAAGGCTCCTGAGAGCACCCCGGCACTATTAGGTTTTACCTCATATCATGCATTCGGCCCCAAAACCCGGACCACACCACAAAAGGAGGGGTGTATCCATATTCATAAAGGATACCCACACCTCCAGGTTGGTGGCAACGCCCTAAGCTTCGAAACCATCCAGGTGCAACTAACCATAGGCAAAACTGCTCTACAAATTGTAGCATGCTACAGGCCACCCTCTCAAACTCAGGAACCCCACACAGCCTTCCTGAAGACACTGGAGGGTATAAATGTATCTCCAAACACCATCATATTGGGTGACTTCAACTACCCGAATATAGACTGGGAACATTACTCAAGCCCTAACTTTCTAGCCCAACGGTTCCTGGAATTCATAAATTCAAATGCCATGGAACAGCTAGTCACTGTTCCCACAAGAGAAGAAAATATACTAGATCTCATTGTCACAAGCATGGGGACAAAATGCTCCACACCGGAAGTATATCCCTCATTGGTGAGATCTGATCATAAACTAATCTCACTGGAAATCCACATCCCGCCCGACCCCAAACAAAAAGACCATAGTGAAGAACTTCTCTAAAGCAAACTTCACACTACTCAAGACTGGTGTAGTATCCTTCAAGGCCCCTGAGCCAGAGGAAACCACAACCCAAGCTGCGGAAGCCCTTACAAATGCCTTCTATGAACACCTCCAGGACTGCATGGATCAGGCAATCCCAAATAAAACCAAGACTCTTTCCACAAAGGGCAAACGTCCAGTCTGGTGGACCCCAGCCATTAACAAACTTTACAAGAAGAGGAGAAAGCTATTACATGATATAACAAAATCCATAAAAGGGAAGTCACCCCTGATCATTATTAGTAAAAAAATACGAGCACTCATAAAATCAACTAAGGCCAATTTTGAGAGAAAAATTGCCATGGATTCAAAGGACAATCATAAGGCCTTTTTCAGCTATGTTAGGAACCTGGGTGGAAACTCCCAGATATGCTCAGAATTAGTCCAAAATGATACAAAAATCACTGAACCCACAGACATTGCCAACATACTGGCAGACAGGTTCAGTGCAAACTCACCCCTCTCCCCTAAAGGAGAGATAACTATCCCAGCCGAGTGTAGCCTCCCGGACATCTCAAATGCGCAGGTGAAAGCTGCTCTCTCTAAAGCTAAAAACACAGCATCAATGGGACCGGATGGTGTCCCCGGCTGTGTGCTACGAGCTAAATGAGGAATTAACCCTGCACATAAGGCAGCTGTTTAATCTCAGCCTTACCACAGGATACGTGCCCAAGGAGTGGCGTACGGCAACTGTGGTCCCACTCCACAAAGGCGGCGCCTCTACGGACCCTGGTAATTACTGCCCCATAAGCTTAACAAGTCTAGTCTGCAAAGCTATGGAGAGGATCATAATGGAGCTCATAAACAAAGATATAGGGGATTTGCAGACATTGGACCCAACCCAGTTTGGCTTTGTCAAGGGAAGATCATGCCTTTTGAACTTGGTCGTCTTCTTCGAAACAGTCACCAAGGCCATTGATGAGGAAAGGCAGTCGATACAGCCTACCTTGACCTTGCAAAGGCTTTCGACACAATACCCCACTCGGGTATTGTAGAAAAACTTACCAGCTTAAATGTAAACCCATATGTCACAAGATGGATTGCAAACTGGCTTAAGGACAGAACCCACAGGGTTAGAGTTGCTGGCACTGTGTCAGACTCCAAGCCGGTCACAAGTGGTGTCCCACAGGGCGCGGTCCTTGGCGCCCTATTGTTTGGCATCGACGTCTCGGAAGTACAGGCCGCATGGGAGGACTTTGGCTGACAAAGTTTGCAGGCGACTGCAAACTGGGCCATAGTGGAAAGTGCATCGGACACGGATATCCTTCAGAAGGGACTCACGGAAACAGATAGCTGGTGCCAGAGCCATGGCCTGAAGTTAAACGCCAAAAATGTATAGTCATACCCTTCGGGAAAAACAAGGTAACCCCAAGCTACCATATAGGTGGCAATCCACAAAGCACAGAAGAGGTTATCAGGGACCTGGGGACCCAGGTTGACAGTGGCCTTTCTTTTGACACTCACATTGCTAAAGTGGTTAGAAAGACCTTCTACATTGCCCACCTGATCATGAAGGGATTCACATCCAGATCTAGTGAGGTCATTGTTCCCCTGTACTCTTCACTTATCAGACCAATGATTGAGTACAATGCCCCATTCGGGATGTATCTCACCAGACATCTGCAGCAATTGGAGAGACCCCAAAAGTTCCTCACCAAAAGGATAAAGGGACTCCAAAATCTGTCATATGCTGCCAGATTGAAGAAACTCCAGCTCTATTCAGTCGCATACTGTCTGCTCAGAGGTGACATGTGCCTGACATACAAGGCCATGTCCAACCCGGAATTAATGGACATGCTCCACCTCAAAAATCCAAATCCACCAAAACTACTAGAGCAAGCGACTTAAACCTTAGCACGGATATAAATAGGACGTGCTGGAGGGATAGATTTATCACTCAGAGACTCCTATGCTGTGGAATAAAATCCTGGTCCATGTGAGGCAGAGCACCTCGCTGACTCTGTTCAAGAGAAATCTAGACCTGTGGATGGGAGATCGTAGGTTTACCCCGGGAATCATCTCTGTGTCACTGCTGGACAGAGGCACAACAAACTAATGGGCACAGTATTTTTTCATATAAGGGGTGGCGTAAGCCACAAAAATTTGGGCTAGGCTTATAAATGCCTTAGGGCAGATAGCCTAGTATAAACCTATGAACCTATGAACCTATAAAAAGTAAACACAGGCAGATTGATTAATATATTTAATGGCTATCTTTAAGTATTAGAGCTAAGATGGCAAATTATTTTAAAAGCTGATGTTGCACCAGGAATTAATGAGAACATTTTTATTAAATGCCTTTTAAAGATTAAGAATAGTTATTCATTATGTAAATATATATATTTTTAGTAGATAATGTTTCTTTTTAATGTAAAATGTACTTGTGCACTCTTTGGGTTGTCTTTGTTTTATACATGTTGTCTAATTGGTCTGAAATCAGGATAATGAGGATATACAAGAAAGTATGTAAGTTTTTCAGTGGAGTCTGATAATGCTGTGTGGTGCTAATTCAGCTAGCATGTGCAACTATGGATGTATTGAGTTTGTTTAAAGGGTATTACAGTGTTTCACAAGAACTGAGCTGAAAGTGGGGTGGGAGAAATGGGTGCAAAAAGTCACAAATGTAAACATTAGCTGAAATGGAATGCAATTACAGTAGTATAAAGGTGACAATGATATTTACTGTAATATTGGATCATAAAGCTTAAAACTCTCTCTCAGTATTTGACTTAATTTCTATCTGCCTATCACATCTTAGATTCAAAGGGAAGAATGAATGTAGCACCCATCATTGCTATGTAGATTTAGACTCCTTTCTGCTCAAATCATGACTTTTATTTTAATTGACCTGGCACAACTTAGCTCGTAGGACTGAGCTCAGGGTTGATGGCTTGGCTTTAAATGGACAATAGAATAAATTACAATAAACAGCTGCTGTCCATTTAAGACCAAGGACTTTCTCTTTCATTGTCCCTAGTACCATCCCCTCCACTATTTTACCCTTGTTGGTGCACACTGGGGTTCATACTATAAATCCTCTATCATGGAAGGAAGAGATTTAAGAAAAAGTTGCACCTTTTTTAGTCTAACCTTCTCCCATCTGCTTTTGTCATATTTTTTCCCCACTTAATGTACATAGTAGTGCTGCCCTTAAAATGAGATTGTGTTGAAATTGTGTTAGCTATGTGAAGAGAAGAGATCAGCACTGTTATACTAATTTCCAGGTATGACATTAGAGAAGCAGGTGTCACTCTCTGAGCATGAGTTTGGCAATTAGGCCATTCAGGCCGGTTTAAAGCAAAGTATCCTTATTGAATCCAGCAAGATGCTGAGAACTAAATGGAACTGTGGCAGTTCTTGTTTAGTCTTCATACAGAAGGATGATATTATATCCAGTATGGAATTAGTAAAAGGCACATAGTCCCCTTGGGTGAGTTAGAGTTAGGGTTATTCCCCAGTATTAGACAGAGGATGAAGCCCCTCTGTCTACCTTATTCATGTGTACTAACCCTAACCCTAACTAGGCCATTGCACAAACCCCAACTCAATATATTACATTATCAAAAATCCTTTCCCAAGCATTTTCACTATACAAACAACATATATCTGTCTGTGATGAATTTTTTTCTTTTCTTTCTGGGAGGGGAAAATGTTTGCTTTCCTTTTTCAATCAGTTTCACATTATTCCTTTTTTATTTTCATTTTAACATGTTTTTGACATGCAGGGATTAGCGTTTTGGACATTGATGTTTCTGTACATCGACAACAACTAACACACTGCGTTAAATATGTGTATTTTTGTTGTAGTTAGTAAACTCAGAATGATTACCTCAATTACTGAATGGGGATAGAAATAGTTCTTCACCTTCTACATGCTGCAGGTCATAGGGTTTCCCTCAAACAGAAGGACCCTGTTGAATGGGAATTATAATTCACTCGTTATTAAATAACCAGTGAGTTATGCCTCTAAATATATATTTTCAAACTGTGAACAGTCTTGATAAAACTTTCATTTGAAAGCGGGTCATGGAAAGCATCAAGCCATATTCCATTGATTTTATAATTCTCTATAAATTTTGTCTCCCTTAATCTCAACATTTGATGTTGGCCAGTTTGGATTATCCATTTTTGGGAAAATTATGGTATCTCTATGCTTAAATTGGTGCAGTTATATTATTAAAGTGATGGATTTTCTCTTTAAAACTCATAGAAATAAAAACATACAAGGAAAACAAATTGGGATTAATGTGACTACTGACGGCAGACTTTTTTTCCAGTAATCTATCTGTAGTGATAGCTAGTTTCTCAGGTGGATCTAACACCTGTTATTATTTCAGTTGTAAACATTATAGAAGACATTGTTGACTCTTCATGGAAACCTTTATAGTATGACTCCTGGTACAGACTAACAAGTACTGAAGGCTATTTCTCTTGCTTTTTATTTTTTTTTGGTCTCTCCAATACTGTGACATCAATGAACCCCATTAGTGAATCTGGGCATGACTGAAATTCATGAAATTAGTACTACTTTAGTCTTTGATGTTTACCAAGAGCCCTCTTCTCAGCATCTGCAATTTACCCAGAATTGCCTTCTGCAATTCATTCAGAGCTTCCTGTATTTGTTACTTATATAAGTACACTTTAAATTTATTTTCTGTTAGTCTTGCTGCTCCTATAGTGTTGTAACTCTGTTTTTTTTCCTTATTGGTCTGTTTCTGTTTACATATCTTGGTATTCTATGACTGTATGTTTCCTCTTCCTCAGGATATTGTAATTGCTCAGTGTTGCTATTGCAATGATCAATAATATTTCTGTTCTTTTTTCTTTGATTGCTATATCTGTTTTTTTTCCTTTTACTTTAAATATTCTGGATGATTCCATGTTTTTATAACTTCTTCATTTTCAGTAATTCTTTGCGTTTCGCATTAACACTGCATCTCAGAAACTTGTATGTTGCAGAGTTTGCATAATCCCCAAGGCAGTCTTGTTACATTGTTTTGCCTTTCAGTATACAGGGCATCAGCCATGAACACATTGCATGCATCCATCAACAAAACATTCAACACTTTCTAGTTCTGTACTACAGAACAAGGATTTGTCTGTACTTCCTGTGTTTTCTAAACACTTTATAAATCAATGTGTATATCTACTAGCATATGATGTCATTATTAACCTTTCAGCTTTTTGTTTAAATTCACCTCTCCTTAAACAATCAGATATCAAATCTTGATCAACATGCGGTTGCTCCAAGCAGTCTCTATACTTGCCACTTATAACTGTGTTCTTTCCAAATTCCTTTTCTTTTAGTTTTATCAGCTATTTATATTCTTTTTTGTTTGTTTGTTTTTATTTTTTGGCTGTTTGATTTTTATCTGCTTCTGATTTGATTTCCATTTGTACTCCTTGCTGAAATGCTTCTGCTAATATGAGCAAAGATGTCAGGGGGAATTTAATAAAGCCTACACAGACTTTTTTTTCCATGTAGGTATAATTGCACACTGCTTACACAAACGTAAGCAGGTTTGCAATCCAGTAAACGGAGCTGGGCAGCGCACATGCACGGGACTACACAGAAGTATTCATGGCATGAAAATCACATGATAAACAGGTGAATTGCAAATGAGGGAGGTAGAGTGATCCAGGAAGCAGATAGGCAGTCCTGCAGACCCCATGTAGGTGTCCTATTGGACACAGAAAAATTCCGTGTACAGGATTTTAAACAGACAACAGGGGCTATAAATGTGTAGTGAGGTGGATAGAAATAGCATAGCAGAAACAGATATGTGCAAAAATCATCCACTGTGTGCCCAAAACCATATTAGAAATAATGTAATTTTATTTCTTTTAATGATCTGGGTATGTTTGCGCTGCACGCCACAGTGCACAAACATGCTTTTATGAAAAAAAAAATACAAAAGAGTGTAAAAAACAAAGTTATTAGTGTGTAGCATTAATGTATTATAGGACCCTGCGTGGAGTATGTACAAAGGTGGAATGGCTCTGTTGCTAAGGCAGGGCCTTTTAACCATGTTGTTTCCAGGCTGTGTGCACAGATCCCTATGCAAATGAGCTGGGGTTACTGAATAGCACAAATGGGTATCAATGTCCGCAGATCCCATCCGTGTAGGCAAGAAACCATTTTGATGTCCACAGAAGAGGTAGCTGACATCAAAGGGGGTATGTCTGAGCACTTGTAAGCTCATTGGAGAATAGCAGCACCTGTTTGCATGCTGCAGCACTGTGCTGACCAGGAGGGTGAGTACAGTGCCTGCTAAGCATTGTTTACCTTCGGGCACGTGTTTCATCATGTTTGGGCATGTTTGCATGGCACTCTGCCGTGCTGAGTGTGACCTTTCATGGGGGCATGTACACTGAGTGCTAGCACTGTTTAGCTTTGTGGCACATGTTTGCGCAGCATTCTACAGTGCTGAGTAAGGACAGCTGTCCAAAAAAAAAACATTGGCTGAGAAAGGTAATGATAAGTACTGATAACCCAGTTTCACGGAAACTGGGGCCATTAACACTCCTTAATGATATACCTGGCAGGTGGAATACATCATAGGTAACCAATCACAAAGGCTGCACTGACAGCAGAGCACTATAAAGGTTGCATACACCCTACAATCTCATTTCATCCAGATACTCTGCATCAGTGGAGTATAGACTTAGGAGTTTTAACTGAAGGAATGCTAGGGTCTGCTGCAGGTCTGCTACATATGTATGTGCAAGATGCTGAGGTCAGTGCTGCTGCTACTGCTAACCATAGGC